>NC_045709.1:58218314-58542783 GCF_009834535.1 Camelus ferus
TTTCTGTCCCCTGATAACTTTTTCAATGTTAAAGCCTCGGTGAAAATTTCACTTTCCAAAAAAATGGAAAATACAGTGGAACATACAAAATAAATTAAGATGTACATCAAGACCAGGAGTTCACATTGTTATTAATTAAAAAAAAAACCTGCTCATAAAATAATTTCATTTGACATTAAGAAAGAAGTGCTGCTGAGGAGATTAAGTAATTTCAAGAGTTTTCTTTTTCCTCCAATTTTCTGCTTAAAGCATACAGAATCACCATTTCTTTACAAGATAGGGTTTGGGGGATCGGGGCTCAGAGAAGGCCAGTTTTGATAGAGGTGGTAGAAATGAGCCAGGACATTTCCAAGGAGGAAGTAGATGGGGTGATCAGGCAGCCTGTTTCTCCTTCCAGGAGACCCTGGACATGGGTAGACTTGTCCTGGAAGGCAGCTTTTATGTGTCTAAATAATGCAACCAAAGCAGAGAGGAAAGCTACTTCCAATCCTAATTGGATTTTAAAATTAAAAATCGAATTACAATGCAGTTTTATACCCTAATACTCACTCATGTCTACTTTTATACACATACGTTGTGTAATTCTGGAATTTGGGTATATCTTAGGAGAACATTCTATAGGAAAATGTGTATTTTATAGGAGTTGATATAAGATATTTGTTATTTTATCATTAATGGTAAATAAGTTACTGTTGGACTAATTTTCTGTTTTATGTCTTAACCATGTGTCATACATTTGAGGCCAGTGTTCCAGGTTAACTTTAACTTCACCCTTTCAGTTGATTTTTAAACATTCAATAATATTTGCATTGTCAATGGTGTTAATCACTATTAACATCATGACAAACCAAGAAAGTGGATGGACATATTTTGCACTCAGTAAGTAGAGAGCTTTAATTTATAAAATGACAAGAATTCTATTAATAGGTTAATCAATCAGGGAATTTTTGTTTCTGTTGGTAGAAATTGTATAATTAAGAGGATCTTTGAGATGTAAGAATTCAGTAAATTTCAATTGGGTTAATTTTTAAGTAAGTAATTATAATAGTAATAAATAAAAATTAAACCTTTCTGAAGTGAACTTTTTTAGTATAATTTACTGGTTTTTACCTTTTCTATAGCTTAGTCTTGTTGCACTCGATTCTGCAAATTTAAGGTCAATACTTTCTATATTCTGTTCATAGATATAATACCTAGCATATAGCACATGTTTAAAATAGTCTGTTAATAGCAAAACACATGGAGCTTACTTTAATAAGCATTGTACAAAGTCTGACCATGATGGAACAAATATAGCTTATAAAACGGCTTGGAATCCGCATGTGTTTTTATGCATTTTTTTGTTTTTTTTTTAGATTTATACTGAATTTCACCTTAATGATCTTTACTGCTGAAAGCGTTTTGCTAAAATATTTGTTTATTGGCAAATATTTATTAAATACTTACTGAGTGACAAATTTTAAGCAAGAGGCTGGAAATAAGGTAATAAGCAAAGTATAACTTTGCATAGTCATACATAAACACTACTTTTTTATAGAACTATTGTCAGTTTAGAGTGTTGTGTCTATTTCTGGTGCACAGCATAACAGTTCAGTCATACATATACATACATATATTCATTTTCATATTTTTTTCATTATAGATCACTACAAGTTATTGAATATAGTTCCCTGTTCTATACAGTATAAACTTGTTCATCCATTTTATATGTACTAGTTAGCATCTGCAAATCTCAAACTCCTAATTTATTCCTTCCTACCTTCTTCCCCAGCTCTGGTAACCATAAGTTTGTCTTTATGTCTGAGTCTGTTTCTGTTTTGTAAATAAGTTCATTTGTCTTTTTTTTTTAGATTCCACATATAAGTGATATTATATGGTATTTTTCTTACCCTTTCTGGCTTACTTCACTTAGAATGATAGTCTCTAGGCCCATCCATGTTGCTGAAAATGGCATTATTTTATTCTTTTTTATGGCTGAGTAGTATTCCATTGTATAAATATACCACAGCTTCTTTATCTAGTCATCTGTTGGTTGATGGGCATTTAGGTTGTTTCCATGTCTTGGCTTTTGTAAACAGTGCTGCTATGAACACTGAGGTGCATGTATCTTTTCAAATTAAAGTTCCCTTTGGATGTATGCCTAGTAGTGAGATTGCTGGATCATATGGTAAGTCTATTTTTAGTTTTTTGAGGAATCTCCATATTGTTTTCCATAACAGGTGCACCAAACTACATTCCCAACGACAGTGTGGAAGAGTTCCCTTTCTCCACAATCTCTCCAGCATTTATCATTTGTGGACATTTTAATGACAGCCATTCTGACTGGTATAAGGTGATAACTCATTGTGGTTTTGATTTGCATTTCTGTAATAGCAATATTGAGCATTTCTTCATGTGCCTATTAGCCATTCATATATCTTCATTGGAGAATTGTTTGTTCAGGACTTCTGTACATTTTTCGAGTGGGTTATTTGTTGTTTTTATCATTAAGTTGTATGAGCTGATCATACATTCTGGAAATTAAACCCTTGTCAGTCTCATCTTTTGCAAATATTTTTCCCATTCTGTAGGTTGTTGTTTTGTTTTGCTTATGGTTTCCTTTGCTGTGCAAAAGCTTATAAATTTGATTAGGTCCCATTTGTTTATTTTTGCTTTTATTTCTATTGCCTGGGTAAACTGACCTTGGAGAACATTGCTTAAATATAGGTCAGATAATGTTTTACCTATGTTTTCTTCTAAGAGGTTTATAGTGTCTTGTCTTATGTTTAAGTCTTTAACCATTTTGAGTTTACTTTTGTGTATGGTGTGAGGGAGTATTTTAACTTCATTGATTTACCTGCAGCTGTCCAGTTTTCCCAACACCATTTGCTGAAGAGACTGTCTTTACTTCATTGTATATTCTTGCCTCTTTTGTCAAAGACTGACCAAAAGTCTGGGGGGTTAGTTCTGGACTCTCTATTCTGGTTCCATTGATCCATATGTCTGTTTATGTACCAATATCATGCTATTTTGATTACTGTAGCTCTGTAATATTGTCTGAAGTCTGGGAGGGTTATTCCTCCAGCTTCATTCTTTTTCTTTAGTATTACTTTGGCAATTCTAGATATTTTGTGATTACATATAAATTTTAGGATTATTTGTACTAGCTCTGTGAAAAATGTCCCGGGTAATTTGATAAAGATCACATTAAATCTGTAGATTGCTTTGGGCAATATGGCCATTTTAACAATATTAATTCTTCCAATCCAAGAACATGGGTTATCTTTCCAACACTACTTTTATGATTCTTAAAAACTAGAATGATAAAGTTTTAAATAAGTGAGAACAAAAAAGAATATATGATCACAAACTGTGATATAGATTATGATGAATAAACAGAGGGGATGAGATAGGAGAAAGGCATTTCATTTAGATCAAATCAGGAAAATTTTCCTATAGGAAGTAATATTCAAATTAAGATGTAAAGGATGGATAGAAATTTCTAGAACACAGGGTAGTAATTGAAGTGGTTAGAAACCATCATAATATGTTGGCCAAGATAACAAATCTTTTACTTTAAATTAAAATTTATTTCAGATAAAACACATGATGATTCCTTTATACTTTTATGAGATTACCCCAGCTGTCTTGTATGAAGTGAACTTGGATTGTGGAGATAGATAGAGTGTGAGTGTGTGTGTGGGTTTGTGAGTATGTGATGTTACCAAGATCACCTCTTGATGAATTATACGAGGCTGGTAAGAGGGACAGATATCTTAAGAACACCTCCCATTTTGAGAACGTGATCAATTAAATAGCATTGCAATTTTTTCAGATGAAAAATGAGATTAAAATAAGTTGTTAGAAGGATCAGAATTCTAACTAGATAGATGATAATAAAATATATATGTGCATGTATACATATAGTGTATCTATATATAATATATTTAGTATGTGTAATACATATATATAGTATATATTAATGTGGATACCATTGCTAAATAAGTGGTATTAAAAGCAATGGAGATAGAAAACATTACCTTGCAGGGAAAAATGAAAGAATTACTCCAAGCTGAGCTATTAAGAATTTTAGTAGTCAGTAGTTAAATAGAAAAGAGCTAGGAAAGAAAATCAAAGAAAGACAGGCCAAGGGGTAGGAGAAAATAACTAGTATGTAGTGAGTGAGAAAAGCCAAAAAGAGAAAGAGAGAAGAAAGAAGCAGAGACAGGGGGAGAGGGACGGGGAAGGGGGAGGGGTAGAGATTCAAGTATAATATGGTCAATTGTGCAAAATATGCACTGAAAAGCATCCATATGATTTGACAGATGTAAAGGTTGCTGGTGGTCTTAGAAATGTTTTTGGAGTTAGAAGGAAGGGAATCTGATTGGAATAAATCACTTTTGCAAGAAACTTGAACACAATTGAGAAAAGAGACAGTAGATTGTATTTTGATGGAGATGTGGACTAAATATAATTGGCTTTAAAATGAGTGTCACTATGGAATGTTTGTATGTTGTTAAGAAAGATCCATTAGAGAGGAATGCTTAAGATGCAGGAGGACAAATTCTTCAAGAAGTGTAGAGTCGGGGATTGGTTCCTGAATGGATGGTTCTATCAACTTTTAATAGGAAGAAAGATATTTCCACTACTGTTATTGAGCAAGACAATGGAAAAGTTAGACTCAGGACCATGTGGATTTACAGATTTTTTTTTGATAAAATATGAGAAAGATTCTGCAAATAGTTCTTATTTTCCCAATGAAATATGATACAAGGCCTTGCTTTTCACTGGAATCCACAAAAGGGCATTCTATTACAAAAGTCAAGAAGGACCTAATTATAAGAAAGTTTGCCTAGGGTTCATTTTTGCATGGATTGCAGGTCTATACCATTCAAAAACAGTGAAAACTCCAAAACTCCAAAACAAAGAAAAAAGTTTGTAGTTACATTTGTTTTGTGTAGTCTTTAATCTCCTTGCTCTATTATGGACATTTAATATCAACTCAACACTTACAACTTAAAATTACAAAAAAAAAAAAAAAAGAAGTCATTCATTGCTAATCAAATTAGGATATTGACTATAAGAGTAAAAGATAATTTTATGTAATTTTTGTAAATACAAATATCAACAATGGTGTTTTGGCTCTTATAATTTAAATATACATGTGTATTATCACGGAAGATCATTAATAGCTTAAAATAAGAAAACAAAATTTATGTATGGACCTTCAATCTATGACTCACTTCTATATAGGAAGACTCCTTTGTAAATAATGTGGAAAAGAACATGTGTTAATGTCCCATAATAAATTTTACTTTATAAACAAGAGGTGCCTTTCAGAAATTTATAATATATTATAGCATGCTAGATTATATCTATTTTCTTGTAATCATTCAGCAGTTACAGTAGCTTTTATTTTGCAGATGGATAATCCTGAGCAAGAAGAAAATCCATTGGTTTTTTTCCCCATATTTAGTTTGCAGAGCAACTTTACCCTAAATATCTTACCAGCTCTAACTAAAAAATTATTTAAATGGGCTCTTAAATTTTAGCATATGAAAATAAGTTCCCCATTCTCTCCTGGTTAATGACAGCAACAATAACAGAAGCCCTGAACTAACAAAAATAATAATACAAGGCAAAAATGTAAATGTCAAATACCTGAATGTATACATCTAAATTATCATTCCATATTTGGTAAATTAATCTTTTATATGTTAGTTGAATGAAAAAGTTGGACCGCTTGGGGGTTTTCATTCCATTTATATTATGAAAAGATTTTAGAGTATAAAGCTTCAACAGGTATGAATGAAGATTAATCTAGCATATTTTCACTTAACATTATGACATCTCTCTAGATTATGTGCTTGCTTCAAATGTTACAATTTTGCCTTTAAAAGCAGGATTCTTGTAAGTTCACCATAGCTATTTTCTGTAGAAAATGGGCCATTTCCAGGGAGGAGATCAGCTTTCACCAGAAGCACTATTTCCCAGCACTCCTTTCTGGTAGGAGCTGGGTTCCTAGTGGAAATGAGGCTGCTATTCGGATGATCTGAAGTACTCTGGAGAGAGACCTTCTGCTCAGTTACCAGTCAAGCTGGAACCTGCTCTGACAGTTGTCAATGGTGCCCTTTCTGATGTCTCCCAGTTGTGTTCCATTTAGAATAAGTACTTAAAGAGACACCTGCTAGGAAAGCCAGAATAGGGAAGCTGCGTGATTCTGGCAAACATATGTAGACAATAATATCTTTTTCCTACCTTAAGCAATAACTTAATAAAGCCTCTAAGACAACAGAATCTTAAGTAGTCATCCTTTTTGTTGTTGGCGAGAAAGAGGGATAAGGAGACTGGCCTCAAAACTTTGTGTGCCTGCAGCTGTGATCTGGGCACTGCCACACTTTCCTGCTGCTATGACTCTCCAGCCATATGCTGCCGTTTAAAGTACAGCCTATGACTCAGGCTGCGACGCTGGTGAAACTGGCATATAGGCTGTCATCACTATGCTCTAAACACCCTGCCAGCCAGATTTGTCTTCTTCCTATGAAAATCAGACTAGATCTTTCAAGTGTCAAGCCTATAGATGGTAGGGATTCTAAAGATAGAAAGAGAGGTATACTATTTAAGAAGAATGAAATATTAATTATTACCTGAGGGGAAGTATAATGACCTCAGAAATGTATTAATAGAATGAGAAAATGATAGATCCCAAACTATTATAGGTTTTCAGTGAGTGAAGGAAAATGATACCCCCCAATCTCTCACTGAAGCTTGAGAGAGTAGGTGTGTGGATTCCTGGGTCTGGCGTGCCATGGTCTATGTCTCAGAATTTGGGAAGTATTTGAATGGAAAACAAAAGTGAAAATAGTATGAAATTTCCAAAAGATGAGTCTTATTTTAGGTTTTGTCTTTATCCTCAAGAATTATTGAAAAAAGAACCATGATAATGAGATGGATCTATAGATAATGACAAGGGTAAAATAAACTTCGCTCCCTCAAAACATCATATTTGTCTTTTTTTTCTTATTTGGTTACAGATAAGAGGTAATATCCAGGACTGGATATAGGTCATACAGACAACAAATGATGGTTTGTGTTCGATTTTTCCACCTTTCTTTACTCAGAGTAAGGGATTTGTCCCCAGACAGCACTGCCTGTCTTGCCTGAGTATGGCCTCCTGCTCTGTGTTCCCCTTAAGCTTTGCTGGGTTTACGTAACCGCCACTCTCAGTAAAATGCATTATGCATAGGAATAAGGTGTGTTTCTTGCCAAGGGGGAATCTACAGTTTATTCATGGAGCCAAAAATCATTTGAAACTCAAGGAATTATTTTACTGGTAATATTTCAGGCACTGAGAGATTTCATAGAGGAAATGAGTTTTAGCCAAAGGGACTGTATAGTCCTCCTCAAATTAGACCCATAGAAGAGCTGCGAGTGGAACTTTCAATACATCTCTAGTTTGTGCATTCCTCAGATGGGCTGTTCTGTGAATGAGTACCACATCTTCCACATATTTCTCTCTGTTAATGTTTTGAGATGAATAATCAACATTTTTTTCCTCCAATATTTTATTTTTTAACAAGAAAAAAAATTGCTTGTAACTGAAATGCAATTTACTAGTGAGTGGACTTTGTTTGATTTGATTGATTTACCTATTTTTTTTTTTACTGAAATACAGTCAGTTACAGTGTGTCAATTTCTAGTGTACAACACAATGTCCCAGTCATGCATATACCTACATATATGCATTTTCATATTCTTTTTAATTAAAGGTTATTGCAAGATATTGAATATAGTTCCCTGTGCTGTACAGAAGAAACTTGTTTTTTAATCTATTTTTATGTTTAGTGGGTAACATTTGCAAATCTCAAACTCCCAAATTTATCCCTTCCTATCCCCTTTCCCCCTTGGTAACCATAAGTTTCTTTACTATGTCTGCAAGTCTGTTTCTGTTTTGTAGATGAGTTCATTAGTGTCCTCTTTTTCTCTTTTCTTAAGATTTGAGTGGACTTTAGAATTGAAGGATATCCATTAGATTGATTGGCTTAGACAATAGGTAATAGTCACTTTGCGTATTTTTCAACGCAGGACAAAGGGAATATTTCCTGTCTCACTTTGTACGACCCTGTGTTTCAGAAGAAATGCTCTTTTCAATACTTCCTTTCTCTCTTCCAGTCTTGGTTTCTCACCCCTTTTTAGACAATGTAGCAAAAACCCACCTCTTATGGACAATTCATGTGATTAACTATATTGCACTGATTGCTGACCTGCTCTTTCCCACAGTTTTACTTAGAAATACATTTCTTTTTATTCACTGTGCAGTTGCATTTGGAGGGGGATGATATCATAGCACTTGGTGTATAAATACATTGCCTCTTACCATATCTTACTGTAATTATTTCTATTTCCTTTACTGTACTGGAATCCCCTCCCCAAGGTCAAGTACATTATTTTTGTATTCCTGGCACCTAGGTATCTAGTTCCTGGCACATAGTGTGCATTCACTAAAGGCTTGCTGAATGAGAACATTAATAAATATAGAAATGCCTGCTGAGTGATTCTTTAATTTCTTTGTCCCTCTTTCACCTACCTCCCTTCCACCTGTATCACTGCTTTAAGTAAGATGTTCAGCGTGGACTAACAGAATAGCTTTCAGCTTCCTACGTAGTAGTTATTCCATATCGGCACAGTGGTTAGAAGCATGCTCCTGAGCTACGTGCCCTTGGGCAATACACTTTTCCTCTCTGAGCCTTCACTTTCCTATCAACCGAGTGAGCTGGTTTTTGGGATTAAATAACTCCACATGTGTAAAGCATGTAGTAAAGTGCTGAGTCAGTGTTAGCCGTTATTATTAGCTCTTACCCTAACCAAAAAGCCCATTGAGATAATATGACATTAGAACTGACTGTTTCTCTCCCACCCCTCAAAAATTCATATTTTATTTACATCTTGTCAACCGAGAAAACGTCGTGATACTGGAAATGATTCTGATTGTTACAATTCAATAATTAGAGTTAATTTATGTTCCTGCTTTCTGGAGCCTGGTCTATTCACGTCTCTTTTGTTCAATCTAAACTACACTGGGATCAACAGAGATTCATCATGCTGGTTCATGGTGAAGATACCGACTTTTTAATGGATATTTTAAACCCATAATTTTCTTTTATTAGTTTAATACAATGATTAATATTCTCAAAATAAACAAAGGAGTAAAAGCCTAAGTGTACCTAACATCAGACAGGCTTTTATTAGTGTCATATCAAAAGTCATTTAACGACTATGTGGTTAAAACTCTCTTATTTAAACCAGGTTATGTCAAAACACTGTTGCAGATAAGGTGAATAGTTCACACTGCACTGTGTGTTCAGTCGCTCCTAATTAAATCTCACAATGTAGAATTTCACTTTTGAGCTGGTTTAGACTCTCATTTGGTATAAGAGCTGAAAATCTCTACATGTGCAATTTGTCATTTGCAAATGCATTTTGTTTCCAAAACGTGTGGTTAAGGTCAATTATTCAAAATTAGAAAACCATTATTGTACTATAGAAACAATGTATTTTAAGAAATTAGGGAAATAGGCTAGCCCACAAACAATTTATTGCCCATAAATTATCTCAAGAAAAAGTCATGTACAATGGTACTCATGCATGACTGTCACATGGAAGGATGCTTTCAGAAGTTCAAATGACTGTCTTTGCTTCGGTTCTGGACTATAATTTCCCCACTTGTTATCTAATCCAATTTCTGTGTAGATGGAGTCAAGCCCCCTTCGTCTCAAACCTGTATCTTAGAGCAGGAAGTTGAACAAAGTAGGCGCCAGAATGGCTCCAAGAAAGGGGCTGTGATTAGAGAGGGGGCAAGAGAGTGGGGCTGACTTAGGGAAAACAGAAGTGAGATTTTCTTTCCTATAATCCCTTACAGCTACTCCTTTCTATCAGGAGTCTCCAAAGTGGGGAGTGCCTCCTCCAGAAGGCAATTGGGATGATGCACTGTAGTGTGGAAAAATGATTTGAATCACAGTTTTTTTTTTTTTCTTAAAGAAAACAAGTAAAGGCTAACCGTCTCAGATTTAATATATGGATTGAAACTCATCCCCATCACCAAGGTCAATGTGGTCATAGTCACCTTTTTGAGGTAATCTCAGGGAAGAGTGGGAGAAACCACAGCATGGGAAGATAGCTGTGGCATCCTTAATCATGCATTTGATTTCACTCTAATGTATCGTGTACCAGTCTCCACACTCCTGTTATGTGAAGTAGTCATTGTATTATTCCACTGTAATGAAACTAATCCTCAGCTAGTGGGCACGTGTCCATTTTCAAATGAACAGAGCACAAACCTGCCAATTGAACATATTACAAGCAGATGCTGCAAACATCCAGAAAATGAAATGACGTCTATTTCTAGAATAAGCTTTACATCAAATACATCATATTTTCTAAGGTAACTGATGATCTACCTAACTTGATAAGAAGTTACACCAAAAACTTGAATTTGGACAAGGTATTTGAAATCAGTTGTTACATTGTCTGTTATTAATGATGAATTTTACCCTGGCTTTTTGTCGTGCCTTGATAGATTAGCTCACCATGTGAACACATGGATGTAATTTAAAATGAGTAGTTACATATAGAAGGTTTATGTTTATATCTTATTTTTTTTTAAAACTGGTTAAGATCCATGAGCAAAATAGTTTGAAACCACTGGGTCTAGATCACAACCCTGTCACCTGTCACCTCTTCATTTTCCTTTGAAAAACTCCAACATGTCTGTCCTCTTCCTCTTCCACTGCTTGACCTTGTAATTCATAAGTACACTTTCTCTCCTTATGTAGCTGACTGTGGAACACAAACCAGTCTCATGAGCATTTCTTTTAATAAAAGTGCCACATTGTGTCTTGATATTTGGAAACTGGTTTTTGTTCTTTCTTATAACAACTTACATCATGAGAAGGGGTAAAAACATAAAGATAAACCTTTAGGTTTGTGAAGGACTAAAGCAATATTTCAAAAGATCCTGTATCTTTGAGTACATGAGTGGTGGCAATTAGGAACAGAGATGAGTGCTGAGAAGTTGGATGCAGGGAATATTGTGCCCTGAGGAAGCCACAATGAAAAATAAACCATGGAGCTACTCAAAGGGCTGATTCCCCCAATGATACTACAATTTGGTGAACTAGGATCTGAATCCAAGGGAAGTGAAGGAGTGGTTTTAGGATACGGTTACAGTCAATGGTATTCGACAGTGTCGATTGGAAAGGAGATGGATATGTACCCAGTGGAGCAATAGGGAAGGCAAGTTCCAAAGGCTACTTACTTACTTACTTGTCTATTGACCTGATACATGATGAACCTTTCTGTATAAACCAGAGACAAAGAAAAGCTAGTGACCTGTCTTCTAATGTAGCTTCACTTCCTTGTTTAGCTTTGCTCTCTTCAAGAAAGAATGGTAAGACAAGTGTGAGTCATGAAGCTTAAGTATCTCCTAGAACTAACCCGTGACTCAAGTTAATCGTGAGGCTTTTTGTTTGCCTAAAGCAGATTTTGATTTTCTGTAGCAATGTAATGGAGACTAGAACTGTGTCAAATCATTCTTGTGAAAAATAAATGAGACAGTGAACTAGGCTTTCAGAAGGGTATTTTTGGAAGTAGCCATAGAGCTCAGCAACTAGGCCACAGAGTGATTTCAGGACTTACTGCAAATGATGTTCTAGGATATTGAGAGAAACGAAGTATTGCACATATGTTTGGTGAGGAGGGTAGCAGAAACCATTTCTTAAACAAAGGGAAGCCTGCAAAAATATCATTTGCATGACTTAAGCCACGTCTGTATTCATTTTTAGGATTTAACAGTAAGTTCTAGTACAAGGTAACTAGAAGTCCACAAAAAAAATAGATATGTATGCAGGAAAATACTTTGAAATATAAATTATTATTTTTTTCTGGGTTTTATGAAAATTGTTTCTCAGTCTCCTTCTACCACTATTTGTATCTGTGATTACTCTTCTGTATTTTGTGGGAAAACATAACTAGTCTAACACAGAAGAGAATCCAGGTTTGGATATATTTTAGCAATTCTGAAACAATTACCTTGTGTAAGTAATTTGATTTCCTGCATTGTGGTGTGTGTGTGTGTGTGTGTGTGTGGAAAATTTATTCAGGTAGATCTCTCTATAATCAGTATGGAGCAGCGTAAACAAGATTAGGAAATAAATTGTCATTATAACCTTAGTTTTCTACCTTGGTATTAAGAATATTTGTATTCCTTTGAGGCTATATACCTAAAACTAAATTTATATTATACCAACTGTTTTAAGATCATATTTAATGTACTTAACGATCTAATGTCACCTTTTGGTACTAGCACGCTATTGTTGAGGAGTAGCCTTAGGTCTCAAGTGTAAGGTGATTAGAATAATCCTCTATGAAATACAAACAAGCATGGAGCTGTTTATTTTTATTCCTTTTAACAAAAATATCTTTGAGGCATCTAAGGTCTCTTTGGTATATTATTGGAAAAGACTTTCTCCCATCTTATTATTCTTATTTTGTTTCTACTCTTCATCAGGACACACACATGGTCAAGGACACATCTGAAGGATGGAATTTATGGGCTGCCTGTTCCAGTGTGCATTAGATTTGTAGTCTTTGAATAGATTAGTTTAAGCAATTAAAAGAGACACCATATAAACCTTACACAAGCATATAATGATGCCAGGAAGCAGTAATGGCCTTGGGAGAATATAAATCAAATAATCTGAATAAAATCATATTGTGGTCCCTTTACAAACATGCAAGAGAGGAAGCATAAACTTCCTCATGCATTCATTTTAGATCTTATTTAATGTTTTCCAGAAAGCAGGAAAAATGTAGTTTTAAGAACGGAATTTTTAAGGACACATCAGTAAACATTATTCTGGAGGTTTGTGTTTGGTTTTGTTTGTGTTCATTTGCATATTATGGACTGCTGTTTGCATAATAAGACCACTGTTATTTCTAGTCAGTCTATGGATGATTACACATATGAATAACACAATCGTGTCTCCTTTGTGATATACATGATTGTAATCTATGAAAGTATCCTGACAGTTCTCTGCACCGAAGTCTAGTGAATCATGCCACAGTGTTAGATGACAATTCCGCATTTAAAAGGAGAGAGATTCTAAAAAGACACAGAATTCATCCAAATGCACTTTAAATCTTCAGGGCCGTGATTAGAAAGCTGATCTCATGCATGGCCAAAGATCTGGACAACGTGGCCCCCTTTGATCAATATCTGAAACTGACATGATTGTGCGGTGATCGGCATAGATAAGACAGTCAAACAATTAGACTGAGTAAGCGGCAATTCTGACACTGATCATTATAGGCTAGACAGAAGAATTCAATATAGGCTGGCCTTTTTTTTTTTTTTTTTCTAATAAAGAGATACCCTCAGAGACTTATAACCATAATGGAGAAGAGGGCGGGGGAATGACGGAAACCTCGCTGTCTGAAACACTCCTATTAGCTACTCTCTGAAAATGTTAGGCTTAGTCAGAAGGGACCCAGAGTGAGAATTCAGGAGAAAAAACTGGACCTGTGTGAGAAGTGGAACTAAGCCTTTTTAACTCCATACTTTTTCCCTAAGTTTTGCCAAAGAAATGCTTCACATGCTTGATATTCTTAGTATGCATCTAACTTCACATAAGACTACACATTTCAGCAAATTATTTTTTAGTTTCTTCTGCAGTGAAAATTATGTGAGAGTAATAATCATCACACTCTCTCTAGTTGTCATGCATCTAGATCTTCTGAAATTCTAATCAGAGTTTCAGGAAGCATCGACCTGGAACAACTTCTGTAGGTGTGAGATAATCTAGTTTTCCTTTGTAAGACCATCTAAAGCAGGTTGCTTTCCCATTTCCTTTTCTTTCAAGGAGTATAAGTGTATAACTGCAGAAAAGAAAAAGGGAAAATTAGCTCTAGAATAATACCTTATTATTGCATGTATATGCATATATTTTGGACACAGAACCAGAAGCTAAAATGTCATTGTTATCAGTATGATTATTTTAGACTTATGATTTTTCCAGGAAACACTTCTGCAATTAGCTTTCAGTCTAAAAAAAAAAGTACAGTGTAGCTAATGAGGTTTCAAGAATATGTACACGCCCCATTTCAGAATTATATAAGAAGAAAAAAATCTAATAGCTGATATTCAAAATAAATGTAGCTTTTATAATTGATTCTGTGTATATCTGTGAAAATATAATTTTGATCAAAATACCATTTCAGAAGCTTTAGGTCAAAACACAAATATTTCTGTGATGTTTGGTAACAATTGCTAGAAAGTAAATAAATCAACACTTGTTATTGAAAAATAGTTTGAAGCAAAGTGTATTTAATTGATATTCATGTTTCTGTTTCATGAAGAAAGCACTGGACCAGAGAGTCAAATCTAGATTTCTCAGTCATACTTTTAAGCTGAAGAGTGAAATATTCTTTCACCTGGCAGGATTATGTTATGAACATAATTGTAGACATGAGACTCGTGATTTCAATTTACTATTACTTTATAAGCTTCTGGATGTAACAGTGAGCAATACAATGCTGAAACGGAAAGTGTCACCATATATATTACTTGCTTGGTGGGGGGTTGAAATTCAAGAAGGGTTGAATGATGGATTTTAAAAAATTAAAGACTAAATTAAAGACTTAACACTCTATAGCAAAGCATAGACTAGAAAATTAGATATGTTGCAAATATTTAGGAAAAGAAATATAATCACTAAAAAGTGCTTACAAAAGCAAGGATTCCAAAGAGAGTTCATTTCTAATTTTGAAAAAATAGGTTGGTAGCTTACTGGAATACAATAGAAATGAATTAGTGGTGTCAGCATGGCTTTTGACAGTCTTTATGAGATAAATTTCAGGGAAAAGAATAAACATGTTCTAGATGTGAGATCTAAGGAGACACATCTGTACACGAAGGGTATTAGCATCGTGGGTCATGTGGTAACAAGGCAGTCTTTGGAGTGAGGAGGTCCCAGATGGAATTCCAGCTCTGGCATGGTCTAGTTATGTGCTCTTGATGAAATCATACACATTTTCCATTTTTTCTCTATGAAATGGTGTATATTAGAGGGTTTTTGTAAGAGTTAACAATCATATATATGTGGTTCCTAAATCATCATAAATGATCAAAAAATGGTAAGTGTGATTATCACCTTAGAATGAGGTTTCTGGTATTGTGATATGGGCATTTGCCCTTAAACTCTATTTATCAATGATTTGGATGTAGGCATGTAGGTTATGCTTGTTGCACATTTAGAAAATCTTGACTGATGGAAACAACATCCCTCAGACATCAGTAAGAAGTAAGGTCCTCCTCTCAAGCATAAGAAAACCAACTACAAGGACCAAGGGTGAAGGAGTCATGATTTGACATCTCATCTTTAAGACTTAGGAACTCTTAGTTGATTGTAAGTGGACTATGAGTCATCCTGTGATGAGAATGCCAAGAAAAGCTAATGGAATCTTGGGCATCCTGAGTAGAAGTACACTGCACAGAGCCATGGACGTAATTCCCACAGTTCTCTGCACTGATCAGAACAACTGGTAGATGATGTAGTGTTCTGGACATTGCTTTTTTGAGAGAGGTCAACTTAGAAGAGAACAAAGAAGTACCTGGAATTAAGCCCTTATGAGAAGAGTTGGTAGGTTAAGTGTTACAGTAACCTGCAAGTATTTCAAAGGCTGTTACATAGAAAAAGAAATAAACCTCTTCTTTCAAATTTTATCTGATAAAATGTAGGATTAATGGAAGTTATATAAGCAGGTAAATTTGGATCTTCTTGTAATGAAGACACTTCTTTCTAACTAAGCTGTTAAAAATGGAACACTTTCTCTTATGAGGTGGTAAATCTGTTGCCAGTGTAAGTGTGGAAGCAGATGCTGAATGATTTCCTGTTAGAACTAGGTTAGAACTAGATGAATCTCCCTCATTCCATGAACATGTATTGAAAGCGTGCTGGATACCAGGGTGACAAAGATGATGAACAGAGACTAGTCAGTGGCATAAGTTTTAAAACAGCAAAATTTGTCAGGATGCAAGGAATACCCAACCCACCCCAAGACCTCCGACTAGCCTGTAAATGTGACATTCTATGATAAAATCTAACAGGTAAACATAAAGTGAGCAAATTCAAACCTTGATATCAAAGCATTTAGTTCAACTTAATTTTTTACTTTAGTCAGCACTTGCTATAAGGAAAATTGGTGCACCTTCTCTGTATTTGCAGTCTTTGTTTTTTGTCTTGCATTCACAATTATTAGAGTTATATTATGGGCCTATCTCTGATGTGAGATGCCCTGTCACTTGTGAATATGCTTCTGTGCCTCAGTACTTGGGAAAACTGTCTTACCCTAAAGCAGTGCTGTCCAAAAGAACTTCCAGCAACGATGGAAACGTTCTACAGCTCTGCTAGCCTGTACAATAGTCACATGGTTCCTGAGCTCTGTAGATGTGACTGGTGTGATTGAGGAAGTCACTGTTTAGTTTTATTTAAGTTGTACTTGTTTAAATTTAAATAGACACCTGTATGTTTAAACTGTATATATATGCAGCAACAATATTGGACCATGGTGCTTTAAACAACTGGATTAACTTGGTATCACTAAAAACAATTGCACTTGTCAATTAATAAGAACACAAGTGTAGGACCAAATTTTATTTTCTTTCATATTATGAGGACTTAAATTCACGCTACTACTCAAATAACATATCTTGGAATCTGTATCATCTTTGACAACTTACAGCAATACTTGAATCTTTAAACCTCACTTTTCTAATGTCTGATCAAGAGCTATCACTGGATGGTCCTCTTGCCTTGTCCCTTTTCTCTCACATTGGTCTGTTAGTTAGGCATTAGAGTTTGCATTTGATATATTTATTTATTCATATAGTTGGCGGGTCACACTATTTTAGTTTATCCATTTGGCTTCATGCATTTGCATTTTATTTGCTGATGTTTTCTGATTCTGAGTTACTAACAACCCTGTACAGAACGGAGTTCCAGTTTTCTTTCTCAAACTGTTTATCATTCTCTCACCACTTCACCAGAGAGTTCATTTGTAAACATTCTATTGAATACACCAGTGCATCTGTGAATGCAGCCGTGTCCTCACGACCCCCACAGCAAAAGACGTAGGGCACTAGAGTCTTGTGAATAGTTTTCACCTTACTGTGAAGGCAGCTTAAATTGTCATCTAAAAATCACAGAATCATAGAAATTTAGAGCCAACCTAGATTTAAGATTTGAATTTCTCTACTGCTTTTATTCCAGCTTCTCTTCTTACTCAGAAAGATACCTTAATATTTCCTAATAAATGATTCTATTCTCCTAAGAAAACCGTCATTATTGACAGCCCGCACTGAGTGTATTTGTGTACCATTGTAAACAATCCACCATAAAGAGAAGCTTATTGAAGAATTTATATTTGTATTACATTTGGCTATTTTAAAGGTTGGAATTTTTGCTATACTGTATCACTTGTGTCTTATTCAGGTAAGATATATATATATATATATATTAGAGCAGTTTTAGGTTCACACTGAGGGGAAGATACAGAGATTGCCCACATACCCTTGCCCCCGCACATGCATAGCCTCACCTATTACCATCATCCCCCACCAGAGTGATGCATTTGTTACAGCAAATGAATATACATTGATACATCATAATCACCCAAAGGCCATAGTTTACATTATGGTTCACTCTCGGTGTTGTATATTCTATGGGTTTGGACAAATGTGTTATGACATGTAGCCACCATTATAGAGTCATAGAAAGTATTTTCACTTCCCTAAAAATCATCTGTGCTCTGCCTATTCATCTCTCCCAAATCCAACCACTGGAAACCACTGATCTTTTTACTGTCTCTATAGCTTTCCTTTTCCAGAATATCATATAGTTCGAATCATTTAGTATGCAGCTTTTCAGATAGGCTTCTTTCACTTGGTAATATGCATTTGAATTTTCTCTGTGTCTTTTTATGGTATGACAGTTCAGTTCTTTTTGGTGCTGAGTAATATTCCAGTGTCTGGATGTACCACAGTTTATGTATCCATTCTCCCACTGGACAGACATGTTGGTTGCTTCCAAGTTTTGGGAATTCTGAGTAAAGCTGCTGTAAATATCTATGTGCAGGTTTTTGTGTAGACATGTTTTCAACTTCTTTAACAAATGCCAAGGAACATGATAGCTGAATCAAATGGTAAGAATATATTTAGCTTTGTAAGAAACAGGTAAACTGTCTTCCAAAGTGGCTGTACCATTTTGCAATCCCACCAACAAGGAATGAGAGTTTCTGCTGTTCTACATCCTCACCAGCATTCAATGTCGTTGGTGTTCCAGATTTGGGTCATTCTAACAGGTATATTGTTGTATCTTATTATTGCTTTAATTTACTTTTTTTAATAAAAATGTTTCCATGTTATCCAATTTGATGCTTGAAACATCTTCAACAAGTGGGGTAAGCAAGGCAATCATTACTACCCTTGTTTGCTAAATGAGAAAACCAAAGCTCAGAAACATGAGGGATTTGCTCAAGAGTTTGTGTGTACTGAGCTGCAGAGATGGGAGAAAAACCAAAACTTCTCTTGCTTAATGCCCCTAATATTCATGTGAAGAAATAAGAAGTACCATATGAATACATGCTAAGTATTTCTAAAATACAGCATATAATTCAGCTGTTTCCTAGTTTGAGGTATAAATTAGTAATAAGCACACTTTCAAAAGGATTTAGGCCACCTGAATTCAGTTCTTTAAATGTGTAAAATATTCTTTGACTTTGAATTTCTGGCTTCTCCTTAATTTATCATTTGACTTTGATTTGTACGCTTTGAAGAAATATATAAATCTACAATGTTTTCTATGAGAGCTTGCATACCCATTTTCACATATTTTAACTTCTGTCTAATAGAACAACCATAGTTGACATTAAAGACAATCAGAGATCATTCTATTAATATGGTAATAGTGTTATCACCTTCTCTATGTTATTAGGGCATAATGAGTTGCTGTGATTAAAGATAATCATTCATTCATACACATTGTAATAAATAAATTATGAAACCTTTTGCAATCGATTAATAATAAATTTCTAATATAAGGTGTGATGGCCCTGAGGGGGAAAAGAAATAGACAATTTAATATACATAGGAGAATTCAAGATTTGTTAAAGGGCACAACTGGAATTTTTGACTTGGCAGGGTGTTTTTTGGAGATATATGGAGGAGGCTGCACTCACTTGATGACTGTAACCTGGAAGGCTTCCTAAGCATATGGAGTGGTGAGAAAAAGTGGCACAGACATGCTAGGGAGGAAAGATGAAAATTGGATACATCAAGGGAAAAGCCTGTTGTGGGGGGAGGGAAATGCCCTGGGGGAAGGAGATGAGAACAGATGTAGAGATGGTCACTATATTTTTTGACATCAGGAGATTATTTTGAATATGCTCTCTAAAAGAATAAGCTACTAAAATAATTCAATAAGAGGCTAAACTGGCTGGAGTGGTTAAAGAAGGTTTTACATGAGAGCAGTTTCCAGTTTCAGCATATTGATTAAAGTAGAATTTAGAATTGAGAATGTCCAGTAATGGGTAAGCTGCAGTGTTTAACTTTATGCTTTGCATAGCATCATCATGACTTTATTTTGCAGTGTGTGTTCTTTCTTTTCCACATGTAAGGACATCTACAATGTACAAAGATTTCAAATGTTTCATTTTTCTTTTATTTCTAAGAAGAAATATTTACAAATTTTCTTCAAAATGTGCAGAAATCTACTTGCTGTTTTTAATTGCTTAATGCATCACCTCTAGTACATGAAAAAAATACATATTTAATAGTTTTAGATTTTTAGTTAATGATTGTTAGGCAGATACAAGGCATATAGTTCCGTATTGCCCTTGATTTTAGATGTGCCCCAGATCTCTCACTCAAAGAAAAATTACAATGTTAATTAACCTTGAGCATACACTTTTACATCAAAAGAATATTTATATACAGATTCTTATTCCAGATAATTGAAGGAACAGTTTGGGAATGACATCTTGTCTATCAGTCTAAAACTGGACAGAAATTTTGCCAGGAAAGAATGCAAGAGATTAAAAGGAAAATTTCCTTAACTTACAGTCTCTTAAAATTCTGAAGAACTTTTTTTTCATAGGTTTTCCCAGGATAGCATCCCCCTGCAATAGACTGAACCATAAAAACACACAGTAGGTCTACATTGCCTTAGAGCAATCATTTTAAGTCACAGAGCTGAAGTAGAAAATTTGACAAAGTCTTAACTAAAGGAGGCAGTCACCACAATCCATTTTCCTTACAGGGTGTTTACTAATATCAGTAGATTATTTTTGCCTGTTTTTATCTGGGATGCCTACTAGTCTTGTCTCCGAGGGTAAAACAAGTATAACCACAGTGAAAAGTATTCCATTTAAGCCTAATCTTTAAATGCACCAGACAGTACTGTGATCCCCAGGAAGTGATGGAGAATAAGATTTCACTTCATGTCTGTTTAGTACTTACCCCGTTGTCAATAAAGATATCCACATTACCACTGGTTTTCTGAATATAAGTGGCAACTGAGTCGGTAGGATTTATTCATTTCATGCAGTTATAAAGCTCCAAATTTTAAACCCAAGAGATAAAGTATTATTGTTTTCACTATTAAATCTGGAAACTATATGTAGTATTGCTAGTAGTTTTAATATTTATGTCACTACAATTTTAGTGGTACTTAACATACAACATGAACGCAAAATTTCTCTAAAAGAATGTCTACCATATTATACCAGTTTCCAAAAATTGTTGCCTTACTCAAAATTATTACTATATACAAGATTAAGAAAATACATGACCCTTTGCTTTTAGGTTGATAAAATGAATTCCTATGTCCATTGTATGTTGACTCATTAAATTGTGTTTTTTTTTTATTAACTCCCCCAAAGAAGGATACTGAACATTTAGAGATTTCACATGGAGATGCTGTTTCCATCTTTGTTCCCTTTGACCAACAAATGTGTTTGTAAGATTATTTGAATATTTTTTTATCACATCAGCTCTGCATTATTAGAAAAAAAGACAAATTTAAAAAATGCTGACACTAGTCATAAAAGCAAAGTTTTATCAATTTAGTACACTTAGCATGGGAATCATTAAGAGTATCTAAGTAGTGAATCTTTTAACCTTACTTGGATTCTCACTGGATTTAAACCCCTCTACTGAATATTCAATTATGAAAAGACACTAAACCTACTAGCAAATATAATATGCTGGAAATAAAAAATTACACTTAAGAACCAAGGTGTAATGTGGGACTTCGTATGGCATTTTACTCTTCTGGCAATTGAGTAACTTCTTAGCATAATAATCCAATGTTTCAATTTTGTATATATACATTTTGTGTGTGTGTGTATATATACACACACACACACACACACACATATATATATAAAGAGATCTGCTTATAATTGGTGAGATTTTTCTTTGGTGATATTTGTAGAATTTAAACTGTTTGACTCATATCCAGTTTTGCAAGTGTTCTCAAATACTTAAAGACAACTGCTGGTGACGCCTGTCCACTTTCATGTGGATGTCAGAGAGTCACACATGCCTTCATCTAGAATATTAGAACCCTAAGTGAGCCCATCACCAAATTTTTTTCATCAAAGATCCTTTTCATCTTCCCTTTCTCCAATGGAAACAAATTTATCTAATGCATTGTTAAGTAATTCCTTGCCTTACAACTCATATTAACCAAAGACATCTATAATTGATAATCAAAGTTTTTGATCAACATAAAAAATCTTATATTACTTTTCTCAATTGATTCAATGCTTTCCAAGCATAAACATTTGATATTTTAGGCTGCACACCCCTACATGGGATAAACATTTAAACTACATAAGTTTATTAAATGTTGGAAAGGATATAGACTTCTATTATTCCCTTTGAGAACCCTGTTAAGGATTTCATTTACTTTGTCAGTTCACTCAATAACAATTTAGCATCTGGCAATGCCTTTTCTGGGAACAATATTGACGTTAAAGTGACTTATTTCTTGCCGTCGTTGTGCTCAAAGTCTAGTGGACCTTATTTCAGGGATATAATCCCCATGTTACATAAATAAACAATGAGCTCTTTGCTTGCTTTTATAACATCCTTTAAAATGATACACCAATGGTGTATTTGAACATATGCTTTAAAATGTATCACAGTGTTTCTTTTTCAGTCCATTTAAAATTGTGTGGCGGCTTAAAGAAGATTAGAAATGGTAAAATGTTTTGCACTATAGGTATAATAGTCCTATTAATGTTGGTACAAATCAGTTGAAGAAACAATAAATAGAAGACATACAAAAGTTTTAGATATATACAAGTATTTAATTATACATCTATATCCACTTATATGGTTTTTCAACAGCTGCTAATGTTCAAAGATGACCAATAAATAATGTAATGTTTCCTTCCTTTACTAATTGATAGTCTAGTTTAATTTTCCATAGAAACCAAGTTTAACCTTCCATGGAAACCAAGCCAGAAATGGTTAAATATGTATAGTCTTTTAGTAATTTGAAAAACTAATCAGCATTGTTTTAAAATTTTATAATTGAAGATTATTATTAAGAATTGATCTAGTGATCCTATTTTTCTTTGAAAAAATATTTTCTTCATTCTATATGGTACATTAAAACTAATGAATACAACTATTTTCTGTTTTCTTAGCTGCCCAATTATAAATTCTGTTAAAATAATCATTTTAACATCAATGACTAGAATACAATAACTTCTAAAGAAAATTATTTATAATCTTAATTTTCTACTTTATAGAAAATCCAAAGAAGTAAATAATAATGTGACAGTGACCTTCATTATTTCTTGGGCAGAATTTAATTAACAGGAGACCATCTCCTTCCACAAACCAAGTGAAACCATTTGAAATTTTTTGGATTGACAAAATTCCCATCATAAATTCTTTATAAGATTTTCAAAATTACTGGAGGAAAGAAAACAGATAAAATAAATCTTGATCTATAACTTTGATGGTAGTGAGCAAAGCACTCTGATTCACATGGGATCCAACAATATCGCATTGCTAGGAAATATTTAATTATATGTGTCACTGTTAAAAATTAAAACAATTCTTTTGTGATTATTTTTTCTTAAACTATTTCAGTAACATGGTTATAGAACACTAACACCTAATTTTGACTGATGACCAAAAGCTTTGTTTGCAATTAAATATATTTTTTAAATGAACCTGTGGTCAGCAGAGATGTTTTGATTTCAGTTCAGTTGCAAAAGTATTCTTATCTTTATTGGCTGTGAATCCAGTCACAAGCAAAACTTCGGGACTTTTTGCTTTATGTTCAAAAATCACTCCCTAATAAATATTTTGGTATGCTGGATGCTGTTCTAGAAAACTGAGTCACTAAGGACATTATATAAAGGTCCTCAGTAAGTTAAATAAATTCAGAAATCAAGGAAAACTTTTGAAATAGAGTCTCAAGCATTTCAGAAATTCTGTGGATTTCTATTTCATTGATTGAGGCTGGATGACATTAAAGAAAAGGGTAACCTGTCTTGTTAGTTCCAGCTCTTAGGCCAAAAGGGCATTTTTTTTCTTAAGCTGTTTCTTAATCAATATTTTTTATTGTGGAAGGTGCACAGTTGGCCAAATATACTGATAATTTTTTGTTTTATTGAGAGAATGCACTTCTTGGTAGCTTACAGTTGTCAGACACCTTTATAGAGTGATATAGGATGTTTTGTATTGTTTAAAAAATTTATAATCATACTTATTTCATAGCACCTGCTAGAGCATTCATTTCAGACTCTTGGAGGCTTTCTTACACATACCCCAAGTTTTGTGAAGAATACTATATGAATGTAGTAGTTTTTATTGTGTTCTTTTGAAAATATCATTTGAATATTTCTTGAATTTTTGTATACTTATAAATACAAATCTTATTTAAAATTATATTAACCCATGTACGCTCTTATACAAATTGGAACATGCATAAGTGATCATTTAAAACTCAAGTCCTAAAGTGGAAGAAATAATAAAAGTTGAGTTTAAGATAGAAACAGCAGCAAGGGTTCAAAGAAAAACTACAGACTAAGATGGGAAATGTAAATGGTTTCATTTCTGAGAAAAAAATGTCTAAGATTAAACACAGCATGACGAATCTCTGAGAGAGAGCCACCTCCTGGCTAGCGTGGGTTCTCTGCTGAGTGACACTTCAATGGAAATGGAGAGAGTGCCTATTGATGTTTAACTTAGCTTAAAAACAGCAGCAAAGCCCTGCGCCTAATATAGAAATGCTCTGAAAAGATCTAGTTCAATTTCATGAAAAAATAATACAACAAAAATTTTAAAAAATACATCAATGAATAGCATGTCCTATTTGCACTTGTAAGTGGGGGAGGAATGAATGGAAAGGGAAAACAAATATGAGACTTTAAATATTAACTGCTATGGAGTACACATTTCTAAATTTAAAGTCACTTAAACCCATGTTACTGACCCTCCCCTTTCTCCATCCTGTTTTTCTCTAGCCCATGCAATTTAAGGATGCCGTGAAAAAAGTACTATATCGATGCTATTTCCTGACCATTTTGTCATCTAGCACAATTCCTACTTCCTTTGATCTGATTACTTGCAATCTGTGAAATTAGTCGTAGAATTCCTTGTTTTTATCCAGCCAGTTCATAACTTCCACTTTCTAAGCACTACAGTTCCATTTCTGCATGTCCAGGATTATTCTTTTTATGATTAGCTTTCATTTCATCCATTGCTCCCTTTCAACTAGACTGACCCTCTCCATCATGTTCAGTTTTAATGGTTTCAGTGATTTCACTTCTTCTGCCTTCAAGTAGGGAGAGATCTCTTACCATGAAGGCACCTTCTTGCATAAGCCTTCCTCTTCTAAACATCAATCATATCTCTTCTTGTTTTGGGAACCAAAATTCTCCAGTTAAATGATATATAACAAATGCCTCCAGTATCTTATTCTTATGTATCTTATATTAATCCAGCACCCAAAGTGGACTAACTCCTTTCAAGTTTGCATGGAACTCCCTTTTCCTTTTCCTTTGTATTAGTCAGCTTGGGCTGTCAAATCAAAATTCCATAGAATGGGTGACTCAAGCAAGAGAAATGTATTGTCTTACCATTCTGGAGGCTAGAAGTATCCAAGATCGGAGTACCAGCATAGGGTTATTCTGGGGAGGATTCTCTTCCTGCCTTGCAGAAGGCTCTTTTCTTGCTATGTCCTCACATGGCAGGGAGAGACAACACACTCTCTGGTGTATCTTTCTAGATGGCACTAATCCCATTACAAGGGCCTCACCTTCATGACTCATCTAAACCTCATCATCTCCCAAAGACCCCCATCTCCAAAGGCCATCACATTGGGCTTCAGCATACAGACTCTTCTAGGGGAGAGACATTTCAGTCCATAGCAACATTTCTGCAGAATTTAGCACTCACTGACTGATATTTCTTTAGGAGACAATCTGTTTTTAACTTCATGACACCTCACCAATGCATCTTCATTCTTTTTTTAATCGCTAAGTGAGAACTTTAATGAACTAGACACTATTACTGACATTAAAAACTAGTGGGATACAGATGAAATGATCATTTTTCTCTAGCAAAAATTTCAGTAGGGCCAGAGATTCCTAACAGGCATCACGTTTGCAGATTATGAGAAATGTGGAGGTGCAGTACTCTGTTAGAAGGCTATCTTGTAAGCTGGACAAAAGTAAGGGTAAAAATAGAGTTCAGTGCAGCTAACAGCACGAGTACGGCTGGAGGATTATGAGGCTTATCAGCACATGTCAGAAAGATGTTGGGATTTTAGTTGCAGGAAGTCTGAATATTAGTCAATAGTGTGATGTGACTGCCAAAGTGCAAATGCAATTTTAAGCTACTTTAGTAAGCACACAGCTTCCAAAATAAGGGAGATAAAACTTCACTCTATTCTGTGTCTAACTACAAAGCACTGTTGTATTAAATTCTGGGTATCACATATTCAATGATACATATTAGGGTGAATCAAAATCATGCCTTGTGAGTATCCCCTCTGGGATCAGAGAACTTCCTGTCTAAATATACACCAGCTTGAAAGGCAAGGCTTCAGATTTCTCATATACTGGAATATAATGCCGCCTGAGATAAAAATAATTCTTGTTTTCCTGGAAAAACGGTGACCTATCTAAATACATAATCATCTAGGGATGTAAGAAATAGTCATATTTGTATTTGTCATATTTAAATGACAGTTATTGCTTTTTTAGTATCACACTGTATCAAAAATATTTTAAACTTAATTTAAGCCACATCACTGTCAGGGTCTCAGTCATCGCTGATGTCACTTGAGAGACATCAAACACGCCACCACCATTTTCAAGTTAGTAGAAAGATAGCGCTTTTTAATTTAATTTTTTTTCAGGTTTTGCTTTTCTATTTTATTAATTACAAGATCCAGAAATTAGTGGTAGAAAAATAACGAAGGAAAAATTCCTAAGCCATATAATAAAAACCTGTTAGGGCAGGCTAGGTGTGGGCTGGGTGGAAGGGAAGGACAGATGACTGGCCACGGAGAAGGCAGAGGTGTGGGAGGTACTGAAGTTACCCAGCACCCTGGGGTCAACCTCTCAGCCCACTGGCCTTCTCTGGGTCTTCCCTGAGGACAGTGGCTCACAACCTTCAATACAAGAGCTGGTAAACCGTGGCACTGTTCTTAGAGCCAGTGACCAGATACTGGTTGTCAGAAGACATATCACAACACAGGATGTCTGTAGACTCCTCTGCCTGAAACAGCCTCTGCAGAGAAGGTGCAGCAAGGCAGTGGATCGACTCGTCCTGAGTGGTCACAAAACAGCTCCCACAGGAGGCAAACTTGAGATTGTGATGGTGGATGTATTGTGTTCCTATATTTGCATAACAATGGAAAAGTTTGTTTTTCATTCACTGCTAGGTATATATTCTTCATTGCCACAAAACATGCATTTTCTCCATTGAGTTTTTGAAGTGGTCTTGAAAATGTGTCATTTCAAAGTTACAGAACACTTGCAAATTTTAATTCATCCCTGAGCTAATTATTAACCTGTGTTAAAGTACTTTGTTATTCTTTTTAATGGAAGCATCCAAGACAGAAATTGACTCAAGCTCTCAAAGGCTGATGTATCTTCTTCAAACAGGGCTCATAAGTAGTCTAGCTCCTTTGTTCTGAAGGGTAGTTTTGGGAAAAAAATATCACCTTACATTTAATACATGCATAGTACTTAATGTCCCTTAAAAAGGAGGCATTTGGCGGTTAAAAGTACAAAATTCCACTCAAAATCAAATGCATCCCAGGGGTGAAATGTACAGCATGGTGACTATAGTTAGCAATACTGCATCGTGTATTTGAAAGTTACTAAGAGATTAGACCCTAAAAGTTCTCATTGCAGGAAAAAAAATTATAATTATGTGCAGTGATGAATGTTAAATAATTTATTATGGTGATCATTTTGTAATGTATACAAATATTATATTATTATGTTATGCCCCTGAAACTAACATAATATGTCAATTATATCTCAATTAAAAGAAAGGGGAGGGGCATGATGAAATTTTTTCTGCTCCAAAGGGCCAATGTCTGGATGGCAGATTTAAGCTGATTTTATTCATTTGAATTATATCTTAATAATTATTTCTAAAATTTCTAATAATTGAGATAACTTAGTAGGAGAGCAAGTTTATCATCACTGCAAATCCTATTTGGATAACCAAAATTAATTTCTTTCCCTTTCTTTCTTTCTTTCTTTCTTTCTTTCTTTCTTTCTTTCTTTCTCTCTTTCTTTCTCTCTTTCTTTCTCTCTTTCTCTCTTTCTTTCTCTCTTTCTTTCTCTCTTTCTTTCTCTCTTTCTTTCTCTCTTTCTTTTCCTTCCTTCTCTCTCTCTCTTTTAAAGTCCTACTAGTACCTAAAGATACTAAGCAGTATTTAATTCCCTCTGAATTCTAATTCATTATGAGTTTTACCCTGGTAAGAGGCTTTGAAATAATCAGATCATTGATAGTCAATGACATGCTATTGTTCGAGAAAGGATTGGTGGCAATCAGTTGTGACTTAAGAGTCTTTGACCCGAGGGAGAGGGAGTTTAGGAGCAGGGTTCCTAATCTAAGTGCCCTAGGTCTGTGAGATAGATAGGGTGCTGTTGTGAAATTACACTTTGTGCCCAGAGCATGGGCAGGGTCCCTTAGCTGAGATTTGCAGTGATCTACAGCTTAGACGCTTCAGCAAAAAGGCAATGGGGAGGAGCCCAAGTCCCTTTGGCTGATTCACACCAGCACCCTTGATGTGTCACAGTGATCATTCAAACTAATGTTGCTCTCGCAACAACCCAGAAATTGCTCTTTCATATCAGCTTCAGCGTACCTAATATTTAGGTCAACAATTTGTAGGAGGCAAGGCAGCAAGTGTAGAGTAGTTGGCCTATGTTTGAATCCGTTTCTCCAATTACTAGCTGGGTGACCTTGTACAGAGGGCTTAATCTCTCTAAATACCAGTGTTCTGAATAAAGTGGAGAAAATCATTTCCATCTTGCAGAGTTGTTGTAAGATTATATATTGAGAGTATAATATACAATTGTGCACATACACGATTATATACGTGTAAAGATAGCACACACACGGTCGTAAGTGTCATAGTGTCGTAAGGCATGAACCAGCAGCAGTCAGGATATTAAAGAAAGTAGGTCACAGCGGCTCCTGGTACTTGGCAGTTGCTACTTTCCAACCCCACTCTTCTAGACTGTGGAGCCAGAGGCTTCTTCACTGGAGAACGTGCCCTGACGAAATTGCTCTCTCAAGTGTGAGATGTCCTGGGTTGCGTGTCCCGTGGTCTTGACATTTCAGTCGATTTGCTGAACTACGGAACTACTACCTTCCAGTTGGAAGCAAAGGAGAAAGGTGAAGTAAAGATGACTATTATGACTCAAGTATCTCTGCGGGAAGAAGAGTGTGTTTTCCTTGATTTTCAATGATTCGATTCCCTTATCCCCTACTTAATGGAAGCTCACCCAGTAGAATTCGGAACCCAAGGAGAAAATATATATACTAGATAACACTAGGTAAAATTACTGTGAAGAAAGCTATTTCAGACACACACTGCACGTTCAGTTTGCTGGTGAGGGAGTGGAAACGGTAAATGAGGAGTTAAAGGCCGTAATAATAACAACACCTCCCATTATTTTTAATGGGTGCAGGGTAGACGGTTGACTTATGATGAGAAAAGAGCAAGCAGAATGGAAGGGGCAGAGACACTGACGCAGTTAGAAATAATTTGTGTAATATTTTTGCAGCGATAATCTGTGCTCAAGAATATTTGCTGAGAAATTTTGAGAACAAAGTTATGACTATATACGTACAAGATATAAACTAAATATTGCAATGACTAACCTTGCAATTAAGAGATGTAATGGAATGTTCAATCATTGATTCAGCAGGTATTTTTTGAACATATCCTGTGTTCCAGGTGTTGTAGGCATTGGGGACACAGGATGAGCAGATCCCACTAGGTCCCTGATTTGAGAGAGCACGTAGTAAATAATTGCAGTATTATGGTTTATGGTTTCCATGTTGTCATTTTTAAGTAAAATTTAAATAAGTATATATATATACATATTCATATATTGATGATTGTTCTTAACTAGCAGAATTTTGTAAAGTTTAGTGCCTACAGCATATGTATTCTGGTTTTAGCATTTTTTTCCTCAAAAATCATCAATCTGGTGACCTGTTTTAGTGATTCTTGCTTTCACACTGGGGGAGAGGATGAGTAGCCAAGATATAGTGGAGGTTATAACACATAATTAGTGTCCCTTAAATCTGTGATTGTACATTTATTTAATACTTTACATTTCTTCAGCTTCACATTACTCCTTACCCCTTAGGTGAACCATTATATTCTGTGATGAGATGAATCAGAAAACCTTGACTATAAGCCCAAGAAGCACGTTACGAGGCACCTGTGACATGCTAAGTATCTTCCTATACTTGGAATAAGCCATTAACTTACACTAATTTTTTTTTAAACATGTCTGCGAGGCTGTCAAATAACACTGTAGCGAGAAATGTCAGCTTGAATAATTAGGGCAGTCTTGGTGTAGATGCAGAAGGTTGAACATCACTCAGTGAATACAGGGAAGCAGGATTTATATCAATTACTGCCCAAGGGGCCTTCCACAATCTATTGTGATTTTGCTGGAGAAGAATTTGTACCCTAGTGCTCTGTCAGCACTCTGCTATTTCATGAAGAAACCTACTGGCCTGTGCACAGCCATGTGAGCTGTTCATCTACAAGAATGTACGTTTAGAAGATGCCACAAAATGCAGAGAAGCGACTTGCAGAGTCGCAGCCTTCAGCAGAGCCAGCTCGCTCACCTTAGCACAGATGCTCACCCCTACTTTAGTTCAAATCATCTCTAGTAACAGATGAAAGAAATAATTACAACACACCCCATGTTTATTTTATTGGAGGAGGATTAACATACAAATTCACCTTCTCCTTTGAAATTTTCTTTAAAACAGATAGATCCCTGCAGGCACCTAGGAGATAGCAACTCTATCTACATATAAAAAGGGAATGAGGAAATTAAGGTTGTTATCAGGAAAGTGTAACCCTACGCTCCCCTCTCTTTAAACAAATGCTATTGAAAGTTCAGTGAGGAAAATCTAGATGGCACCATCAATTCTGTTGGTCTCTGTTGGGAGCCCATTTGGTGTTTGGACATCTGTGTCATTAAGGATACTGAGTCTATTAGGAAGGGGTGGTACAGGGAGACCGTTTGGCTCAGACATACTCATCTTGGCTGTCTTCTTTCCAATTCCTCCCTCTGCATTTAACATGAGCAACCAGTCTGCTTCTGTGAAAATAGGATCTTTGACAGCAGTTTCACTTGTGACTGCTGCTTATTTCTCATTGGAAATTATGAGTCCAGTTAAGTCGGCATTCGCTCTCTCTCATTGGAGGAAAATGCTCTGTGGCTGAGCAAAACGTATCTCATTTTCCTCATCTTCCCCAGACACCTTTCAATGCAGGCTGCTTTGGGAGACTTGCAGTTAGATAGGGCCCTATATGTGTTCACTGCATTTGTGATACCCTTTGCTATCACCATGAGCAAATGGTATATGTTTCAGCTGCACTGGAAATTAGAAAAGAGACAGAAAGGAGTAAATGATTACTTAAATCCAAATTCTTCATTATTACAGAGCATTGGTTAGTAACCTATTTGTATGTGGTGCTGGACTAAAGGCTTTGCAGAGCCAGTTAAGAGCTCATTGAACTATGCTCTGGCTTTACTGATAACCAAGCAATGCAGCAGAATGGAAGATGTTTCACCCAGTAACTGTTGAGAAAAATAAATGAAATGATAAAATTCAATATTGTTCTTGCTTACAAGCCAAGGGTTAAATGTATCTGATGGAAATTCACATTCAACCAGCTGTCCTTAGTAATGAGAAAAAATAAATGCACCATGGGAAAACCTGTCCCATGCCATATGATGGATGGATGGATAGGTAGCCTGGAGAAGCAGAAGTGTTCTTTGTTGAAGTAGACAGTTTTAAGCTCTTCACATGGTTTTTATCATTTTTAAAGTCCAATAATCACCTGTCTTGAATATTTATTTTCCTTGTAAGGTCCTGGCAGTGCTGAATAGATATTTTCCAGGAAAGTATTTTCTGTGTATACATAACTATGGCCTCTTGTTTTATATTTTTAAATTCTGCCACTTATGATTATTAAACATTAATAGAACAATCTTTTTAACCAAATACATATGACTTAGTTTACAAAGAGAAGACAATATCTTCCCAGAAAAACAACCTGAAATTCTCCTTTAAGTAATAATATTGAGTAAAGTATGTCACAGGCAAATACCCTTTATTGTGAAACTACTATGTTCCTTGACCTTAGATATGCTACATAAATAATCTCAAATTTTCAAAAGAATCCTACATGGCAGAGCACAGCAGTAGTGATTAAATGAGTAAATGAACGTTTCTAAAGGTTGAAGAAAGTACTACAAATCTCACAGCTATCAAGTGACAGAAACTGGATTCAGATCTTCTTTCTGATTATATTCCCCTGCTCTGTGATGTCCCAGGCACAGTAGAGACAACCATCAACTTCGGAAGGAATTCTGCGGATTAAATTGGAGGATTCACAACTGTTTTTGAGTTACAGACAAACCTAAGTTTTGTTAAATATACTTATTTTGTGTTTCTCTGTCTATATGCCACCTAATTTAAAATTTACAGAAATCCTATGGTAGGCATTATTATTTTCCATCTAATTTGATACTTTTATTTATCAACATTAACTGGTGTTTCCACAGTCATTTAAAAGTAAATTGAATCCATATAGAACTTAGACCTATCAAGGTCCAAAGGCATTTTTTCTAATCACTGAATTCTTCTGTAAAATACAAATTGTTGAAAGTTGCTTGAGTAGCATTTCGATTCTGAGTCTGAAAGCCTTTCTGTGTCTTCTTCTTTCTTTCACATACACATACCCAGTTTACTCAGAACTGGTGCCAGGCAGAATTGTGAAATATAGAAGTTTCTATTTCAGGATTTTCTCTCTCTTGCCAGGATCCCTTTCCCCTTTATCTTGTTTCTCTAGTCATTTTTCCAAAGCTCTATTCTATTTCTTGTTTCATTCCACTAGTCCACCAAGATGATAGTTGATAAAAGATTAAGGCTCTGCGTCTCCCAGGAGTATTTATATTTTAATGGTGGTCTCTAGCTGATCAAAAAAAGCCTCCAAGATGCAGAGGAATAAATTCTAAAGGTAACAGGCGGGAGAGATATTTTTAGATAGGAGCATCTGGCTTGCCCCTCTAATCACATCCCATAAGCTGCCTACTCCATTTATTTGTAAGACCTTGGCTTTGCTGTTTACAGTGAGAAGTTTCTCTGTAATTGCACATGCTTTTGCAAAGGTTTGAATCCTGTCTCAGAGATGGTACAATATTGGTATCTCAATGTTTATTCTCTCTCCTCGTTCCGCCTTTTTGATGACTGGAACAAATTCTAAAAGCCTTTTTAATGATGATGTAAGGCCTTGAACAAAATGAAAATCTGTTGTTTTAGCATATTTGGAAGAGAATAACTGAGCTGTCACAGGATGAAAGACTTGTCTGGAAATGCCATCTTCCTTCTATGTGTTATGATGCACACCTAAAAGGGAAATACCATTTTGTATAAATGTTAAGAATTCTCTTAGACACAAAGAAAAGAATGCATAATAAAGCACCCAGCAAGCTTTTGTCACTTCACCTACAGAACTCTTTCTTTCAAGAATATTTAGCTAAGCTAGGATGCCTGCTTGTTTTAGCAATTGAAAGAACTAAAAAGATTAAGAGAATTTTTTTTCCTTTTAAGTATTGGTTTAGCATATATACTAGATTAAATTTGGTGGTCTCCCATCAAAATTTTCTATATAAAAATATACACCCTACTGGGTAGTTTCAAATCTCAAATGCTGAATAACTTTCAAAAAGGCTTAGTAATTGAGTGTGATGATAATGCGTTAAAAGTAGGAAACAATTAAAGGAGGTCTTCAAATACATTCTTGAAGTAAAGGAAGTAGGGGAAACATCCTGAAAAATTTTGTCTTCATTTGGTCATTTAATTAATTTCCTGATATTTAACTGCCGAAGACAGCATTCTTTCTTGACCAAATGTTAACATTTGCCACTTATTTAAATATTTGTATAAAAATCTTGGGCATTTACCTATTTCCTGCTTTATTCATTTTTTCCAAACATTCTGAGGATGATTTTGTTTCACGGTGCTTACATTTAAAGACAAAATGTTTAGAGCCATACTTTTTTTTTCTTTCCTGCATTACTATACATACCCAAGAATGAAGCAAAAAGAAAGAGGCACATAAATCAGGATCCTAAATACAAATTCTGCATTCCAACCTCCTTCCCAAGAGCAGGCATGAATAATTTTGAGAAGTAAAAAGGCAAGACATCACTATAAAACTCGTGTAGCAACTGATTTTTTTCAGAAGTCCTTAACTGTTACTTTGGTTTACTGATCAATCATTCATCAGCAACAATTCATTAAATTTCTGCTGTACGCTAGAAACTCTTTGAGTATAAACTACATCTATTCCTCTTTAGATAAATGCTAACATTTATGCAGTTAGAAGTCTACAAATAATCTGTTAGCACTGCACGTCCAAGTGAATATGGTAAATTGATCATTTCTCCAGAATCCCCAATTTATGTCAGTGTCAACCATTATTCTCTGAGTCATACAACTTCAACTTATGAAAATATACCTGAAAGGTCCACTAGCCTCCATAGCTCTCTTGTTAATAAGTATTGTCAATTTTATTTCTGTAGTCTCTCTCACACCAAATTTCCCTATTTTTAAATAAATTCCCTACCACACTTTATTTCTCTATAGGTTAAGTAGTTCCAGTAACTGCTGGACTTTCCTCTTCATCCAGTGCCTCTTGTTCAATCCTTCAACTAAGACAGATTTACCTTGTTAAAGGGTGACTTTAATTATGTCAGCCCTGTAACCCACTATTTGCCCCCACAAACTGTAAACATACTAGGCTGGCTGTGTACCGTTCCATACAATCTCACCCTTGACCTACCTTTCTAAACCTGTCTCAAATGTTTCCCCTAAATGTGACTCAATTTCAAGCCAAAATGAATTACTTTTTCCTCTCTAAAAATGATTCTGTGCATTTTCACCTCTAGTCATGTACCAAAGCTGATTGCCCCCCTCTGTTCCAATCCTTTAATCTTCATTTAAATCTATCACCATGACATCTTTTCCCACCAGCTCTCCTGTCTACTATCAACTAAAAGAAACATTAAATTGTATCAACATGTTGTTCTTTAACTCATCAGAGCTTTCTCTCCCTGTTTCCTAATGCCAATTATATTCTATCTTGTACTGCAGTAATCTGCGTACTTGTCTTTCAACAGACAAATGTGGTAACGCTATGGGAAATTACTTTAGTGTAGGTGTGCTTATTTTATCTCTTTTCATGAGGTATCAAAGATTGATATATACAGAATGAAAATTGCAGATGAGATACCTGACCTTGAATATTCTGGCCATCACACACTGCTCTGCTGCCATGCCAACCACCTGCCCGCCCAAGAGATGCTTCATGGCAGAGTAAGCCTGCAACTGAGTACACTTGAATTATGTGCCCTAAAATCAACCTAATCAATATTACTTAACTGATGTTTTGTATCCTTATGTTAAAATGTGACTTCTTAACTATTTTTCTCCTTGTTTTCAAGTTAAGGAGACTATTTGCCTTAAGGGCTGACAAATTCAAGGCAAAAACACAGCACATATTTTGAACATGTATTTTGGGCTAAGCATATGGTGGCTTCATTTTGGCAGCAAAGTGCACATTTTTGGCACTTTTCTTGAAAGATTCATATTAACTATATATTGTCCCCTTTAGGTGACTAAAATTCCATTAGGAATTATTTCTAAAAGAGAATTTGTAGTAAAGTCAGAAGTGGGAGAAGGGATATTTTTCCATAAAATCCATAAAGATTTTATGGTTTTGAGAAGGCTGATGACTCCTGGAGCCTCTAGTTTTCACTAGATTTTCTAATTTTGTATTATATATTTATGGCCCTTGTGATGTTCTTTTTTTGATTATTATTGCTGTTAATACTCAGCACATAGTGTGTACTCTTTTCACAGGCGTAATATATGACCTTTGCAAAGCATTCTTAAGGTAGCAAACTAAATGCAATACGTGCCCGTAATGTCACAGTATAATATTCTTTATATTTTCATGTATTTTAATACAATTTAATTACATCAGTATTTAATGAGTATCTATTTTGTGCTCAATCACCACTCTAATCATTATACCTTTGTTTAGCATTTTATCTCTTTATGCAAAAATGCGATCCCTAAATTTTCCATATGTTTTAAAAATGGAGGAGGTAGTTGGATTAAAAGAAGAAAGATTTATGAGGAGAATGCAAAACATTTACTGTTATATATTTTTGTGGAAGTAATACAATGGCTCAGTTGTTGAAAATATTGTGATTTTGAGCAGTTCTTCAATTAGTTATAATAAGTACTATTTAAATATTGCTTAATAATTTTCAAAGTGATTTAACAGTCATTATTTCATTAGAGTGTCATAATGGCCCTATGATGTAGACATCATTATTATTAACCAAATCTGCCTTTGAGAAAAGTGGATCTCTTGAGTTCTCAGGAGATAAGCTGAGAGTTCTGCAGTTTATAGTTAGGAAGTCAGATTCATTAGTTTCTGTAATTCACATTTTCACATGGTCTCAAGCAGATTTTCTAGCCTTCATTAGTGCCATTCAGATCAGATGTCCTTTCCACCCTGCTTCTCCTCCATCCCCTGCCCCACTGACCACACAGTAGTTGCTTGAGGTCTTCGCATATCCTATCTTGATTGTTAGAAAAACTATACCAAGAGTCACTCCTCTTTGACTACAAAACATAATACTAGACATGGATAAGTAAGTACACAGGACCTCTGGGCTTAGAGCTCTTTATCATCTCTAGGTATCTCCAGAGAAAGCTATAATATCACCAGCCCACAGTCAATTTCAAAGGAAAAGTTGTCAAGACCTTAGAATAATTGTATTTGAATCTAATGGAGGTAATTTGCATGTAATTTCAAGTTTCCTAAGTTAAATAAACTGAAAATTTCAGGGACCAAGAACTGTCACGAGGGAACTTACTGGCAAAGGTGGAGCAGAGAAATGTCAGTTTTCTGTGATTCCCATAATCCTTGATTATCTGTCTAGAAAATTAAGGGTGGAACATCCAAATAATCTTTATTAATCATCTATTGTTCCATTTCAAATAGACAGCTGTGTTTTTGACCAAAATAGATCCTGCAATAAATTCCATGAGGGCATAGTGGGGAATGGGGATATAGATAAAGGCTGGAGTTGACTAGAAAAGAAGCAAAAACACAGTATTGTGTAATTACAGGTGCTTTGCAATGTAATGGAGACAACCTGACTTATCATGAGTTACTTAGTTTGCAAATGCATTTGAAGGTGTACTGTGATAGCTACTTTGAATATGAATCAGTGCTAGAAAATGTTTAAACTAGTACAATGCTTAATGTAAAAGAGTTATGTTTCTCATATTAAACTATCAAGTAGGGTTAACTAAACCTTCTTAGGCTTTTTTTCCCCCTTCTGCTTGTACATTTGATAAAATAATGGGAGGGATAGGCCAATGCCATGCAGGGAAAGCTGTGAGATTACCAGCACTTCTGTGTTCTCCAAGATTGGCTTCCTAGGCATTGTTAATCCATTGCCTCTGTGGCCAGTTTCTCTAGGGCTATCCAGACACTTGGATCAAGACATCTGAGGATTAAACCAGAAAACTAATTTCCTCATTTAAATTAAGAAATTTGGGTATTGTATTAGTTCTTCCTAGCTCTCTTTCAGCTCTGAGGTTGTGTGATTTTGAATGTTTAAGCATCTCTATGGAAAGAATAGAATAATTCCAAAGATACTTGGAAAGGGTAAGTCCAGTTTTCCAAAGAAGAGGAGACAGAATGTATCCCTGCTCTCAGGGGCTTGGTGGTTGAGGAACTGTCCTTATTCCTTTTCTTCACATAGCCTTGAAATGTGCATTTGACTCATAAACCAGATAAACAGAGCATGTAGTGTGGAATTAAAATATGGCTTTGGTCAGTGAGGTCACTCAGAGTGGTTCCTAAAAGAATGGTGCAATACCTTATCCCAGAATGGAGAAGGAATGGTCGATGAAAATTTCCGAAGATGAATGAGATGTGACTACACGGAGTGAACTGCATGCTCATCCAATCTTAACTCTCTCGTTATTGGGGCCGGGGGCGGGGAGGATTCAAAAGGTATAGTTTTATTGAGTAAAAATCAGAGATATTATCTATTTGAAGCATAACACATCACGATGCATGTTCTGCCCCACATTCACTGGAATTTTCCCAATTTTTGTTGAATTATGCATTAGTAATGAGGACAACACATTAAACTATATGTCATTGAATATATCATGTGTTATGTCAATAATCAGTATATTACACATATTCACCCATGCTTCCAATTACTATTTTTTATACTGAAATGCCAAAATTTATTTACAGGACCTCCCCTTCAATACAGAACATTGCTTTATCAGAACATATCTTAAAAACCAATTTTTAAGGCAAACTGTTATAAACATGTATTTTCCTTAAAAAGTTATAATTAGGAATTTTGTTCTTAACCAAGGAATCAGAATAAAATATATCAGAGAAAATGACAAACTATATCATAAGGTTTGGATACAATGTCTGTAAACTTTATTATAATTTAGAATAGAAAAATTATGTTTCAAGGCATTAGCATGGCTTTAAAATCTGCCCAAAAATTTCCCTCCTCTCAAAACTCTGTATTCTTATATGAATGGACTCAAGACTAATGTGATAGGAGGTTGAAGGTCTTTAAAGTTTAGATTCTAAATAGTCCATATCTCAGCAAAATACATATTTATAATTTCTATAATTATGGTTTTGCTTTGAGGATAATACCATATACACAGGTCTTTTCTTCCCTTTCAGATCCAATCTTTGCCAATCTCTATTTTCCTATTAGTCCAAATATAGATTAATTTATGAAATGTACCTTGGCTTTTATATTCACCTCCCTTTCCTTCCAATCCCCATTCTTTAATGATACATCTTTTATATCTTCTGGCTTATATTTGAGTTATCTATGTATTATCTAATCACTTTTTTCTTACATTATTAATTTTTATAAACAAAATCTATATAAAAATAAGAATCTGGGTTCCATTTAAGCATAACTGTAACTCATAACTTCTGGAATCTTCCATTTGTTTTATGAGATATCCTAATTTTATGGAGATTCTGATAACCAACATTTCTTAATCTACCCAATTACATTAATTAGAAATAAATACTAATTAAATTAAAATTCTTGATATTCTAAGTGATTTATTGGTAACTAAATTTTCTTACTTCTATAAATTTCTATGATTTAGGTATTTGAAAGGAATTTTATTTCTATAATGAAAAGCAGCCAAAAATTTACTTTTTTAATCTAGATGAATGTGTGAGATTTCTATTACAAAATCAGTCCATTGGTTTAGTAAATTTTCTTTGAAAATTCTTTTTAAAAATCAGAATCTTTCACATTTTTGCTACTAAGTGGAACACCAGTGAGTTGTCAATTGAATGAAATGCCATCGATGATGGTTACTGCCTCTCTAATCTATTGATTTTTTTTTTTTTGGATATGATATTACCTCAGATAATTCCAGATTGATTTAAGGACATATATTACCACCAAGAAATAAAAATATGTTAAAATCATTCTGATTGGCTCCATATATATAAATGTGTATGTGCATATATACACACACACACACATACATATATATATACACACAATATGCAAATAACAATATCTGTCTCTGAATATTTTAAACTCAAAAATCAGAAATTAACTGAAGTGGTATTGTTAATATAATATTTATTGAATGCCTGAAGTTAGGCAATATTTTAAGTACTTTAAACATTTGCTTATTAAATATAATTTTCATGTGATATAATCTTTAGCCACTTTTATCAGTGAAGAAATTAAGGCAGACAAATTTTAATAACAAGCCTTATAGTCTTCAAACCTGAGCATTGAAAATAGCCTATATTTATGGAGCAAAGGACAAAGCAAAATCTTCTCTGAATCCATGATTCAAGATTTAATACATGGATAGTACTTTTCCAAGAATGAAGAAATGGAATGATCTGTTTAGCACTCCCTCCTTTGTAGTTCATGCATATACTATCTTTTTTTTTTTCCATTAATTGATCACACTTTTGGTGTCACAAAGCTTTCTTCCAGTTTTCTTCTAGGTGTTATATTTTTGGTTTTATTTTTAGGTCCATGAAACATAAATTTGTGTATATGATGCTAAATAAGAATGGAGATTTTTCCATACATATGAATATACAACTATTCCAGCACCATTTGGTGAAAAGATCATCTTTTTCTCTACTGAATTCTCTTTACACCTATGTTGAAAAGTAACTGTTCATGCATATGTAGGTCTTCTTTTCTTTACTCCATCAGTCTATTATTCTACCTTTGTGCCAATCCCATAAGCTTTTAAAAATATTTTTGTTATATGTATATTTTTAATGCAATGTTGTTAGTTTACAATGTTTTGTCAATTTCTGGTGTACAGCACAATACTTCAGTCACATAGGAACATACATATATTCATTTTCATATTCTCTTTAATGCAGTTACTACAAGATATTGAATATAGTTCCCTGTGCTATACAGTATAAATGCTGTTTATCTATTTTTTATATTTTAGTTAGTATCTGCAATTGGAATTTGCAAATTATCCCTTCCCACTCCCTTCTCCCCTGGTAACCATAAGTTTGTTTTTTATATCTGTGAGTCTGTTTCTGTTTTGTAAATAAGTTCATTTGTTTTTTGTTTTTGTTTTTTTTAAGATTCCACATATGAGTGATATAATATGATATTTTTCTTTCTTTTTCTGGCTTATTTCACTCAAAATGGCATTCTCCAGGGACATCCATATTGCTGCAAATGGCATTATTTTATCATTTTTTATGGCTGAGTAGTATTCCGTTGTATACATATACTACAGCTTCTTTATCCAGTCATCCGTCGATGGACATTTAGGTTGTTACCGTGTCTTAGCTATTGTAATAGTGCAGCTGTGAACATTGAAGTGCATGTGTCTTTTTGAATTAAGATTCCTTCTGAATATATAATAGTGCAGCTGTGAACATTGAAGTGCATGTGTCTTTTTGAATTAAGATTCCTTCTGAATATATGTCCAAGAGTGGGATTGCTGGATCATATAGTAAATCTATTTTTAGTTCTTTGAGGAATCTCTGAACTATTTCCCATAATGGCTGCACCAAACTACATTCCCACCAACAGTATAGGAGAGTTCCCTTTTCTCCACACTCTCTCCAGCATTTATTGTTCATGGACTTTTGAATGATGGCCATTCTGACTGGTGTGAGTTGATACCTCATTGTAGTTTTGATTTGCATTTCACTGACAATTAGTGATATTGAGTATTTTTTCATGTGCCTATTGGCCATTCATATGTTCATTGGAGAATTGCTTGTTTAGGTCTTCTGCCCATTTTTGGATTGGGTTGTTTGTGTTTTTCTTATTAAGTTGTATGAGCTGTTTATATATTTTGGAGATTAAGCCTTTGCCAGTCTTGTCTTTTGCAAATATTTTCTCCCATTCAGTAGGTTCTCATTCTGTTTTGCTTATGGTTTCCTCTGCTGTACAAAAGCTTGTAAGTTTAACTGTTAATTGTTTATTTTTGCTTTTAGTTCTATTGCTTGGGTAGATTGCCCTAGGAGAACATTGCTAAAATTTAGGTCAGATAATGTTTTGCCTATGTTTTCTTCTAAGAGGCTTATAGCATCTTGTCTTATGTTTAAGTCTTTAAGCCATTTTGAGTCTATTTTTGTTCATGGTGTGAGGGAGTATTCTAACTTCATTGATTTACATGAAGCTGTCCAGTTATCCCAACATCATTTGATGAAAAGACTGTCTTTACTTCATTGTATGTTCTTGCCTTCTTTGTCAAAGATTAATTGACCAAAAGTTGTGGGTTTATTTCTGGTCTCTCTATTCTGTTCCATTGATCCATATGTCCATTTTTGTACCAATACCATGCTGTTTTGATTACTGTAGCTCTGTAGTATTGTCTGAAGTCTGAGAGGGTTATTCCTCCAGCTTCATTCTTTTTCTTCAGTATTATTTTAGCAATTCTGAGTCTTTTATGAGTCCACATAAATTTTAGGATTACATGTTCTAATTCTGTGAAAAATGTTCTGGGTAATTTTATAGGGATCACATTAAATCCCACAAGTTTTAGATTGTAGCTTTATAGGTCTTGAAATCAGATATTCTTAGCTTTTCAACTTTGTTCTTCTTTTTCAAGGCTGTTTTGCCTATTCTAGGTGCTTTGCATGTTGGTGCGAATTCTAGAATCATCTTGCCAATTTTTACAAAGAATCTTGATGGAATTTGTTAAGGATTCCATTAAATCTACAGATCAGTTTGAAAAGAATTAACATCTTTTAAATATTGAGTCATTCAAACAAGAAATATCACATATTTCACCATTTACTTGAGTGTTCTTTAATTCTCAGCAATGTTGTAATGTTGCATATTTTTCAGTGTATAAGTTTTACACATATTTTGTCAGATTTTTCCATAGGTATTTTATTTTTAATGTTCTTTTAAATGATAATAATATTTGCAAAAAAACTTTCAGTGTCAGTTATTGGTTACCAGTATATAGAAATATAATTGAACTTCATATATCTTGTTTTCTACCACCCTGTTAATCTTACATATTAGTTCTAGTACTTTCTTGGATTGTTCAATTGAATTTTCTACCTAGACAATTATATCATTTATGAATATGTACAACATTACTTCTTTACTCTGAATGTTATGAATTTCTTTTTCTTGCCTTGTTGCACTGGCTAGAACCTTCACTATGTTAAAAAAAAAAAAAAAGGTGACTGGACATTCTTATCATTTTCCTGAACTTAGGGGGAAAGTATTTAGCCTTTAATAATTAAGTATAATTGTTACATATTTTTATAGATGTCCTCTATTATGTTGAGGAAGTTTCCCTCTCTTCCTAACTTACTAAGAATTTTTATCAGTAATGTTTGATGGACTCTGTGTGTGTGTGTGTGTATGTGTATGTGTGAGTGTTAAAATAATTAATTAAATTAATTGATTTTTGCACTTGATCTTGCATGAAAGGCCAAGAAACAATTACACTGATTTTTGAATGTTTACCCAATTGGAATAATCCACATTTAATTCTTGTATTAGTCAGTGTTCTCTGGATAAACAGAATCAATAGGATCTATATTTTAAGTGATTTATTGTAAGGAACTGGCTTACAAGATCATGAATGCTGGCAAGTCCCAAGATCTGCAGGTTGAATAAGCAACATGGAGAACCAGGAAAAATGATGTTTTAGTTTCAGTCCAAAGTGTGGGTGTCTGGAGAACTAGAAAGAACTGATAATTTGAGTCCAAAGGCATGGGAAAAGCCAATATCTCAGATCAAAGATCATTAGGCAGGAAGAATTCTCTAATTCCCTCTTAGACTGAAGGGAAAGTCAGCTCTTTTGTTTTATTTAAGCTTTCAACTGATTGAATGAGGTCCATTCACACTGGGAAGTGCAATCTGCATTACTCAGTCTACTGATTTAAATGTTAATCTGATCCAAACCTTGCTCACAGAAAACCTCAGAAGAATGTTTCACCAAATAGCTGGGCACCCTGTGGACCAGTGAAGTTAACACATTAAACTTAACCATCACATTCATGATATATTATCCCATTAATATAATAGTGGATTCCAATCACTATAATTTTGTTTGGAATTTTTGTATCTACGATTATATGGGATACTGGTTTTAGTTGTTTTTTATTGTAATTTTTTCTGGTTTTTGCATCAGACAAATTCTTGCCTCACAAATTAAGTTTCTATAATTTGGTCAGCTTTTTCTTCCAATCCCCTGAATCCTGGGGAATAAACGAAACCTATGTGTGGAAATATTTCCCTAGTGGAATGTCAGTATTATGTTTTGACTTTAACATGCAAAAAATAAATATGAGAAAAATGTATGACAAAAAATTACTCTTTTGCGGTTTGTTCTAATTTGTGACATTTTGTACTTCTACTTCCTGCTATTTGTACTCTTGCATAATGTACTATGAAACTTTTTATTATCTTTGTAATTATGAACAATGTCTCACAGTAAAACTTGATTCAGATATATCTATAGAAAGGTTTTATTATTCAGTCATTTAACATACAGATTTCATTATGTTGTTTTGGTTCTCTTTATTATGCAAAAGTTGAACATGAAATATAGACTACACAAATTCACTTGAACACCTTACTGATAGTGATTAATAAATTACTAGGATAATCAGAAATTTTAGAAAACATTTTTTAACATGGTTTTTATCATCACATCAAGTTGCTTTTCATAAACACAGAAAATATCAATTGTTTCTCTGAAAGACTTACTTTCATACAATATGATGGGTTTTTTTGAACAATAAAAGATTTGAGTGTAATGGTGTTTGTGGGTAGAAATTCAGCTGATTAAGGTAATTTTTACTTCATGATGTATTTTAAAACTAGGTGTTAAAAAACTTTTGAATGGGTGGCTTTGCATTGACCCAGTTTGTGAGGACCAGTGAATTGAAAATCACAACCAAGTTGAAAAGAAAATGAAATTAAAACTTTTACACATAATATTTAAGGTCTATACAGACTAAACTGTAGGTCAAATTGTAAGCATTTGCTTGTCCTTTTTAGTCTTCCTTACAAGCTTGCTTATTCTCCAGTTTTACCAACTTTATTATGCTTCATCAGAAAACCATAATTATTTCTCAAATCCAAAGAATGTAATGAAAATTTTTTTAAAGAATAGTAAAAAAATACTTAAGGTATTATAAATCAAATTGAAAAAGTAAGCAAAACAATACAGAGAAACCCCTCCCTTTCCCCAAAGACGCTGATTCACAGCTCTAAAAAGAAGTACTTTTGGACTATATACTAACTACTACCTATACATAGATCTTCTGTAGTCCAATATCAGTCAAATATTTTCATTCATAATTTTTAACATTTGAGTGTTTCAGTTTCAAATTACTTAAATATAAAAACTGTAAATTAGTCTCACTGTCTTTGAGAACTTATTATTAAAAATGAAAATATCCTAGGAGAGTACTACTTACTTATATTAAGTAAACACATGTCTAGAAAATGTATACTGTTCAGAAGTCTGTGTTATCTTTTGCAATTACTTGGTTAAACTTGATTTAATCCTGGAATCATGATTGGAGAAAAGTCATCATTAATAAGTGAAATATTTATTAATTTGAATAATAATATTTAAGAAATGAGTTATCTGGTAATTATTATGACTTGTTTTACAAAAACATTTGTATAGGATAGATGTCTCTCAGTAAATTTTGAGTGACTCCAAATACAGTACAGCTTGAAAGAAAATTGTGGTGCTCAAATGCAGGTAACATCCATTATCTTTCAGTAACTAACTCATTACATGCTAGTTATCTATACAAATATGCTTTTTTTATATAAATTTTCTGATGTATGTCTCAATATGAAGAAATACATTTATAGACATTTCCTCAATTAAATTGAATGATAAACAAATGTGACTTTTTAGTAATTCATTAGAATTATCTTACTGATTATATGTTTGCACATGCAATCCAAATTAAAGTAATTTGGATATGTGAAATTTCCATAAATAAATAGATGACTCAAAGTATATACATGTTCCTCAAAAATAAAGTGTAAACAATTATATTTATCTAACAAAAATAATGTTTCTCACTCTTCCAATGATGCTGTGTTGATGAGCTTAAAATGAAAGAGAGAGAATAAAATATAAGAACATAAAAAGAAATATGTTTCTCTTTCCTTTATTTAAAAGGATGACATCAATGACAGTAGCTTCTGCAGGAAGTTAGGAATTACTGAAGAAAACATGACAAACACTAAGCAACCATCACCTGGAAAGACTGCATTTTGATTTTTGGCTGCTACAGTTTTTACAGGGTTTGTTACAGTTTACTACTGGTACCTGAATTCAGTCAAGATCGTCCATTCAAAAAGAGCCATGATTCCAAGCTTCACAGTATCTACATCACTACAGCTAAATTAATGCATTAGCCCATCTTGCAAATTTCACTGTATGCTAATTCTATGAATTTTAAACATCATTGCTTTACTTATTCTAGTCTACCATTTAAAGGATATTATTTCGTATAAATCTCAACGTTGTTACCATGATCATTTTAAAGAAACCCTACTAGTATTTTTCTGTAAGTATACCTCTGGTACTTGAAGGCTCTAGTCAAACCGTCAATTATCTCTCAGAATAAAGCCTAGGACTCCTCTGGTTTGGAATGAAATTCTACCATTTACAGAGCTAGGTAAAATTTCTTCTAAATCATAGGAATGAGTCATACTTCTGGAGAACTGAGGGATGAACCACATACAGTTTTACTCCAGTTGAAAGATTATTTATTTGCATGTTTATTTAATAAGCATTGAATTCCTGCATATACTAGGTGTAAACCAGGTGTGAGGCATAAAGCAATGAATAAGCAATGTATTCGCTGCCCCCGTGGAGCTCAGAAACAAGTTTGGGAGGCAGGCAGTAATAAGAAAAGTAAGTAAATATGTAACTTCAAATAGTTATACATCCTATGCAGAAAGAAGAGGTTGATTCTGATCTTCTAATCTGTATGTACCAGTTTCAGATAAGAATTCATAGCATGCTGTTTAGAATCAGGCACTCTTGGATGTGAAATTGATGCTACTAATCTGCAAATTTCTCCCAGTAACTTCACTGAAGTTGAAATTCCTCATCTGTACAATAGGATTATTTTTCTATTATATCCTAAACCTACCATATGGGCTTCCTGTAATTACCAAATAGAATAATGTATGGAAAATACACAGCCAAATGTCCAGCACATGCACATTCTAACAGGTAAAATTTGCTATTACATGTATCTGACAAATAAAAGTGGATGATATTAAGGACTATAATTACTATCACAAATATTTATATACTGTATCTTTTTGCTTGTAAAAAAAAATGCATGAGCTCTGAACAGAAATTGTTCTGTCTTTCCAAATTGTTCATGATGCAGGTTTGAAAGATGACTTACACAATTTGTTCTATAGGACATTCAATCTTGGATGAAATATACAACAGTGAAATATACAACAGTGATAAAGAATTGCTTTAAAAATTGTCTTAGTTTACCTTGAGGAGAATAAATATTATCCGCATTTTCTAGATGACACCATAAAAGTTTACAAAGCTTAAGGATTATGACTAAGAACTGTTGACTGGTAAAACATTGCACTTCAAACTCATACGTCTTTGAATCCAAAATCATTGTTGCTTCTATTATTATATTATTGCTGTATCTTTCCTATTTATCTAGTGGCCAGATAATGAAAGAGTCAGGTATGAATTCAAGTCCTCTATGTCTTTGTAAAAAGATTTCTTCTGCAAGCACTATTCTACTTTACTTTCACTTCCATCTATGATTTCTACTTGTCTAGATTTCTTCTAAATTTTAACTTTGTCACTCAACATGATTGCTTAACTGTCTTAAATTTCTTCTTCCAGTAGTCTGGTTAAATATTTTTTTAAATGAAGAGTTTCTTGAAACGGTCCTTAATTAATACCTACACACATCTAGTTTTTGGACCCACATTTTTAATTGAAAACAAAACAAAAACAGAAACTCAGAAAAATTCTATATGTTATGCTGTCAAGTTGGAAAATTATTACGATTAAAATGTAAAGATCCCTGATGTTAAGATGTGATATACATAAGCTCTAAGAAAAATTTCAAATAAGATTATGTCTGCTAACACCTCAAAGAACAACCTGTATAAAGATATTTAGGAGAAACCAGGTATCACTTTAGACCCAAAGAAATGTCTATCCATTATTGATATACAAAGTAGAAGTTTTCATGATACTTCGAAGGACTATTCTCTAACATTGAGAGGATTAGGACTATTTTTTAAATCATATTTAATATTTGTTTTGTTTTCATTATTTCTGGTTAAATATTCTTATTTTTCTGCCATTTCTCTGTTTAAGGTCTATGTTGTAATCAAAACAATGCACCTGCAGGTGAACAAATGTTATGCAATAATTATCCACAATAAAGAATTTGCTTTCCATCATTTCATTGGAGATAATAGGAACTCTTCACCTTGACAGAGCTTATTTCTCTATTTTTTAGTACTGTCAATCACTGTATTTCTATTTGTATAAGGCACAAATTATTGGATAAGTTATTGCAGTATAACTAGAAAGCACAGAGACCACTAGCTCAACTGTGCCAACTTTGCAAACCTTAAATTTACTCTACAAATCTTAAGTGTTCAATCAAAAAAAAAAAAAAAAAGAATTAGTGACATGTAAAAATGCAAACACGTGAAAATTGAGCACAAATTTCAAAAGGAAATGTTGTCATCATAAAATATTTACTGAAAACTCCTCAGCATACAACTATTCTTTTTGCTTTATCTGCTTTTTGCTCTTATGCCTCACCAAGCTTTTCCATTTTTCCTGGATGATATAGATTGGTGAAGACAATTGTATAGCACTGAAATTAGGGAAATAACTGTGAGGCCATATGATAAAGTCATTCAGCTGAGTCAATGTTAAGTTGAATTCTTGGGAACAATTTCAAGGCAGGTAGTGGGTGGGCCAGCTTTAGGTACTGGGAGCACATTTGTTTGCCAACCATGATTTATACTTACACAATTTCTGATATTTTAATATTGATTACTTTTGGTCTGGGTGATTATATTGTAAGTGGATTTTCATCTTCTTTTCTTAGTTCAGTTGAAACTCAGTGTTTCTTCTGCCCCAATAGCTTTTACAAAATTACTGGATTCTGAATGTTTCACATAAAAACAAATGCTTTGTTTTGAGATGTTTAATTAGAGCTGATGCAAATTAATACACATTTTTAAACCAATATTTACTGAATCCAAGGCACGTCCCAGGATTCTAAGAGTTGATTGATGACACTCTTTCTGCCTTGTTTGCCTGACGTTCAAATTGCTGAAGATCTAAACAGGAGAACTGAGCATTTTGTCTTGACAACAAGAAAACAAAACTGCAAATATCTCTTACCCTGCGTTGAGTAAAGTACCTTTATAAATCTAATCTGTGAACCAACTAGGGAATTTTTATTCCCAATTTAGGTACTGGGGTCTAATAAATCTACTTTACTATTGTAGCAGTACCAAATCTTGAAAGTGTTTTTCTCCATGGGGATCAAATTTGGCTGTATTATTTGGATTATGAAAGAACACCACCTACAACATGATAATATATGCTGTTGACAAGTCATCTTAATCTTTCCTGTTGAGCTGTACAAAACAGTTACTACCTTATTTGGCTGAGCAACTGAGAAATTTATTTTCTCTAAACTGATTCTTTAATACTCTTTTTGTTGACAATGCTGAAAACATACTGATGTCATAGATGAAAGGCACTTTAGATCACAGATTATTAGGAAAAAAAGTCTTTTCTGGAAAGAGAGCATTTGCTTTCTGACAAAGAAAGACTCACATACAACAAGAAATCACACATACCTCAAGACACAAGAGGCAGGGCTAGAAGGGCAAAATACCGCTAGTTTACTGTGAAGTTAAGTTGTATTGTGGTTCTCTGGGGGACAAAATATAACGAATATACAATATTTCTAAACATTTTGTAATATTTAAATATACCTCTAATATAGCTTAAAGAATAAGTTTCCTAGTAACTCAATAAATGTAATTATTTTAACTATTTCTATATTTATGTATTCTATAATATATGACACAATATGTTTTTATATCAATGTAAAAACTAGACTATTTCCAAATGACTAGCTAGTTTCTAAATTTTTGACTCAATACTAGATATTCCAGAAATAATTTTATAGTTTTCCCCTCAGTTACACTACTGTGATTTCACTATACTGTGGTTTTGCAATATGTAACCTGAAAGCCTTATACTATTTTTTAAAAAATTAGGGTATTTACCTATTTGAGCCTAGACAGAAGGTTTATTTTTAATGTTCAAGAATGAACGATGTGGCTCCTCTTCTTACAAGTCACAGTAAATAGGGCATTTAGTTAGAATGTAGTACTGTAGAAATTATTGTTTTTTCTTTTTTATTGAAGTGTGGTCAGTTACAATGTGTCAATTTCTGGTGTACAGCGTAATGCCCCAGTCATGCATATACATATATATATTCATTTTCATTAAAGGTTATTACAAGATACTAAATATAGTTCCCTGTGTTATACAGGAGATACTTGTTTTTTAATCTATTTTTATATATAGTGGTTAACATTTGCATATCTCAAACTCCCAAATTTATCCCTTCCTATCCTTTTTCCCCTGGTAACCATAAGATAGTTTACTATGTCTGAAGTCTAGTTTCTGTTTTGTAGATGAGTTCATCAGTGTCATCTTTTTTCTTTTTTTTTTTAGATTCCACATATAAAAGATATCATACGATGTTTCACTCTCTCTTTCTGGCTTACTTCACTTAGAATGATGATCTCCAGGCCCATCCATGTTGCTGCAAATGGCGTTATTTTATTAGAAATTATTTATCTAGAGAAATAATTTTTTTGGCTTTGTTTTGCTGATGTGGCTTTTCAATATTCATCTGAGTTTACAGTTGTAGCAGAACTTCTTCAGAAATCACTTTGGAATCAAAGGAAAATGAAGGGTTTCAAAAGATCCTTTGAAAAAATTTAGGAATGAAAGACAGTTGACAGGATGTTCTTAGCTGAGAGTATATGGAGGAAGAAATTGAGACGCAGAAAAGCTAAGTGAATTTACTTTAATATTAATATTAATAACACCTAGCAAGTAGCAGAGCCAAGAATTTTACTCAAGGCTCCTACATCCTGTGAATCAACTGTGCTCTGGTACTCTTTCAAGAAAGATCATAAATTATTCTTTGAGGTCTTTGGAAAGACTCTACAGTTTCCTTCCGGTTATGATACCCAGGACTATTATTCGTATCCTGTTGACTGCTGCTTCTCCCTCACTTAGCTCACATAAACTTCACTCCTAGTAATATATCAGTTTCGTTCAAAGGAAAGGATGTTCATACACTCATGAACATACACATCCGTGCATGGACCCTAATACTCATCCATTCTTAGTCCCTGCAAATATAGATTCTCCCAGCCACTCCGGAGTACTTTGCTACAAAGTCAGACATTTGTGAAGGGCAGGGTTGATAAGCATGTCTGGAAAATCTTCTGAAGAATTGAAATTATTAATAGCATTAAATCAGTATATAATGACTTAGATGGAGTCAATGGCTGGCGATATCAGGCGTTAAGGACTTGGCTAAAGGCAATGTCTCCATTCTAAGAATATACCACAACAGAATACCCATGCCAACTGCTCGGTGTTTCCTACTCTAGAAAGCACTCGAAATGCAGTGCATTAGAATTCCAATGAGTGACAGCATTTTTCTCTTTAATTACTGTGTGTGTGTGCTTGTCCCTACCCTTCTAAAACATCATTAACTTCAGAATGAAGCTAAATAGATTTTATTTTTCTTCTACATCAAACACATCCATTTATACTTTCTGAGGAGATAGCAGAATCCCCCTGATTGACCACAGGAATTTTCTCCTGAAGACTCCTCAGCAGTAGATCTATCAACCAGTGAGTCAAGTAAGGTGCTTAGAGGCTGGATTCTTATTATCTCTTGTTCTTGATATTCTTTTGTTATGTAGACCTCATATAGTCTAAGAATATTTTTATATCTTCTATTTTTTACTACAGTATGGTTAGCTTATCTTTGCATATTAAATAAATGAAGAAGAAAAAGCCCAAGTAACATTTATAATTGGAATTAAACTCAGAAAGAAAATTTAAACACATAACGTTCTATTCATAACGAAAGCAATTTTTTACAGAGCTCTAAGCTGATTTTTTTTTTTTTTTTTTTGAAGTAAGTAAGGTGAGATGGGAGTTCAGTGAGCTGCAGTCAACAAAACGGAGCTGGGAAATATTAGTTGAGGTGGGCAGAAAAGATAGGTTTCCCTTTTAAAAATTTTAAAACCCTGAGCACATTCAGTGCGTGCCGCCACTTAATGCATTGTCCAAGTATTTCCTGCACATCCAATTTTTATGAGAACCTTAAAAGGTTTCTAGTAGACAGTTTAATCACATTTCCTCTCACCACTTGCATGTGTGCTTCTTAGATGGAGGTCATTGTCATAAAAAGGAAACTTGTTTGGCTTCTCAGTGTGCTTTTTCATTTTCTTTCTTTCTTTCTTTTTTTCCTTTATTTTTTGGTGGGGTAAGGTACAGAGACCTGATAATTACACAAAAGCAGATCATATTTCCAAGTCTAAGCCATTGCTTGATTTTGTCAGATGCAAAAGCGATCATTAATAGGTGCAAAATACATATTTGCATGTCTGTAGACTTGGCTCCACCTCCTCCCTGCCCTCCAAAGTAGTTAATGACCATGAATGGATGACTGACAGCAGGACAATTGCTCATAATCCCTATGATGTATGTGTGGTCAGATGCAGCAGTCTTTGAAAAATGGCTTCATATGATTTTCATGCTCATATGTCTTCAATGGCTTTTCCACTAGATAGCCTAAATTTACAGATCAAAGACTACAAGTGAAGGAAAACAGAGCCCTGAAATAGAAATCCATGTAGTGTCCTCCCCAGGTCTCCTTTTCCACCTGTAAATATGCTTTAGTTGAAGAGTCTGCTGCTGCTGTCACTGACAGGCCAGAGGAAAGTCCTAGATCAGAATTACTCTTCTTGAGAGAGATTTTTTACAACACATGCAACGGAGGAATTAAATGTTGGTCATTTGTGAAAACCACTCAAAATGATCTTTAAGGTCACAAATGGTGTTACAAGTTTGAATGACTGTATCCTTGGAATGAGAGCAGAATGCTAAATAACATTACTTTTGTGAAATAAAGGCACATAAGCCATTAGTTTGATATAGTACTCTCCCAGTCTGTGCAGGGCTGGAGGATACCATAGGAACACAGTTCAGATAAAAAGACCACGTCTACAACTCATGAGCTGAGTACTGGCTTCTTAGTAATACAGGTCATCAGAAAGCAGAGACAAATTTCTCAGTTTAACCAGATAGCTGCCAATTAATAGTGTGAGCATATAAACCGCACTTTGTTGAAGGACTAGATTATGCATCACTGAGGAGGGTGGTGAAGCACAATATGGCTTTCAGGTTTCTTTTTATTTTACTGACAGGAATTACAAAGATTTGTGCATCATACACTTAACGTGAAAATTCCCTGCCTCATTATATTCCTCAGGATGTCTCAATATTTCCCTTATTGTGAAGACTAGGTAATATAAAAATAAATATACAGAACAGTAGCTGACCCATTTCAAAAAGCTCAAATTAATATGAATCATTCAACTCAATTGTAAAGATAAAAGTTAATAAGTTGTAAGATTGCTAACAGGAAAAATGTCAATATAATATAGGTGGGAAATGTAATTTTTTAAAAAATCAAAATTTATTCTATGAAGTTTGGCCCAAGTATTTTATAACTATACTGTTGATCATATGAGTTTTTTTTTTTTTTTAATTTTTTGTGTCTAACGTGTAAGAGGAAAAAGAAGGGGGAAAACATTGTTCTTTGGTTAAAATGTAATCTGCTTAAAGGTAAATACATTTAAAATATCAGAATTATGTCCCAAAATTTATGTATTTGGTATGGAAATCATTCTCTGTCGCTAAAAATACTTTTAAGCATGGAAAATGGAATCAAGAGGTTTTTTTGTTGTTGCTTTTTGACATATATGACTGTGAAATTACAAGGCTACTTTGGCCTGATACTGAAAAATCATGGCTGTGGAAACACAGAGCCATTTCTTTCCTGGTTACGAAGCTTAAGAAGATTTCTTCAGTGTTCTGAGCTTCTATTTCCTTGTCAGATAAGTTAGAATAATAATATTCACCTTGTGTATTGTTGTGAGAACATGAAATTCTGCAAAGAAAAAGCCAGACAGTGTCTAAACCTTGTCCTAAAAACCTGGTATCGGTTATCACCATCTTCATCATCACCAAGATCCCACCACCTTGTTAAAATCAAGGCCATTAAAGTCTCCTCTAAGGTGGAGAAATTTCAAAGTACCTCTCCTCCAAATTTTGTATTTTACAAATAAAATAATTGAGACCCTAATAGCCCACCTGCCAAGGCCACACAGCAAGTGTGTAGCAAACTGAGAAGGAACCCATGGCTCCTGCCTTCCAGTCAAGGGTGCTTCCCATGTGATTGCACGTGTAGAGAGTAAATACAGGAATAATGCTTTTCCTTCCTAACGTTTTTCCCACCCTGGCTCCTTAGTGGCTGGGGTGCAGTTTAGGGGATATAAATTCAAACAGACCTTCAAGTTAAAGAACTTGATTGATGGTAATTACTTTGGCTACTTATTTTTAGCTTCTAGCTAACAAACGTGCATTCACTTGGTGTTATATGCTAAACTGTGTTCCCCGAAAATACGTATTGTGAGATCCCGACCTGTATTACATCAGAAGGTGACAATATTGGGGAATAGGGTCTTTAAAGAGGTGATCAAGTTAAAAATGAGGTCATCAGGGTGGGCCTTAATCTAATAAGGATGGTGTACTTTTAAGAAAAGGAGATTAGGACACAGAGGCACTCAGAGGGAAGACTATGTGAAGATAGGAAAATTGTCTACAAGCCAAGGAGGGAGGCCTCAGAAGAAACCCACCCTGCCAGCACCTTGACCTTGAACTTCCAGCCTCTAGAATTGTGAGGAAATAAATTCCTGTTGATGAAGCCATCCGTACTTTCCTACAGCAGCCCTAGCAAACTAACTCACAAAGCACCAGACAATTTTCTGGAAACTTTATCTCCATTGTGTCATTCAGAGCCAGTCATTTCAGCTCTTGTGGTGCTAAAGCATTTCTCCAAATGGAGACTTTATTCTTTTCCTTGAAAAAAACAACTACCCAAGAGGCAAGGGAAACAGTGATACTCAGAAGTCTCCCATTAGAAGGGCCACCCTAATTTTCCTTGAACACACTCTCCTGGTCTCATCCTGAGAGGCTGCTCCAGTACCTTGGTGTGGACTTCTCTTAGGAAGCTCTTTACATTGTGTTCTACTGATTTGTTGTGTGTCTGTCACTCCTAAAGGAATGTTAGCTCATGTAAAATAAAGACTCTGTCCCCAAGCACTTATCACAGCAAATTGCAGTGTGTGGCATATGTAGTTACTTGATAAATGCTCATGGAATTATACTAAATCTTCTTCATAATGCTGATCTGAATACCTATGCTATGTAACTGATTGTCTTGTGGTGAATAAGACTCATAACATGATCTTTTAAGTACCTCAGTAATTAAATTTGTTTGGAGGGTCTCCAGGAGAGACTAACTCATGCCAATGTTATTAGAGCAGAATTCCACATTGGTAATTCTCGTTCTTGGTTGTAGAGATCATCCTTGGTACCTAAAGCTAATTAACATAGCAATGCACATCTTAATCCATGCAGCTTACAAGTGGAAAGCCCAATTAGAGAGTGACGTGATAGTAATTAGAAGAAAAGAAGAAGTTTGGATTGACAGCCTGGTGACAGTATGATTTATCAACATGGGGGGAGGTGTTGGAAGGGGAGTGAAGGCACGCCCGTCCACACAGGGCATTAGAGCCTCAATCACTGAAGACACTCCGAGGGTTCTTATGAGGATATTTCTAACTTCCTTTAACTCATCTAAAGAGGAAAATACAACATAAGGAAGGGGCAGCTTATTCTTTTTGTCACAGATACCTCTCAGTAGTCAAGGAAGGGAGCGGGGTCTGGGGAGACTGTATCCAGGGGAAATCAGTTTGAGGGGGCACCTGTTTCCCCATCTCTCAGAAAGACAGGAGCCACTTGTGCTGCTAAGGTCACATGAGGGAAATGGTTTCCTAGGGGAAGTTCATTATGCCAGTTAATGGCACTTCTCTGGGAAAATAAGGTTTAGAAATCAAAATAATATTTGTTTACATAGTGATGTAATTCAGGTATCACCACTGCCATTGCTGTTTTGTTCAGATGATTGTGTGTAGGTAATAAATAAACGAAGCCCTGCAAAGAGTAAATGGTGATTAAATTACCATATCTAAAAGGGAAGATTTATTTTAAGAATTATCTTAGAAAATGGTTAGCAAAAATATTTTTATGCTATATTGATTTTATTACAGCTTACTACATTATAATACATTTGTATGTCATGAAAATTTGATAAGGAGAACATCTCAACTTTTTTTCTTGCTTAAATATTAAAAATTTTAAAAGGAACCAAATATGCTATTAATGAAAGAGGCATTGAGTGTGTAATATGGATAAGGAAGTAACATACAAAAGAGACTTAACAAGCTTAAACAGAGAATCAACAAATACCAATTGATGACTACATAACTGTGTCAACCTCCAACTCTGAAATGATCAGCAAAGCTAAAAACTGTTGTACCGGGAAAAACAAACTTTCAGGTTCCAGTGTGACTTCGTTAAGTCAGATCTGTGTGCTGTGGCCCCTCCACGTAGAGCTCCAAATGGAATACATACAGAGTTCTCAAAATATTGAATGATCGCCTATTAGGGAAAATATTGTGTGAGGTGAACATTGTGGATGCAGTAGAGACATGCATATAAATGAAGGCTTTTAGGACTCAACATGAGGAAGAGATTTATTTTCACCATTGGAAGCAAATTCTGATTTTTTAAACAAAGTGGCTTGCACAAAGATTATTTAGAAATCATTTTAAAGTTTCTGAGTGAACAATCGTCATTCCAACACTCTATTTCTTAGTCTATTTAAAATCATTTGTGAATAAAATATTGATACTTGAACCAACTTGACAGAATAAAGTTTATCTGTAGGCTATTTATGCCTTTTAGTTTTATGATTTATAGTCTTCCTGTGTCTTACTTCACAATTTCAGATCATTTGCTGAAATCTTTCAAGTTTCTTACCAAAAATTATGCTTCCCTTTATGCCTTTCATTTATATCTTCATTTTACTTTGTGAGTTTTGGAAAGTATTAAGGGCTTATGTGCTGTAACCCAGCATGCCAGCTTGCCCTGTGGGATACTGCATTCTACCAATCCAAATCCCTACACACTTAAATAGTAATACAACTACACAGCCACCTCGGAATTCCGAACCCTCTAACTCTGAGCAGTGAAATTTCTCTAATATTTAGCATATCTGTAGATGTTTCTTTTATTTTTTTTTTATCTGTGCCTACTTAATGTGTGTTTGCATGCTCATGTATGCATACCTTTCTCTTTATATATGTACTAATAATATAATTTTCAAAATATTTATGAGCCTGGTTCTACAGGTTTTCAGATTTATACTGTTGCTTGTGTTTTTTGCATTGGGACATGAATGACATTCCTGTCAGGTTGTGTTTAAGTGAAGAGGTTCCCTGGCTTATTTAAATACTGGTAGAACCCTAGTTTTAGTAGCACTACTCAACACTCTTACCTTGTGTTCAGACCTAGTTATAAAAAGGAGTTGGTTGTGGATATGTGCAAAATGAAGACCCTGTGTTTTTCACATTTTTCTCTTCCCCAGATGACGTGTTTTTACCTGTGTAATACGTTTGCAAACAATAAAATAGTGGAGAGAATATTTTGAAATGGGAAGATTTTATTGTGTTCAAAGCAGTATGACATGAAATGGTAAACATTTTTTAAATCAATCCTGCTCTATCTATATTTGAGATAAAAAGATAAATTATCTTAAAGTTTAACACAACTTGATTTGATGAAGGATGAGAAGTATAGCCTAAAAGGTACAGGAGATTTTTGGGTGGTGGGTGGGGGAGGGAGGTAATTAAACTTATTTATTTACTAGAGGATGTACCGGGATTAAACCCAGAACCTCATGCATGCTAAACATTCACTCTACCACATGAGCTATACCCTCCCCTGTGTGGCATAGGAGTTCTTAAATGATGCCCTTTCTAGGAGAAACAGATGGCTACTTGGTCACTGATTAGTGACCACAATTGAATTCTTACCCAAAGGAACTTCCAGAAGGTTTCAAACTAATACAAGTTGAAAATCAGTACTGAATAAGGAAGTAAGTAGGCAGTGGTCAAATGTCTTAAGGATAAAGTAAAATTTAAGAATGGTTGCCTGTTAGGTTACAGGATTTGAACAGTGTTCTCATCTCTCTAGTCTCATTTTGTTTTCTTGATTGTCCTGTTTCCTCCTTTAATTTTGTGTCTGTATGACAGCATGCTTTTGGAATCTGGTCTAAGGTTGAAAGCTGACTGCAGTGACTAGTTGAAACAGGAAGATCCTTTATCTTTAAACCTTTTTAAAACATAAAATTATTAAAATTTATCTGTATATTAAGAGCTGTATTTAAACACCAAACAGACAACAGTTTCATGAAATAGGTCATAGCTAGTAAATCAGAAAGAATTGTGGAGATGCCTGAATACATTTTTGTGGATCACTGGAATCCACTTTACTGTCATTAATAAAGCAGTAATAGAACAGTGTGATTCCAAACATTTGGGCCCTATAGCCATGGCAGAGAATTCACACCTGAACGTTTTAACCAATTAGCTTTGTGACGTTGAGCAAATTGTTTAACCACCCTGTGCCTCAGTTTTCTTATCTATTAAAATGGGGATGTAGATAGTGTACATTATGTTGGGTGGTTATGAAGATTTTTAAAAAAGAATAATACATTTGAGTTACTTAGAACTATATCTGGCACATAGTAATCAATATGACCTATAATTTTAAGCTTTTGCTTTTAATTTGGATATGAAAATAGCTCCAATCATATAGAACTAGATATGTTGATTATCTCGGTTAAAATGAGATCTTTATTCAATTTACAAAATAAAAATATTTGAATACAAAATTTTCAGAAATAACTCTGCTATGCAACACAGTTTACATATAATTACAAATCCAACTGAAAGATGTGCTATGTTTTTCTCCTTTCACTTATTCTGCATAGTCAAGATTTGGTACATATAATTAGCTGTCAAGCATGTGCCAATTATGCAACTGTTTTTGTGTATTAGCCAGGTGTAGCATTCCTTAAATATTAATTCCATGAATTTGAAGAAATTATATGAATTATGGCATTCTCTGCTCTACGGATAATGGGTGTGCAATAATTTATTTACTCGTTAGTGATTTAATCCTTTTAGAATTGTGCATTTTTTTAGTTTCCAGACTCATGATACATCAGCTATGTTATATCCTCAGTTTCTGACTTGAGCTTAAATATTCTCCTCTCTCTCATACTCCAGTGATGCCAGATTAGTTGAGATATAGCTAAAAAGGACCAACAGACACTTCTATTTATTGCCAAACATCTAATAATATAACAAGGGTTTTTATAAGATGTAAAAGTAAGTGAGTTAGTAAAGCTTGACCATTGCAATAATAGCTAGTCTAAGTAGTGTCATCCTTTTCCCAAGGAAGGGGGAGGTTATTTTGATTGGCCGTATCACCTGAGGGAAAACTAAACTGTAAAACTGAGGACTGTCAAGTTCCTCATACCTCATACAAGAGTGGAAAATTAGAGTTATCTGCAGCACTAGCAATAGGAACAGATTGCATTATAAATCATCATATCATTGACAGTCAATTACATTCGGAACTTTCCAAGCATGAGGTGGTGCAACGTTTGTCCACCAACAAAGTTATTCAAGCCAAAAGCTCAGCGAGGATGTGAACATAAGGAAGTTACTTCTGTGTGAGTTGCTGGGTTTATTTCTCCAATTACCTTCCTCTCACACATCTCCTGTAGAATCATGAAAATTAAAGATAGAAAATACCTGTTAGCACTCATTGAGTCCGGTCTCCTGCCCATTCAGAAGCAATACAAATGTACGATATTTCTCTTTTTTAGGTTAAAAATCTTTATAAAAAGAAAGCAGAGAAGTAGTTCTTCTGGAGTTCATGAAGAAATAGCTGATCAAAGTTTTATTCCAAAAATATTTATGACACTTGGCTTTAGTGGATATATATTTTATATATTCTAAAACATTTTTGTAAAATATTAAATCAATATTTTGATAAATTAAATGGCTTTTTACATTTAATTTCTGCACAATCATTTCATCAGTGTGTAATCAGTCACAGGATTGAGTGTAACAAATTGAAGAAATGACATTGTCTTTCTCCGTGAAAGGAAAACAAATATTGGTATTAATTATGCATGAGACAATTTAACCCAAGAAACAAGTCATCTCAAGGGGTAATTGACAAAGTTTACATAATGTTTACAAAGTTACGAAGTTTACATAAACATTTGTCTTCTCAATAGCAATGTTCATGTGGCAACATTTTGGCCTTAATAGTGCTACAAAATGGTTAGTTTATGAAAACTACTACCTATAATCAGAATAAATTTGAGGACAGTTACTATTAAAATTTTCACTATTAAGATAGTTTTGTATATTTCCCCTGAAGCTCCGCTAACCACCCAGCCCAGCTCCACTGCTCCAAATAGGAAGCATTCACATCACATCCTACCTTATATTAAAATATTTTATATACAAGTAGTCCTCCCTACAGGTCTGAGATTCTGAAAGATATTATGCTTTACTTAGTCTTTTCAATTCTTCCAGTAGGTCTGAATATTTGTGTAAGTGGTGTGTATGTGTGTGTATTCATGTGGCAAATTTTAACTTTATTAGGTCTTCCATTGAACTTGCCTTTGTCTTTATATAGTTTTAGTAAAATAGGGTTGCTTATCTAATGTGAGAGGACCAGATGCAATAAATTAATTCTCACCCTAACTTTGTCAAGTGGATAAGCCAACGAAACTGTTCATGGTAACTGAGTTGTCTGCCTTTTAAAGGGAGCTATTTTGAATCGAACTCTGATTTTTGTCTTTAAAAATATCCCATTTCCTATATAAATACAATCTCTGCTTCCATAGTTACTATAATTAACAGCAGTTAAGAATACTGAATTTTAAAATGCTATCCAACATTCTAAATGTATTCACTTTGAAAATATACCAATTATCTAAAGCCTTTCAACTGACATTTTCTCGTTTACCAGAGAATTCTCTGACATAACTCTGCAATCTGCTCTAGGATTATGTTTTTCAGAGAGAGATCTTTTCAAGCTGAACTAAGAACTTACATTCACTTGTTGAGTATATTTTTTAGGGTCTTCATGCGGAGTAAAATTCAGTACAAACATTCATCAGTCTTACTCAGAGAGGATACCTCCATTACCGAACTCTGAAATTCATTCTTTGACAGTTTTATGTAAATAAGAATCTTGCAGATTCCAAGACTCAACCTATAATCTGGCTTAATCACAATTGTTGAGGCATTCTTATAAAGCGGCATTTTTAAAAGACCAATTAAAATATACAAACATTCAGGAAGCTATTGTTTTAGGATGCCTTTGATTGGGAAAGGAGTTATTTTTTGCCCTGAAAATTGTGGCTCACTGGAAGGAGAAATTCACTCAATGGAATTGATTTGGAACACAAAAATGCTATGTAATTTTCAATATATCCATGTTACATAAGTGCAGAAGGCTGCATAATTTTACGTTACATGGGTTGAGAATTGGGGATTTGTGTTTTGTTTCTGCTTCAAAAATTGCTGTAAAAAATGATGAATTGTGAGGTGGTTACAGGCTTTAATATTTTGATTGAATGAAAGGATTGTATTTATAGAAGGTCATTCAGCTCCTGGGGGAAGGTTATTAATGTAAGAAATTATGTGCTGAGGTAAACCACCTCAATCAGACAGTGAAATTCATCATTCAAGACTTGTTTAGGGACATGCAAAATACACTGTAAATTGAGTGTCTCCCTTTCAAGGAGATTAATGCTCCAGTGCAGGAATTTTCAGAAAATTGTGATAAAAGTCTTGAGGATTAGTGACAATCAGAATATAGTTAGTTTTCCCTTCATTTACATGGAAATCCAATCAGTGTTGGGATATCTTGTTATCCATATTTTGCCTGTAAACACAGGCAAAAAACTATCAATTCTGACCATCCCCAAGTAAGAGTTAAAAGTACACATCTTTAAATATTTGGGTTCATTAAGTCAAGTCTTTTACAAGGCAAACAGTATGTAAGTAAATACACACAGTGCTTAGATCACAAGCGTATGTCCTTCTGAACAATAGCTGCCGGGGTTTACACTTGGAACAGTGTAATAAGTGTCACAGACAGTGTAATATTTATGTTATTCTTGGTAGCAAATACCATGCTAATTTTTAAACTTAATAAGGAATATTAGGATCATGTTATATATACTTTTAAATGTTAATATTAACAGAACCCGACCTTGTGTAGCCCCTCATACTTCTCAAGTTCTTCTATATCTAATTATCTCATTTAAACCTCTTAGCCACCTTCCCTGATAGGTAGAAGGGGATGATATCATCCCCATGGAGACACAACCACTTGCTCATGGTTTTATAGGTTCCACTGGAACATTCTGAAGACTATTCCTGCATGCAACCTGCCTGAATGAAATTGCCCCAAATATTCTGTGTTTCCAATGTATGGATAATTCTAGTGTAGCAATGTATGGAATTGTGTGAATGCCAATGTAATATGAGGTTCCATAACAGCATTTGAAATTTAAAATACTGAATATTTTATTCAAAAACAGCCCTAATGGTCTATTACCTGCTAGACACTGTTCACAGCACTAGGACAGCAAGGGGTGGTTATGTTCAGAGAAATGGATGCCGAAAAGCAAGGCTTGCTATTGACGTGAAAGGAAAAGAATAAGGGGACTATTAACCAGTGACTTGGGCTTTGGACGAGTTGGTTTTAAGACGTGTGAAGGAGTCTTAGGTGGAATATTAGCAAACACTTAAGAGTATAGACTGAAGCCCAGGAGAACAGCTGGTAGCTGTGAAGCAGTAAATTTGGGTGTCGTCACTTACAGATGTATAGGAGATAGATAAAGATGGAATCGTGTGGAGTTTCTCTGAGAAATAAGAAATAGAGAGAAGACAAGCTAGCGAAGAGTGTAGACTTGATAAATGCCAACTTACAGGATGCTTCTGGTGAGAAAAGAACAGTCAAGGATGTCAAAATGAAGAGAGTTATTGAGGAGCAGAAAGATTACCATCGCGGAAGACGAGGGAAAGAAAAAGAGCGATGACTTTCCAAGAGTAATATTGTCAAGTGTTAAGGAAGCTGAAGCATAATGGAGAAGTAAGGAAGTTGACAAAAAGAACATGAAAATGAATATATGTGTCTATATGTATGACTGAAACATTATGCTGTACACCAGAAATCGACACAATATTGTAAACCGACTATATTTTAATTAAAAAAAAAAAAGAAGTAAGAAAGTTGCAAGTAGAAGTTTCAGAATATTGTCTCCAAAATGCACTATGAGAAAAACAGCTGGACAATTGAGGGCTGAAAATACCAATAAGAGAGTAATTATATGTACATTTATTTTACCACGACCAAAAAAAAAAAATCGTTATAAATCTTTTATAAGAGAAATGATAAACTTATAGCATTACTTAGATTTAAATGCATCAGGCATGTTGGCAGTAGTTAGTGGTTTATCAAGATAATACAGATATAGCTGGGCATCCATTTGATACTTGGGCATGTAGTCTACTCTTCTGCTTATTTTGTTAAGAGAGAAAAATTGGTGAAAATGATTACTATAGAGATTTATATATACTATTAAAATGGCAAATTCATGACACTTTTTTTCCTTTTGCCTTAATAAAACTTAATTTGAAAGTCCATTTCTCTTTACTTGTCTTACCCCTTGCTGCAAAACAAAAATCATAAAGTGGTATAAAACATAATTTAGGAACATAGATATAGTATAATGTATACAATTATAAAAGTTGATGATAAAGAAACTTTTGGTTGTAAGAAACAGAAACTCACTTACACCAGCTAGATTAAAATAGAGATCTCCTGAAATCCAAGGGGTGGAAATGAAGAGCCCTGGAGTTATCGAAAGCGGAGCAGAGAATCATGACAGAGCCAGCTTCTCGGTCTGTGCCTCTGTCTGTCTCTGTCTCGCTCTTCCATTTGGCAACTGTGCATTTGTGGAAACATCTGCTTACACTACTCTGTGCTGTGTTGTCACAGTGTGTGCATGGCTGCTGCCGGCCCTTGTATGTTGCAACCCTTCAACTTGCACTTGAATCACCAACTTAGGCTTTCTTTTCTCTCTCCTAAATTTCTGCGCAAGTACTGGAGTGGAAGAACCCGTCTTTGAACATAGCCATGTACAGCAGTTTTAACACAACACCCTAGTGAGCTCAGATTTTGCTCAGTCAGGGTGTCTGAGGTCCACCACTTCCTAATGTGCCAGGTTTGAGGGGCAAAGAATGAGATAGGGGTGACTGTGTCCTGCAGTTGGAGTGTCTTTTCAGGGGACTAGCTACAGGAAAAGGAAATATCTTGAGTAGTATGTCACATATATAATATTAAAATGAAAACATGACACTTTATGCAGAGTTGTTCATATAAATGAAGAGAATTCTTACTTGGGGGCATTTTAGTAAGGGAATATTTTTGTATTTTTACCTTGAAATGAAATTTAAAAAGATCTTCTGGTAGATTCTATCTTTCCTACTGTTTATATTGGATTCTCACACCCAGTATTTGTCACTTCTTTTCCATAAATTTATTTTATCCCGAATCACAATGAATAACTATCATAAAAACAAATAGCATGTCAACACATTTATTCGACCAGAGCCCTCTTGAGATAATGTCTTAATTTTCATCAAGACTCTAGTGATTAATGTTTCTGATTATGATCCCAAATAACTCATTAGTGATTATGTTTCAAAAAGGATTTTAAAATATAAAAATGTTTCTAGAATATGGTGAGTCATTTGACTTAGTCTGTTGAAAGATGAGGAGAACTGAAAGGGCCATTTTGACACTGAATCTCATTCATTAGTGAAACACATGTAAGGCAAGGGCACCTGAATTTCACATACAACGTATTCCCTAAGGCTGAGTTTCAGGGCAGTTGATTGTAAAGTACACTCTTGTTTATTTATGAAGAATACATTGCACAGAAGTTGTTGTCTTGTGTAACTTGACATCAATATACACCATCAAATGAGTGGATAAAAGTTGCAGCAAGTGAAGGGTATGTTTTAAGTGGATGCTCACTATATGAAGTAGGCAATTAAAGTAAAAGAAAGCAGGTAGTGACTTTATTTTTCAAACAAAATTTCATACCCAAAAAGTTTCAGTTTAATGAGCAGCAGAAAATAAGGTTTTGTTATCTTTCATGTGTACTTTCCATAGCTTGTTTAAAAGTTTGTAAACATTTGCTGAATGTGCCCTTTGTTAGGTATATGCGTGTGTATGCGTTTTCCTTCCTCCAGCAAACTTCCCTTCTTGGGTTTAGCTATTTATTTTAATAAGACTGTGGACCAATTTCTATACCTCTCCATGCTTTAGAGAGCTCACTGGGGAATAAGATTGGAAAGAGTGTTTTGTATTTTGAGATGATATGTACGACGTCAATTAGCTTAAAAGCATAAAATACCAGTTGGTAAAGTTCAGTCAAGCCTTGTTCACAATCAACCATTAACACAGATGGTCTAAGCTGTGTGGATAAATTACATATACAGTTGCAACACTTAGACCTACACTTTTGACCATATTCGAACACGTATTTATCAGAGTATTTGGTTTTAAACTCATCAGACTCTCCTCTTTTAGCAGATGTTTCTGATTATCTGATTGGCCCTTTCAGTTTCCCAGATTCTGAACATGGCATATTTCCAGTTGAACTGAGAAAGATGTATTTTATGACTATATTTGGATACATTAGTTAAGCAGATGGTTTCTTAAGGTTTGGTTATAAGTTGCTTCCCAGGAAAACAACTTTTTTTCTTGTTAAATGGAATACCCTCTGGATTGAATGAATTAGATGCTCTAAATCCAGTCTATTGATGGGTCTATGTTATTAGCCTCTTACCTGGCAGTGATCAGGTTAACCTGTGAGAATTTTAATGAGCTGAATTCAAAGGTCCTTTTAAACCCTGTAAACCTATAGTTTAAAATATGGGATTGGGAATATGGCTGGATTTTTTTTGCTTCTATTATATTAATACGAATTAAGATCATTTCTACCCTATGTCATATAAACAAGATAAAATACCTCATCCATTGGCCTCTAACTATTTGATCTTGGGTCAATCAGTCTCTGTGCCTTGATTTCCTCATTGACAACAGAAGTTAAGAAAAGAATCTCTCATGTCTTTTTCAACTCTAATATTCAATGAATCTATCAGATGTTGAAGTCACCAAAAGGGAAGGGAATTGCTACACATCCTTACTTGCAAGTACAATTTTCAAGCCCAGATTCCAAGCTCTTAAAAGAGTTTCAGTGTCTCAGATGGGCATGAAAAAGAGACCTAATAGAACTTAAAAAGAGCAAAGGCTGAAAGAAAGGCAAAGAGGGATTCAGAGCTACTGAACTCAGTGTCAGGAGTATGAATCATATTTACTCTTATTTCCTGTTTCTTTTGATGTTGAGTCTCAAAAGAAGGCAGCTACCTTATCTGCTTGATTCCTTCTGCTTCTGTACACACACACAACACACACACACACACACACACACACACACTCCACCAGCTCCTCCTTAGAAGCTGGAGAAAAGTTACATTTTGTTTTTGAACATGTTCCATAGTTGTTCCAATTATTGCAGAACATTGTGGGTTGTAGGATTAATTTAAACAACGTCTCTCCACAGTGATGCAAGAAAGCCAACCCAAATTACTGTTGGTGATCTCATTCCCTGTTTATCTTAGGTCTACTGGAAATGATAAGAAAAAGACATCATGTAAATAGTCTAGCAGAATCTTTTTGTTGTTGTTCCTTTTTTAAAGGAGTGTGAAAAAATCTACTCATTCTTATCAGATCTTTATCATCTAAGGTTGCATTAAAACAAAAACTTTTGTAAAATACTTTGAAATTGTAATAGAATGCTCATACAAGATCACAAAGAGCCATGATTCAAATTCTAAGTTGAGGCAATAATCATAATTTCTATATTTATTTCTGTTTTCCTAAAATTATTTTCCTTATATCATGTATTATCTTGATTTGGAAGTGGATTTCTCTTATCGGTATTATTAATATGAAGAGAAATATTTTACAAAGTGTTATCATGTATGCCCACTTCATAAAAACTACCCAAACTTAAGTATTAAGCCTTATTACTTGGAGTAAATATATTTATTTTAATATCATTATAAGCCTAAAATACACTCTTATTTGACAAAGACATTATTCTGTATGTTTTTGAGGAACAGCATAGAGGAAAAAAAATACCACAATGTAAAAATGCCACTATTTCATCTTATTCTCTTCAGATTTTATTCTTTTTGTTCTCTTTATTTTGAGATGTTTATATACATTGCTGAACACATTTGGGAGATCCAGAGAGGTCATTAAAATGACCACATTTAAAATATGACCAACGTTTTGAGGACAAAGATTATTTCTTTTCATTCTTTTAATCAAATCATTACAAAGTATTTGGCACATAGGAGGTTATTAAGAAATGTTTGTTGAGTCAATAAATGCTTTTCTTTGGGAGAATCTTCACAAAATTTAATGTGCTTCTTGAAGAGAAAATCAAATTTTCTTCCTCCAGAAAGATATGTTTCCCAGTTATGCTTTATATTTATTAATACATATTTTCAAAATAGTTTCTTAATACAAGTTCCTGTAATCTATTTCTGGTTCATTTTCATACCTCTTGTCACCAGGAGAACAACCTCATAAGATTAAATCAGGGAAGTGTTAGTGTTTTAAAGAATCATCTGTGTATTACAGCTCTCTGACCTGAGGATTAAAAGATGAACAGTACAGTGGCTTTGCTGAAGTTATATTAGTTTGGAGCTTGGAGACAAAGAAAGTAATTCAAAAGATGGGTTCTATTAGCAGTGACTCATCTGCAGATATTTCCTTGTTTGTTAAAGTACATTTCTTCAGGGATTCTCACCCCAAACCTATATGAAGAACCATTTCTCAGACTTTGAAAGTGAGCATGTTTCTCATGTGACTTAGTTTTGTTCCTTAAAATACATGGAACTTTAAATTTAAAAATAGATTTTAAAAACACTCTAGTCTTTTAAACAGTCACAGCTAGATAGATTCCAGACTTGCTGAAGAGTTTCCTTCCAACAGCACTGTGATTAGTTTGTTTAATCTGGCCCTAAATACTCAAATTATCTCAGAAGGTTCTCAATGTACCAGTTTTTTTTTTTTTTCTGAAAAGAAAGTGGATTTACAGTTAATGAACATCAGAACTTTGATGGTGCTGTTTTTCTCTTTATAAATAAAAACATGTATAAGGAACAGGAGAGTTAAAAATTATACTTTGGTTTTAATACATGCATTTTCAAAGCTACCGGCCAGATAAGAGCAAATGATTATAACAGAATTGGCGTTAAAGTTTCAGCTTTCCTGCAGTTGCTTTATTAAGTAAATTATTTACGTTGTCTTATGAAGATCTAAATTGAGTGGCTGATGTTTGAAGAAGCATACCCCACCTTAAGTTGTGGGGTGACATATCTGATAATATCCCCACACACACACACATACTGCATTTTTGACGTGGAGAGGTAGAGACTCTCTAATCTAAAATTTGCATTTTATAAACAAAGACATTGAGGCTGTGAAATAAAAAGCTCAGATGGTGACAAAGTTGAGGGTCAAGTCCAAGTGTCCCAAGTGCCGACTGGCACTTTCTAGTGTATTCTGGAACATCCCTTTTTAAAATCTAAATCATTACTTTAAAAGTTATGAATTTGCATTCTAATTTAGATAATATAAATAAATTTAAAGTCAAAATTTGAAACTCTCAACTTATGAAACCACATCTTAAAATTATGTATTCAAGGGATAGTGTTTCTTTGTCTGCTATTAATATGCATACTATGAAAAAACAAAGCATGTCTCTCCCTCCTTTTCTTTCTGTGGATGCTATTAAAAACATAGGTTGTAGTTTCAGGGTCTGTTTCAGAAATTTTTTCAGTAAAAGAAGTCAAATAAGCCACTGAACTTATTTAAGAATTTGCCTTGAAAGACATATTCAAATAACTGGCCTAGCCTTGAATTTTGAGTTCATTTTAAAGCACTCTGGATTTGAATCTCTGAATTAATCACCTGATTCTTTTGATTGAAGGTTGACTTGCAGACTGTTGTGAAAGGCTGGCATGCTGATAGCCAAGGTTAACATGATGTTAAAGGTTTATTTTTGGAAAACATTGTTTCAGGATGATGTAAGGACACGGTCCTAATATTGGAAATTATATCAGTTCTGATTTTTAAAAAAATTCTCTCTTTATCGTGAAAATTTCAAAATATAGTTATAATTCTAGGTAAGATAAATTTTTTAGAAATATTTTACCCTACACTCCAGGATGCATTTGTTTTAGACATTATATATTAACAGCAGAGAAAACTATGCAGTTTGTTTGTAGCACATAAAATTTTATAAATAAATATTTATATAACCTATAATTTATATAGTACAGTGTGAAATATTTTAGAAAAAAATATAGTACTCAGTGTAATATTAATAAAAGAAATTCTGTGTAAAAAAGAAATACTCCTTTATGTACAAATATATGTAATCGTCAACATAAAAAATACAGATCACCTATAAGAAACACGGACTCACAAGCATGATTGTGTGTGTTTGCATGTGTGTGCACACATGTAAACTCAATTCACAAAATGTGGCCTCTGTATAGAAGAATATTTAATGTTGAAACCCCATCACTTCATGGCCTGGACTCACCTATATTTTAGGCTCTATTAACTTTTCTGTGTGTTTTTAATGTCAGTAATTGGAACATTTAATGAACAAACACTATTGTTTTCTCGTAAGTTAGTTTTAGAAAACTATGTATTTGACACTCTTTCGGAACTCCTTGGAAGTTGACTTTTGTAAGCATGCACGACCTAGGGTGGAAATGAGATTCATCATTTTCCTTCCCTGATGTTTTACAATTCAGTCTGGAAACATAAGAAAGACTTCACCCTCAAATTCCCAGTGAGCGTATCTAATACAGGACCTCTCTCATGGTGTTTAGAATAGTAAAACTATTTTTACTCATTTTATTTTTAATTGTGTTGAGAAAATTTTAATTTTTATTTCTCTTCAAGGTATAAATACAAATCAATGACAAATACATGAAAAAGTCTCAGGGATTTTATAACAAAAATAGTAAAATAAACTTAAATGAATTATAAAACAATTGTCTTGAATAAAAATATAGCATGAATAATACTGATTAAGCCTGGTACTGAAAATGTTTGTTATTGTATTCTTTGGAATATATCTGGACAGAAGTTAGTGTCTCTCCCTAAGTGTCAGTATGGTTGCGAAGGCCTGCATTATCTGCATCCATTTATTTAAAGTGCAGAGTACAGTTGCAGTGTGCAGTGCTGACTGGCATGAACGAGGCTTTGCCTGAACAATATAACATGCAATCCATTTGTAATTTAAAATCCTTCAATGTCTTATTACTCTTGTGAAATGGTTTTATAGCCAAGTAATAATACAAGAAGGAGACCAATGGAAAAATTGTAAAGTATAGAACATTAGTGTTTGAAGTGTTACTTTCTGAGGGTTTTTATTTCTATTCATACCCATAGCAACTGGGTCAAAATAGGTGCATAAAACTCTATACAGCGTCCATGAACAACTTAAAGAAAAGGTTGTGATGTGCAGAGAGCAGCTACAATTTGTGGTCCTCATAATGGTAGCTTGGCATTGCTGTTCCTTAGTGAGTAATGACCTAAAATTGTCTCCAGTTTATCTATATTAAGTTAGAGAGCTTAGTAGTAATTGCTTATAAAGAAATTTATAACTGGATGTGGGAAAATATATGGGCTTATTCATATAGTTGTTTATTTAGCAAAATTGAGTTCATGCTCGTGGACCCAGCACCCTGGCTCACTCCGTGTTCGGTTCACAGAGGTCTGCTCTGTTCCTGCACATTTAGAGGAAAGCTGCTGAGTAACATTGACATAGGGTGCTGTTGTTTCATTCTTAATTGAATTATCAATATTTCTACAAGACAACACAATTCTTCCTCTCTTCCCACTCTCATTAAATATTATATTCAAGAAAGAAGATAAAATTCAGCCTAATGTAGTCCCCTTAGAAACTGAATGTTTCTTTTAGGAATATATCTCTATTTCTATCTGTATCTCTATCTCTAGTTCAGTATTTGTGAATTATTCTTTAAGAAAAACTTGAATAAATTAGGAGTTTGGGATTAACAGATGCACGTTACTATATATAAATGAGATAAACAACAAAGACCTACTGTATAGCACAGGGAACTACATTCAATCTATGGTAATGAACTGTAATGGAAAAGAATCTGAAACTATATATATATATAGTTACATATATATCTGTTTGTATATGTGTATCTAAAACTAACACTGTAAATTGACTACACTTCAGTAAAAAATACAAATTAAAAAAAAAAAAAAGAGAGAGAGAGAGAAAAGACTCGAAAGCCATTGCATAGAAGGAAAACCAAGCATTCTCAGGAAATGAACAATACATGGAGTTGCTAAATCTTTATAATAAGCAAAAATATTTATGGCAAAAGATTGCTCTCAAATACCACTTAAGCAATAACACATTGAGAGAAGCTATTTCTTGGTTACAGTACTTGGCACCTATACTTTTTATTAAATTGTTACAATTGTTTGGAAAAATGTCTGCCAGCCTACAATAGAAACCATTACATTTTGGAATAGCATATAAAAGAAGAATTCCTAAAAAGGGCAAAAGTTCCATCCAGTACTTTAACTTGAACCACTAACTGGATTTCATCAGATGTTAATTTCACATTATTAGATTTTTTTTCTAATCCTCTTTTTACTCAGATTTGTTAAGATATTTTTGGCAGGGGGTTATAAAGTATTCCTTATATTTCAACTGGCTTGGAATAAATAGGTTCCATTTAGTGAATTATAAATAGTAAATCAAGGTAAATATTATGCCAGTGCTTTAAAAGTGATGTCCTTGCAACAAGAGTACACAATAAGAAACAGATCTTTTTATCTGTTAATTTCACTCGATCACCAGAAACTATAATTGAGTATAACTGAGGGAAGCCAGCTACTCTACTTAATGACCTGTGCCAAAAGACTATATAAAATCAGCTTTTGTTTTCTCATAAATTTCACATGGAGCAGTCAACGTTTCCTTGTTCACTGAGCAACAATGACTACCTCTATCTGGCTAGACTCTCTGGAAACCTGGAATGAAAACGGAAAGGCTTGTTGAGGCAGAAGATAAAGAAAGCGCTACTGAGGAAGAAAGGAGAGGAGGTCCCTTCGGGACATGAAGAAAGGTGAAGAAAGGCTCTCTCTAGACTGAAATGAGATACAGAAAAGGGATGGTAGGAAGAGTGGAAGAGAATGTACACAAAGCGAGGAAGGGCTATTTGTCAGTTCAGGGGCTTTTCAAGCAGATCTTAGTCAACTTGCATGCCCCAGGGGGTCTGATGCCCAAGAAGATAGACTTGGCAAACTCTCCCAAAGGGAAATGTTGCAGGACCCAGGAGTTGAACAGGAGCTAATGTGTTCATATATGCAGTAGAGAAATTCAAATGTATCCACTTATGTAATGTATTACTGTGAGAAAATGGCTTCCTGGCATGAGTTACTAAGTGTCCAGCTGGAGAAACAAAGCCTGATGGCTAAACCCACTGCTTTGTTTGCTGTTTTTATCGCAGGTACTCTCAATCTAGGAGACTAATGCACTTTATTGTTCTTTTCGCATTTATGATACAGAATGCAGGTCTTGGGAATACTAATTTTGTAATTTCACAATGAATTCGTCCGTAGGGGACAAAAAAATAAAAGCGAAGAAGCAAACACTTACAAAGAAATTATTACCCAGGGAGTTAGAAGCCAAAACAATCTAGGTGAATATGAGTCACTATAAAAGTCTTGCATTTATTCATTTATTCTTTCATTTCACTTGAAATTTTCATGTATAGTATTTATAAAATGCCTAGTAAACTGCAGGCATTGTACTATATACTGGAGACAAATTGCCAATAGGAGGGTCATGCTCCCCTGTGAAGTGAGAGAAAGCAAACTATAAGGAAGTAGAAAAGGACCTTTAAGCTGTAATACCATAGAAGGAAAACCCAGTGTGTTCCTCACATTTTCTGTAACGGGGAGGATTGATCTGAGCCAATCAGAAGGGACCTATCACCCATGTGGTACCCAAACTCTTAAAGGAACACAATTTCAAGATTTTGTGATGCATAAAGCCCTTTCATAAACACTATCTACAAACTGGTTGAGGTGGACTGAGCAGATTTTTAACACAGGCATGCTAATTGTTTTTCTACGTGCTTAATCATTTTTGGGTATTTAAAAAACTCAGAAAAGGTCAAGAGAAATAAAGAAAATGCCTATGTCCCTGGTACCCAACATTAACATATGTTAATATTTTCTGATATTCCAATTTTTAAAGACATAAGTTTTTTAAAGAAGAAAGGCAAAACAATTTTATTTTCACAAAATAAACAAGCAGACTTCCTCTATGCTACTGGTATAGTTGATATTCCTTTTAAGTTGTTTTATGGTCCACCATTTCCCTTCATTCTACATAAGTAATCTCTACCTTGATATTGATATGTATTCTAGCCATCTGTGTTTCTATGATTTGATTACATACTTATATGGCATTTGGTTTTAAAATTTAAACTGCATTTTTAACTTAAATCAAAATATCTCTTACCCAAGCTGAATACATATGCGTTCACATGTCTTGATGAGGATTTTAGCTTTTTTATCCAATCATATTTAATGATGACAGGAAAATAAGCCAACAGAGAAGGATTCACTGAAGACCTTAGAGAGAAGGCAAGAGATACAGGCTCAAGGCTTCCTGATTTGAGACATGAAATGACTGGAACACATTTTCAGAAACAAGAACCTACATTATGGATCTCTGAAAATATACATTTTATCAGTTTCCTGAAGTATCATAAAAATACATGGTTTGAAGTAAGCATGTTTAAGAGTGTTCTGAGTCCTTTCCTTGTCAGTTTACAGACAGGAAACTGTTTAATGTATCTGTTTGAGAAAGTGTTTTAGAATCAGGAACCATTGGAGGAGGCCATCAGAAAACATGTTTTCTGAGAAAGTAATCAATCTTCATTTTCTCCAAGCTTTTCAGTTTTATCAAGGACAATGTTCACATGTGCAGTTAAATGATTCCAGAAGGAGGGCAAAAAACAACCATGTAAGTGTGGTGTCCGGAAAGGCTAACGGCACAAATGTATATGGTAGGAAGACATTGTCAGCTGTGTCAAGGGCGAAGAGGACTAAGATTTGCCCTTTGATCTGCTGTAATTGATGATCATGAAAGAGCAGGTTCAGCCAAAGGGGTGGTGAAAACTTGACACACATGGGCTCTCAAAGGAATGGATGGAGACACTGAAGACACCAGGTATAGGCAATCCTTTAAGGTAGATTCTTTTCTGTAAATGTGAATTTTTTATTAGCCTTTAGAACTTTTGTGTTGAAAATTGAAGAATATGTTCAATCATGCTTCATGAAAGCAATCCCTAGTTTCTTTTCAACGGGTAGGATTAACATTTTCAGTGGGACGTTTTAACAAAAGGAATTGTTATTTAATGAAACCTATAGCACAAAAGTACAAGGTGACTGCCTCTATAATGATTACACAACATTTTTAACAGCACCATTGATTTTGAGGAAACAACCTTGATTTTGTAAGGAGGTAGGAGGAGTAATAGAATAACAGGGCATATTGCAACTACTACAAAGTAGGGTGGAAAATGTAAGGAACCCCTTTTGTAGCAAAGAAAACAGCTGTCTTACTTATGGTTTATGAAATCTTTTGTTGCTTTTGCTACTGTTGTTTTTCTTTTGATATTTTGCCTATGAAGCACTTCCTTAGAATGTGTCAAAAATGAAAGAGCTAATGTTTCTGATTAGCAGGCAAGTTTGTGTAGGTATTTCTGTGGATACTGAAGGACAATTTCCCAGGAACTGTGATGGGTGCTTAAGGGAAGTAAGAGATATCCACATAATACAATAGAGACTATTAAATGGAAAACATCAAATTAAATTTAAACGATAAAATAAATGTATTTGTAGAGATCTCCATTTAATATGATTGTTGTCAGTGAGCTCTAGATCTCTCAAGTTTGATTTACACATGAATCCGGCAATATTAAATCTGATTTAGCAAATCCATCTTGACCATAAGTCATTATACAGTTATTCATATCACATTTTGCAAATGGAAAAAAAATTTAGTGGGTGAAATTTCAAGACTTTCATGATAAATCTTTCCATTTTCATCTGCAACTCTCTTTGAAATAGAAACTTGTTAGGAAGAATTCATAGCAATTGTTTTTCCCTCAAGAACTTGTTTCCTTAGAGTTTGGGCTATTAATAATATTTGATCTCGAAATATTGTTTATTGTGTTATTTTTTTTTCTTTCTTTCTTGCTCTGATTCATAGATTTGTAATCTCCAGAGGCTATTTACATCTTAACACTAAAAGAAAATTTCTAAGTGATCAAATACCGTTGGATTAAACTTTCCCTTAGGTGTCATTGACTGTTCTATAAATGGGGCTGTTCCAGAATTAGACCTGGAAGAGGGCCGGGGGAGGGTGATGTGTGAAATCTTGTTTAGATGGAAGAACTTATTCAGGTGTGAGTTATATTGCAAATGCACTCATTTTGCTTATATTGTATTTACTATCTTAGGAAGGTTGGGATTAAAGGAATAATGATGAAAGCTCACCTTTGGCACCCACCATATATAAAACATCTACCCCATTATTGGGTAGTCATCTCTTATATTAAGTCCAACCCTATAATTTCTCATCATTGAATCTACTGTTAAATTTGATGAACTAATAACCTGTCTGTATCCTCAAATTGTATCTCACTCGATCTATGGTTAAAACACTACTGAACTATTTGTAGCTCATAGGCCAAGTCCCCAGATTCATGTCTTCTAGCTTTTGCACATGCTGTCTGTCTGTCCTGAACATTCTGAACATGATTCCATCATCAGTCTGTCTTGCAAGACTCGGCTTGTGTATCAAGCCCAGGAAGGAGTCATCATTTCTTCTCCATCCCTTAGCAACTTGTGCATGCGTTTTCACCTGACAGTTTCAGATCTCACGGTGGTTACATATTCCAGTTACCACTGGCGTGAGAGTGCTGCAGATATTAAATGCCATGCCTCTGTGAAACAGTAAAATCCTGATACATAGCTGCACTTAGCAAATGTCTGAGAATCAAACGAACAAACAGATAGAATATGTGAATGAATAACAAATGAATGAACCCTTTAAGGGAGACATAGCAGAGTAGCAATAGCCCCAATCTTGTCACTATTACTGGGCAAATCCTTGCAGACAGAGGGCACTGAATATATCTGAACCTCTGCCTTCTCCACCTGTTAAAGAAGGATCTCATTTTCTGCCTCTCTCTGCAGAGGTTTCCTGTGGATAATACATAAAATCTTATATGGAAAGATAAAAAGTATTATGCAAATATAGGATTTTTTTTCAGATTCAGTGGCATTATGATATATTCATGAAAAAAATCGCCTAATATTACAATGGTTAAATAAGGAAAAGGACAAAAAAATGCTAAGGAGCAAAAGGTCAGATTGAAAGAGGAGTGAGGCAGAATTTGCTAAGTATCTGGAGGCCTTAATCCAGAGATTCTAAACTCTGGCTGGACACTAGCATTACCTGGGTATTTAAAAATTATTTTTGCCTGAACTCTAACCTAAGGTGGGTCTTGGTCATTGACATTTTTTTTAACACCTTTTTTTTTGTGGAATGATTCCTGCACAGTAAACTATATATTTCAGATAAACAATTTGATGAATTTTAATAGATGTATACACCAATGAAACCACCACCACAATCAAGACAGCTAACATTCCGTCACTCCCCAAGACGTGCAATTTTTGAATTCCCAATTTATCCCTTTCCACCCCTTTTGCCCCCTGGTAACCATAAGTTTGTTCTCTATGTCTGTGAGTCTGTTTCTGTTTTGAAGATAAGTTCATTTCTGTCCTTTTCTTTTTTTCAGAGTCCCCATATGAGTGACATCATATGGTATTTTTCTTTCTTTTATGGCTTACTTCACTTAGAATGACCATCTCCAGATCCATCTATGTTGCTGCAAATGGCATTATTTTATTCTTTTTTATGGCTGAGTAGTATTCCATTGTTTGTGTGTGTGTGTGTGTGTGTGTGTGTGTGTGTGTGCATGTGTATGTGCATATATATGTGTATGTGTGTATATACATACAACATCTTCTTTATCCAGTCAGCTGTCAATGAGCATTTGGGTTGTTTCCATGTCATTGGCACCTTTTAAATCTCCTTGTGTGATTCTAATATATAGCCAGAATCAGACCCACTGTGGGCCATAGGAATTGAGGAAATTTTCTAGAGAGAAAAAACACATAATACCTAAGATGCTGGAAAAGATTAATTGATATGAATAGATATGAGGAAAGGCTAGGACAGAAACTGAGAGATTAAAATGTCTAGTAATATCATGGAAGAAAATAATTGTTTTAAGGCCTAAACTTTTGGGGTTTTTTAGAAAGCTAAGAAGATGCTGTGGAAAGATATCAAAGATAGCCCTTCATAGATAGCAATGAAGTTGTTCAGACCAATTTATTGATATTCCAAGAGTTAATCCTGGTAGAAAAACATGTTATAAACTGCACCTAAGTCACTTAGGTTGCAAACAGAGATTAAATGCAATTCATTTCCCATGGAGAGTTCCTAGAGAAGTAGGTTCTGCACCGGGCTGAAAGGATGCTGTTTGTAGAGAGACAGATGTATGATCATTTTTTTCATGCTAAAATCTTTCTAATATGGGTTTGGGTTTGAGAGTCAGGCCTTTTTAATCTGCCATATTACTGTGTCTTAAAGAAACAAATAAAAATAAATGAGAAATTAATAACTGATATTCTTCAAAATGTGATGAAAGATATTCAGAAATAGTTTTTCGAATTTTTCCCCTTTTCTGTTTTATTTTAAAATTACTTTAAAATAAAAAAAAGTTTTAAAAATATAATGTAAGTATTTCAATTTCAAAATATGTTTAAATATATAAATTGGTGATCTTGAGATGAAAATATACTGGCCTCAATAGTGCTAAATTCTAAAACTCATTTGCATTTTAAAATGTCTTTGTCTTTGATATTAATTTTCTAATGGATTGTTCTTTGGGGTGAGGAAAGTAAAATTTTATTAGTGAACCAAAAATGTAGCATACTAGCTGGAAAAATAGTGTCTTCCCTGCTTATGCCATAAAAAGCTGTGCATACGTCGTAGTCTTGCAGGAGAGGAAAGGTTACATCCCAATGATTCACCCTTTTAGGAGGCACTAAGATACCTTTTATTAAAGTAGAAACCTTAGAAACTCCAATGTTATGTTTAATCAGTGGCCAAGCGGCAATACTTATAAATATTCCTTGACTTGAATCCAATATGAAATTTAGAAAGAAGGAAATAAGGAATAACAGGAAGTGAATAATATCTTATTTACACATAAAACAACCCTTGTGAGGAATATGAAAAACAGCCATTTTAATATTTTCACAGAGAAAGGCCAAGTCATAATTTAATATCTTATGTTTTACAATTCACATCCATTTCCAGGTGTATTATTTTAGTTAACCCATTTAAAAATATATTTGGAAAAAAAGTGGAGCCATATTCTAAGGCCTTAAATGTTTAGTTTTTCAGTTTTACCTTGTTTCATATGTATCATTTATACAGGGCATGCATACAGTAGATAAGGTATGGGTCATGGTCCCAGAAAACTGGGTAGCAGCCCAACTGTGGGAAAAATACATTTTCATGCCTCATTTTCCTCATCTGTAAGTGGGATAGTAATGCTATTTATGTCACAGCTTAATAATTTGTATATGATATATATCAGGCATTTGAATAACATCTCACACAAATAGTAGCATCATATAAGTTTTAGCTACTAAAGGTATAAGTATAATAAGTCCATCTTGCTTAAAAAAAAAGAAATGGCAAAAATAAAAGAACTATGTCTTAGATTTACTTAGTTTTAGTTAAAACATTTTGGCAGCTTGTTTATCCTGGGGTCATTTTTTGTCTTTTTGTTGAAGTCCCAGTATTCATGCATGTACCCACGGTAGACATTGGGTACATGTTGACATGGAACCCTGTTATTAGACTCTTAGCAAACAATCAGGTCTCTCAATCGACATTTTTCAAGTGGAGTAGTGTGTCACAATTATTTGGTAATCTCTTTCAGTGTAACTCAAACAGCAAAAGTGACAATATTCCTGTCACTCCTCAGAAATGTCCCAGCTCTGCGGGCTTCCACATTCAGGACAATGAAGAAAGCCATTACGAGGTATGCTGTAACTCTGTAGAGAACATGTTAGTACTAAGCAATTTGCATTTTCCTAATGATTTAAATACTCTAAGTTAACTGTTATAAGTGTTTTCTTTGCTGACCTCTTTTCTGGTCATAGTTTTATACCAGTACCTTTTTAAACAACTTTAAATAATTTTAGAAGAAAAAGCAACCAGCAGTCATTTTCCTTTTTGGTAATTCTCAAATTGTTAAATAGAATATTCTTGTCACTGAATGGAAAGTGTTGACTTGATCAATTCTTTGGAGAAAGTAATGAGCAACTTTCTCGTGGAGTTATATGATCTTAATTAATTTATTTTTATTCGTTTAGCTGAAAGATGTGCACAAGCATTTGTTGAAAGATTGATTTGCTTCCACCCCTAAACTCAAGGAAGATAATAGAAGACAATGTTGCTTAATATGAATGGGTTAAATTGAAGTTTTCATTAATCTTTTCTTTGTTTTTGCTACTTTTCTCAGCTTGATCTTTTATTTTCCTGTATGTTTGAATTTAAAATAAAAATAATTTCTCTTTTTTTCTTAATCAGTTCATCCACTATATAAGATCCATTCTTTTTTTTTTTTTTCTTTTGAGAGAGCTATTCCAGTACCAATTACTTTAACATGGCAGGATGTGTAAATCTGCTATTTTTCATTTCATTAAAAAAATTGTGGTATAAAACACATAACATGAAATTTACGTTTTAATCATTTCAAGTGTACAGTTTGTAGTGCTAAGTATTTTCATATTGTGCAATTTGTTTTTAGAGAATTGTATTTCATAGTTAACTTTAATATCAGTGTACACATATTTGTTTCACCTATTATCCTAATAGATGTAGATGGATGATGGATATGTATGTGCATATATGTAGGTCTGTGTGTTGCTGTGTTAGTGTGTATTCCATTTCCTCATTGAAGCTAGGATTCCACAGCCCCACCCCCCATTCCCTTAAAGGTATTGAAAACGTTTTGATTATTGTTAGCAGTAAAAGGTTTTTCCAACTAAAGAAATCTATCATTCTCAAAGCCCCAGGTGTAATATAGGTCAGAGACTACTTTGGTTAATAGAAATGTGATTGAATGAGCAATTTCTTTTTGAACAAACCATTAATTGAAATGGAGAAAAGATAAAGTGATATTTTGGGCTGTCTATCCCCCCAATTCTTTCTCCACATACTTTACTTGTTCTTATTTTTCTTTGGATCTAATTGTTTAGAAACATCCTTCTAAACTACAGCGTGCATTCTTCTTCCTATTTTGCTTTTATTTTCTTCCTTATCTCCCTCTCTTTCCCAAAATGTTGATCACTTGACAGAACCACCATCATTTTGACCACTTGAATTTCCTCACCCCTGTGTGTGTGTCATGTCTAGAACACAGGGGTTTGTCCCATTAGTCACCCTTATTTCATTCAGTAGTAACACAATGACCCTTACTCTATGGCAGAAATAAGTAAGTTTTATTCATAAATAAAGATGTGTAAATTAAAAAAAAAAGCCCACCTAGAATGTTCTGAAAGCCACTGAAATCCAAATGTATTTCAAATTCCTAAGAATTATATTTATTTTTTATAATATTTTCATGTCAGTATTTTTGGAACAAAGACTTTATACTCCCCAGAGAGCTCTTTAATTACCCAAAGGGTGGAAAAAGGAAAATGTTAACTGAAGATTTTCTTACTTTTTGTAGAGAATTTAATGAGCTATAATTAAAATAATTTTCTATGAACCAGATTTGTTCTTCCCTAGATATTTTATCAGTCTCAAAGCACAAGAACATAGTTTGTACTGGGTTTATTTGACTAAAGTTGTAGGAAACATTGAAAAGAAAAAAAAATGATAATCAGAGTTATGAAGTTGATTTTTATTATGGCTTCAGTCATCAAAAAACAGTGAAAAGTAAATCTACTGTGCTATAAACAAAGGAAAGAAGGGAAGGTACTTTAGAAACTTTTATCTCGCAGATTCTTACTTAACCATCATACTCCAGGCCTGTTATAATGTCTTAGATTGAGACTGCTATCTCTAAGGTCCTATTTCTCTCTGGTGGTCTATGATATAATAAAAGATGATGATAACAATTGACACTTTTGTAGCATGTCCTTTGCACCAGGTTCTGTTTTAAGTTCTGTATTTGACCATCATTTACATTTTGCCCTTGATCAGTTTCAATTGCTTTTGATCATATTATGCCTAATTTCTTAAGTATACATTTTTTTAAATGTGGAGAAACAGTTTCTGGTATTTCTTAGAAAATAAAACTTGAAGATAGAAGTGATGCCAACTTTGGAGTTTTATAAAGTATTCTGAGAGACAGGATTTCTTATAAATGCTTAATATCTGTAGATTGGTAATAGGGGATAGTTTTAGTAACTAGTTCCTTATGAATTACTAATCTAGTATCAATCATTCTTGAGAATTAATAACAAAAGGCAATTATAACCTACAAATTTTATTCCTGCAATATGTTATTTTCTTTCCTTATTTTGAATGGTAATTGTATGTATATTCCTTACTTTAAATTTTCTCACAATTTGTAATTTCCCTCTTTAATCATTTTAAGTAAAAAAGAGCATATTCGTTCTTTTTATCATGAAAATATTTAATTATATAAGGCTATACTGTTCTTGAAGTAAAAGGTCATATTTTGTGTCAGTTAATGTTGATTAATCTAAATGAAGTTATGAAATTTGTGCTATGACATTAAATACAAAATAAAACCAAGCTGATATGACTAGCAATCTTTTGATCATAATTAAATAATCTGTCTTAACTTATCACTCTTAATTTAGATATAACAATTATTGCTTACTTATAGAGAAACGTTAATACTAGCTATTGGGCAATTTTTGTATCAGATATTATTCTAAGCACTTCACATGTATTACCAAGTTTCAGCTAACCTAAGACAGTACTGAGTATAAAACATGCTACAATTTTATGAGCCCGTAGGGAAAAAAATGCTGTCAGTTCAACTCTGATAAGTGCTTATTTAATTTGATACATATTCTTTAATTTCTTTAATACATATTCTTTAGTATATATCCTTTTAAAAGATATGCTAAAATCTAGGAAAATTTCATACTAGAATAACTAAAATATAGCTCATTTAATTCTGCTCAGAGCCCCATTAAGTAGGCACTATTATTATTATTCCCATTTTACGGACATGGAAACTAAGACACACAGAACTTATATAATTTTTCTCAAATTCACAGATAGTAATTAGTGAAGCTGGAATAAACCACAGTAACATGGCTTCAGACACTGCAAGGTAACTACTCTGTGATAGTGGCTAAGTCAAAAAAACAAACAAACACAGGTTGTTTGACTGTCAGGGATCATGGATATTATACATTCAGGTTACTGAAGCATAACTTGAAGACAAGAAAGAGGGAGTAGCTTGCCCTAGGTCACAGAGCTTGCTAGAGGTAGCATGAGAATGGGATCCAGATTTTCCGATGCTGGAGTGATCTAATAACTAAATGGTTCATATTTGCAATTTGTCTTCAATTAGATTTCAAATAAGGTGTGGAATTTAAACTAACTCTCATGTTTAAGTTTTATCTTCCTGACAGGCCTTCTGTCTTTGGATACACAGAGCACCATAATGGTTAAAATAGAAGTAAAAAATAAATAAATAAATGCACACTTTTCATATCATAAATGCATATTACCTTACTAAGCATCTTCGATAGATAAATTTTATTGTCATTTCCCTTTACTATATTCTATTCCCTTTACCCATGAAACAGCATAAAATGTAAGCAGCTAGAACTTTCAGTGTCTATATTCTGCAATCTGTAGGAAAATGTCTCATAGTTATTGGAATTCACACAAGACTGCGTCTCAGTATGAGTAGCTGTTCCCTGTCACTGTTTTTGATGCCTGAGCTGAAGTATTTTTACAAAATGGTCTAGTGTTCGGTGTATGAATTTTTGAGATAAGACTTTTCCCTTGTAGCAGTGAAATCCGAAAATCAATGTCAGATGGAAATCTTAGGTCTAAGAGTTAGAGAGATTGGTGGAAGAGGTTTAAAATGTGTGAATTTTAGCTGCCAGACTTTGGAAATGTGGCAGTTATCACAAGTGTGAAATTCATGTGTGCAGATGGTTGATTAAGATATCCCGGGATGGGCCGCTGCTGTAAATCGCCAGTCCAAAATCGGGAAAACCAGTTGATAAGGGGAATATTTCTGATCTTTCACATAAATTTATAACATAGGTTTTGCTGGATTCAGAAATTCATAGAAGTTAAATTATCATTGGTTTCACAAATATTCATTTTCTCATTTGATGGAAATATTTAATAGAATAAAAATATGTCAAGGGGAGGCTGAGAGGAAGATATGGTAAGAGAAGAGTTAAAATGTATTAAACTCGTACTATCGCTATATCCTGCACTTCACTTTCCTAACCTTATTTAGAACAACAGTCCTCACAATAAGTGTAATTTCCCTCTGCATTCAAAATGGAGTGATGGGTGCACCTTGAATGTGGGTCGCCAAACCAAAGGCACACTGAGAGCTGGGAACACAATGGGCTCAATATTTGGAAACTGACTTAGAAAATTCCTGTTTCAATGAAAAATACCAAATAGAGCAAAATGTTAACATTATCTGCTATTTTCAAATAAAAATGGAGAGCTATAAAGCCAAAACGCTTTTGCTTTTGTCTTCCTTGGTTTTGGTCTTTGCTTTTCTTATCTTTTCCTCTTTCCTTTCCTTTTTTTCTGTACTTATCACCTATTACCCTTAACTAACTTAACTTACTAGGCTGGACCTAAACAAACAGGATTTAATACATGAACATTGTACTACCTACTTGCATTTTCCTGTTGATGGCGTATGACACAGGTGTGTTACTCATGCACACACAGCTTTCAATAATTACATGTGTTTAGTACTTAGACTAAGCATTACAGTTGATGGCTACTTTTAAATGAAAATAATTAATAGGTAAGCCATTTAGTGATTTGTTTTTGTATTATACTATTTGGGAGTAACAAAGGTTATTGGGATTAATAGATTTTCAGTATTACTACTAATAGTACTATTAATTCACGAGCTAGTTTAATTTTATTTCTTCTTAGGAACAATCTTTCCTGAAACCCAAAATGTAAAAAATATTTAAAGATATATATGAACATAAATACATATACACACACATACATACACATACACACACACACACACACACACACACACATATGCATATAACTACGCATATGATATACATTATATACATAGGTATTTTGGAAATAATTCCTAGTATAACAAAACATTTAAATTCTCAGTAACATATAGAATTACTTTCTAAAATGCAATAAATCAGCCAAAAAATGATAAAAACTATGTTACACCTCAGTCACTGTGAAACTTTGCATGTACAACAACTGATAGGGAAGGCACACTGGCCGACAGCTAGATAAGGACGTAGCCCCCTTTTCATCCTTTTATCATGAAGGATCCAAATCTGCACTTGAGCAAAATAACAAAAAGTATGCATTATGGATTGCAGGTGTTAGAGTTAAATCCTACATGTCCAACTGAGAAAAGTCAAAGTTCCCACATGCCATTGCATGTGAAATTGGCCTTGCAAAGTCTTCCTAACAGATCATGGGACAACTGCTGACTACTGTTCTAAACAGTATTTAGGAATCTGTATAATGAGTGGTTGAAAACTCTGCTTAATATGTATGTCATGTGCAATTTATATTATATTAGAGTTGAATTTTTCCTAAATAGTTCATTAAAAATATATGTTAAGTCCTTATTAGCTGTCAAGTAAGCATATATAAACTTGAAACAAATGATGAAGAATTCAAAAAATTTATAGTACAATAGTACAAAGACACTGCATACATTCGTCTTTAATGCCTGTGTATAATAGTATTTCCTAGAATATATTAATTTTGCTTGATTTCACAGTACTAAACTTCTGTTTAAAAAGTTTAGGAGGCATTAGAGATGTAGGCAAACATAAAAATACACATATTTGACCAACCCTATGCTACTTATCTCTGCATCCTGATGTGGATTCATTTATTTTTTTGAAAGTGATGCCACAAATGCATCCCCTAAGTCATGTAGACAAGGACTGGGTGATAGACATTCCTTTCTCTGTTTCTTGCCCACAGACATGATGTTGAGCATATTCTTTAGAGAAGAAATGAATTATCCATCTTCCTGTTTATTGGCCTTTTCTATAATCATGCTGAAACCAATGCATGAGTCATAAATTAACCATTCCTTCCTTCTTTTCTTTTCTTTCTTCCTTCCTTCATTCCTTCCTTCCCTCCAAAATATCTAGCAAATATACCAGAGACATGGTTTTGTTATATGCTAAGTACATCATGCTGAACAGGCAAATGTGGTTCTTTCTGTCTCATATACTACAGTCTAATGGGATACCCTCTTACAGTCAATCAATTACCATAAATTGTAAGCATTGCTAAAATAAGATCTGTTCCAGATTCAAGAAGACCATGTAACAGGAGCAATTTAACCTAGTAGAGAAAAAATATAACATTAACATAAAGCTTGTCCACCAGGTGAATGATCAGGAGTGGTGTGGGATGTGGTGGTGGAAAAATGAAAGTATTTCTCAAGTGGACCACACTTACGAAGGCCAGATGTCAGGAGAAGGCAGCACAGGTTTGGGAAGAGTCCCCCTAGTTATTACTCTTCTCAATTCAGAACACTTTTCTGACTCCACTATTAAGACCTCATCTTGGTTTGAAATTCAGGATGACAGGAGCTATCAAAGTTCACATTCTTAGTCAGTGTGATATCTATATACATTTTTAGTTAAAAAGAATGACTGTCTACTTTTTCTCAGTGTATTTACCATACAGTTGTCTTTAAAACGTCTATAACACTTCATTCTAAACTCAGATATGCACATTTATATGTATTCTTATAAATGTGAATTTTAGAAACATATTTTATATATAATAATTGTATATATACTATATATGAATATATGCAATTATTATATGTAAGTCTGATGTAGGGTTGCATTTTTACATGATGTGGACATCTGATTTTATAGATAATAATTAATAGCCCCTTATTATTAAGGAAAGTCCACATTAGTATTTTCCAAAGGCTACAAAAATGTATTTGAACCATGTGGGTGGCCTTATAAATTTGTTCCACTGGAAAGTCATGGGGAAATCTTCAGCTGGATTCCTTGTGTTCCAGCAACAGATAAAAGTCAGTTATCATATTTCCACCAGCACAATATTTCTTTCAATTACTTAACCCTGTACAAAGAATGGCTATCACTTTCTTTTACTTTTTATTAAACAAGTTCTGCCAATTCCTTCTTCATCACAGAACAAGTGGGCTTGGTTTTATTCACAGGAAGAGCCACATTTGACAGGCTTGCTGATGGTGTCAGCACTGGTCACAGGCTTGATGGACAGCACCAAACCTTGCTGTGGCCTAGCTCCCACTAATTAGTTGTTTGAAGACACTGTGTGTGCCACAGGCGTAGGCTTATCTGCCAGACATCTTCGCCATTCCGAGTGACAGTGGTGATGCCACTGTTCGTGGAGAGAATGGAGTGTACAAAGAGAGAGGGGAAGAGCCTTTCAAACAAGTGACAACCAGAATAGCTTCCACCGAAAGATCCTGAAGATGTAACAAAACAACCAAAATGTAGACTACAAAAAGGTGTGAATCAACATCTGTTGGAACAGCATGGAAGCCACACTTAAAATGACAATAAATAATATCAGACTGTGAGAATGAGAGAAAAATACAGCTGCCTTTATGGCACTTTTTAAATCAACTGAAGTTGCACGTTCTTGTGATTAATACAGGTTAGGTATTTGCTGATGGGATTTACGTGGATGTGTGGAGTTTTCAGAAGGTTCGGCACATCTGTGGACACCGATGCCTGCCAGGAAGCCCTTAATTTAGACTCCTCTAGAGTACATGATCATAAATAGTCCAGTGGGATGCCAAGTATCTCAGGATATCGACATATTGGAAGGAGGAAAATTAAAACAAGCATATGTGAGAAAAGCATAGAAATGGAAAAAATGGAAAAATAAGTAATAACTTCTTTTTAGAAAAGTGTACTTGTAGTGAAATAATAATGAATGAAATTCTTTTTCTCTCATTGATCATTGTGAACTGTGTGATCCCTTTCTAACTGCTATTCAAAGGATTTGAAATCCACTAAAAAGTGAACATATCTATTGTTAGGAATGCACATTGACTAATTAAATTAAATATTTTTTCATAAAAGCATTTCCTATTATAAAATCCTCATTCTAATTTCCAAACTTCCACCAAGAATAATGTTTTTTTATAGAAGGTAACTAAAATTTTATAAAACAAGTTTAATTGTATGCTTACATTGTAGCATTCATCAATATGTTCTAAGTGATGATGCAAGCTACAGAAATTCTGATGATAAAAGATATTTCAAAATTCAAATGGATTTTTGGATGTTTGCACTGGATTTATATATTTATATAGTATAAACATTACTATTACACACATGTGATGATTACTTCAAAGGTCCTATGAGATATCATTTGATGTTTTCCAAATTCTGGGAGGAATGGATATGCAATTATAGCTAGACCTTTCATCTGCTCTGTGGTATGTAAAATTCTGGGTATAGATATAAGGATGTTTCACCTATTTAAAGGTTTGCCATACATTTATCTATGCTAAGTAAATAGAAAAATAATGCAGATCATACAAACTACAGAGTCTCAACTTTGACCTGATTTAAGCACTTATTTCAACTTTACATAGTTTTGAGTTTTAAAATGCCAAAACTTACTTATAAATGGAAGCAGCATAGAATTACTGTATTTAGTGAGGAAGAGTTGCCTGGACTTTTTCTTTTTTCCCTTGATTCTTCAGACATTGAATGTACATGTGTGTGCGTGCATGTGTGTGTGTGTTCCATATATTAAATACAGATTAAATCCTTAACAAGAATAAATTAAATTTCTCTTTAAATGTCATTTATTTCTTTAATTTTGGAATTATTGGAAATTTAGAAGATCATTCAGTGTCTATAGCATGTGATGCCTGAGAGAGGTAAATTCTGAAGCAAGGCATCACAAGATCCATATTCAGCAGGTCAGGCATGGCATCTAAATCTGAATTTTGGGGGGAAAAGTCAAATTTTATGAAGTATCTCAGGGTTTTTATATGGAAGGTGGACAGGAGGACTGAAGGCAGGGTTTAAATGATGATCAGGTCATATAGATAAATTAATGTCTTGCAATCTGAGGATCAAGACCAGCTCTTGATTAATAGAATGGAAAATAACAGAATAGAATAAGTTGCATAGAATTGAAAAATTGATTAGAATGAAATAGAATGAGGAGACAAAAAAGAGAAAATGAGAGGAAAATAGAAGAGAAAAAAGTATTAGCGTGTGTGGCGTATAAAATAGTGAAGTATTATTTCACTTTAATTTCAGGTATATATGTTTGTGTATGCTTGAGGGTTTACACTGTGTCTGCATGTAAAATGGGTTGCTTATTATGGGCTGAGGTCAAAAGTTTGAAAGGCCCTGATAAAAAATTGTTCACACTACATACCACTTATTTATCAGGGATCCTTCAATAACATTTTTGATTTTCCTAAATGAATTAACAGCTCTCCAGGGAAAAATCTCCTGTGGCTCTGGCTTGTAGTTGAATAAAGGAAGGCACGTGACTTGCACACTGTCAAGTAGTAAATAGAGGGCCTGGGGCAAGATTCAAATCCAGAGAATCTGATCTAGAGGGTATGCTCTAATGCCTCCGACAAAGACAGTGGCAGATCCAGAACTTGAGATCAGACCCCAACTCACAGAACAATACGACACTATTCTTCTTCATCAGTTACATTTCTTGAATCCCAATCTTAGGTCAGAGTTTAGTGATGTGTGTCTCATGGATCATTTGTCCCGTGAGATGTTCCTTGTAAAAAGGTTGTGTAGGCTGAATGAGCTTAAAAAATTCTCCCTTCAATAACTCCTCTTGATGATTTACAATATGATTTATGTATAGATGCACTTAACCAATTTAAAGTGAATGAGTCTATTCATTACTGTTTAATGCAGTCACTGGTAAAATAATCTGACTATAAAATCATATTCAAAGAATTAATATTATATTCTATATAACTCATTTTGATAAACACTGGCCTAGATCATAAATAAGACTACATGCTAAAATTGATTTTCTGATGTTAAAATCATGACTCTTGAAATTTAAGTAAAAGATCTTCATTTTTAAATAAGATATATGTTAAAAATAAAACAAAAGTGTATGATGTTAAAGGTGTGCCTGTGTTTGTGTAATATCCACACACTTGTTATCAAAGAAGTAGAAGTATTGTTTAAAATTTCTGATTCCACATTGATTTTTAGACAAAAATCTTTAATGATATGTGTCTAGCATATTTTTCAAATGAACTTCCATTCAAAAAACAAAAGTTGCAAAGGCTTTCTTAATGAGATTATTCTTATTACTTTTGGTATTGCTACCCATTCTAATGTGTCAGGGTTTTTTTAAGGAGACATATGTATCTTATCAGAAGTATGATGTCTTTTTGTTTCCATTTCCACTAAGAATTTTTTAAAAATAAGATCGAAATATTGAGACCATGGAAAACCTCCACTCAACCTGGCAGGAAAAGCAAGAAACTCTTGGGTGAGTCTGAGTCTAATCTTGATTCAGAATGTATCTAGAAAACACAATATGATGAGTACCATCTTAAGTAAGACAAATGTTGATACAATAAGGAGAGTCCAATTTAAATTTGAAATATGGATTGAAAAAATAGATAAACAGATTGTGGTAGTATACAATGTAACACGATGCAGCAGTGAAAAGAAGAAACACTAATACATGGGTAGAATCCAAGCAGTATCATGCTAAGTGGAAAAAAAAAAAGACATAAAAGGCAATATAGTGTATGGTTTAATTTCTATGACATTCTTGAAAAGGCAAAGCTCTAGAGACAGAACTCAGATCAGTGGCTGCCAGCAGCTGGGGCTTGAAGTGAGGGTATTAACAACAGAGAGGCTCAGAGGAAGCTTTTGGAGTGATAAAGATGTTCTATAACTGGACTGTAGTTGTGGTTTCTCTTGGAAGAATTTCATTGGATGGAATTAAAAAGCCAAAGAAGAGTTTATTCAAGACTATTGCAAAGGGGAGAGAGGTGGAACTCAACTCCTTTGAAACAAATGTGGGAGAACTTTTTTAAGCCCTGCGGTGAGCTGTTGGAAGACATGAGAGGAGTTGGGGTGGGAGGTTGGTCAAAGAGATCAGGCCATCTGTGTTTGCCACTGGTACTTATCAAAATTAGACTCTTCCCCTTCCGAAGAGACTAGGAGATAAGGACCAACCATGTTTTTCTCTTTCTTGATGAGTACATTTCAAGGGGATGTCCACCATATTTTTGAGAAAGGCATTCCTGATCTATAAAACTGGCAAGAGAGGGGAGAAGGTTTTCATTTCCAAAAGGCAGAGACAGAATTTACAATTGCAAGGCTTTTTTTAAAGCAAATATTCTAAGAAAAGAGAAGACAAGTGCCTAGAGCTAGAAAGAAGGCTGTCTAAAGTTTAGTCAAGCTCAGGGGAGTGTTACGGGCGTCCTGCTCAGGTTCCATGACTGTGTCTTTGTCGGACCTCATAGACCTCTACTCCTAAAAGGGTGAATTTCACCACATGCAAATCATTTGACTGTGTGCCTGACAGTAAAAAAAAAAAAAAAAAAAATACAGCAGTGAAAAATATCATCATTGGTGTAGAACGAGAGCAGTAAGATCCTGATGCCACAGAAAAAGGGAAAAGTGAAATTACAACCCCCCAGGAAACAAATCCTTTTTCTTCCATGTATGGCTCATCTGACATCTTTCCTTAGTGACATGATAATTAGTAAACTTAATACAGTCACAAGATAGCAGGTCTCTGTTCACAAATACAAAACAGAGACCTTAGCTGCTATAGATAAAATGTTGGCTTGCATATCTTTCTGTTTACTAAGTTGTCAAGGAAAGCAAGAAGCTGTTACCCAGAGGAACATACTTGATTAAAATCAATACACTGATCTATCCAAATGCTGTACCACACACACTATTCTAGCATCATAGAATTGAAGCAATTGACCTAATCTTTCAACAGCAACAGATGTACATAGTTAGGGTGAAAAGCATCTCAGGAGGAGTGAACTTTGCTTTATGTCATGTGCTTACCTTGGAATGCAACAACATAGTGGCAGAAAAAGAAGAGAGTTTCTCTACGTTAACTCCTATACTGCTAATGTTTTATTTTAATTCCAGAATCAGAGGGTGTCTGCTTTCCCTGTAGTGGTGATTAGAGGGCAAAGGTCTCATTTTCACCAGGGAGTAAGTGACTAGGGACTGGGGCTGCAAGGCAAAGGGCTCTCAAGGGAACAGCACGCTTTCTGCATTTTGTTAACAGGATTCTCCAGGCCCTCTCTCCCCACCCTTTCCTCCCTTCATTGAAAACACAAAAGTCTCATTTAGCAGCATCCGAGGGCAAAAGCATCACAGAACCGATCAGTCAACACAAATATTTCCTCTCTGAGGCTCCCTCATGACCTTGAGAAGTGTGACAAATGGCTTCAAGGATGGACCAGACGGAAGTTTCATGATAAACCAAAAAATTGTGTTCTGCTGCACAAAGAAGAGAAATAAAATGGAGAGAGCTAGATATACGTTTCATTTAAATGAGACTGTAAATTCTGTAACAGTTTTGTGCAGCCTCGGCCCTGGATCAGAGGTGCTCAGCCTGCACGGTAATCAGGACTTTCTCAGTGAACCTTAGCCTGTCTTGGTTCTCACCACATTTGCTTTCTCAATACAGCAGTACTTTGCAGCTTTCTGCTCGATGATGGCCAGAGTTCCCAGCAGTTGTTGGTAACCATACCGTAGACTTTCCGTCTCAGCCAGCACAGGCAGGGGCAAGGCAATCAGTGCAGTGAGTCTGCTAACCTGGATCTCACCTTCTGAAACACGAAGATGATGACTCAGTTCTACAGTTGAGCTTGTGATTCTCACTGTGGCGAAACTTCTTATGTCATTTTTTATTTTTAGCTCTTTGGCATAATTATAAAAAATTAGTGTAGGAAAATCACAGCTTTCATAAAGAGGAGCCCGGACTGCTTTTAAGAGGTTCTAAATGTTGGGAAAACTCATAAAGCACCGTGCAGTGCCTTTCTTCGTGAGGAAATGCAGATAAAGATATGTTTACTGAAAGGATGGAACAAGATTGCCAGGCAGTTTCAGTTCATCTTTCCCCTTCTCCACCTTCTCTCTCTGAACCTTATGCTTCCTTTGTCACAGATGCTGACAAAACCCCAGATTCTCTCAAGGCCTGCCTTTCTCTTTGAAAATCACCTGTGATTCAAATGTCCATTTCCGGCATGTGCAGCAGAGCTCAATTAGGTAAACACGTAATAAACACACAGTTGATGAGAATAACATTCTTGAGTGGCTCCTCTCCCACGTCCCCCTCACTGAGATGGAGTGAGTACAGTGAATTAGTTCAGTAGCTGGAGGAGTTTGCAAGTGATTTCAGTAAAACCATGTCACAGTGGTTTGACAGATCAGAGTGACTTCAGTACCACAAAATATGGGGCCGAAGTATTGGCGCGCCACCCGGATCATCGAATGCATCATTTCTAGCCACATTAGGTACGTCACCAGCCCTCTGTTTCAAAGCAATATTTTGACGTTTAGGTCTGCAACAATAGAATTTTTTAGGTAGTCTTATGCAGAAAAAGAACATTTTGATTTTACAGTTAGGTTTTTAAGTAGTTTTAGCAATATGGGAATGCTTTTACTTCTAAATCAGTGTCTGCTTTACTTGAAATACCAGAGGTGATGCAAAACAGTGATTTGAAAGCAAGGTCTAGGTTTGTTCTATGACAACACTGTTCCACTAAGATGATTCCTGAGAGTTTGTTAGTAATTAGCACGCTAGTATTAGCATAGCTAGTACCTAAGTACAGCAGTAACCAGTACTTACTAACTGCATTCAATGATTCTATATTATGATGAATGCATGTTGTCTATCAGGGCTCTCTACTCTTACAAACCAGTACATTCTTTATTTGCAGGTTTCAAATATTACATAAATACTCTCAAACTTTCCTTTCCTACTTTATGTTTGCTCAAGAGTGTCTGCTGTAGAAAGTAGAACAGAGCATTTATTATTTTTTTTTTCCTCTGTGGCAGAATGCACGTCTCTGTTTTTAATGCATGAGCAGGCAGTTTGGTTCATTAAGCTCAGTGGCACCGACAGTAAACTAAAGAGGAATGAAAGGAAGAGGAACTGAAATACCATCATCCCGCTAATGATACTGACTGAAGCGGTTCAGCTTTACTGGGAGTCTGCCCAGACAGCCACTAATAGACGTCGTGGTCCAGGATGTGAACTTGGTGTTGGAGTGCCAAAGCCACGAGTCCGGAAAACAAACCAATGCCTAGAAGAGTGTCTGGAATAATTTCAGGAATTGTCCAGAATTATGGGGTGTCTGTGTATTACTATATTGGATTGTGGATCAGTTAGAAGGAGGGAAATAGCACACAGGATAGAAGAAATAATGGAAGCAGGGAGTATTCAATTACCTCAAGACTATATTGAATAAGGGTAGCAATTCTATCACGGGGATATATGTATCTTAGGATACATAAATTGGGGAATATCCAGATAGCTCGGTGTCACTTTTGGATTTAAAGAATGTAGCTCCTGAAGGTTAAATAATTTCTAATACATGTGTACTCTCTAAGAAGGGACCAGAATGCATAGCTCTTCAGATCCCTATACCCTTCCACATCACAGTGTTATTTAGGTGTTTACTAACACTCGGTGATAATAATTACCACTCTGATCTCTTTTATCAATGAATATTATTGTTCCCAGTTCACCCCTGCACATGAGGAAGTATATGGAAATGTGCTCTTTGAAACAAGGGGAGAAAACAGATTCTTTGTTCAAATTGGGTTTATGCCCAGTTTGAACAGAGAATCACTCAGCCGGGGATGGCAGCTTCATAGCCCCTGGCTAACACAAACCCCTCAGTGGCTTTTCACAGCCACTTAGAATCAAGTCCCAGCAGACTCCAAGTGGAAGCTGCAGCTGTGGACACTGGGGACACTGGGGAACACCTATGTCATCCTCAACGCATGCTCACAGGCCACTTTCTGATTTTAGTTCTGCTTATGTTTTGTGCAGAAGGTTGGAGGGCAGATGGAGAAGAAACCTTCCTCTTTTTTCCCCTCCTCTTGTTAGAAGCCACAGAGAGAGATCAACCTTTGGGAAATTGCTCAGGGATGCTCTGAAAACCCCAGACCAGAGACTGGGCTCAGTGACATCTTTGCCCTTTAAAAGACACAGAGCTAAACACACAAGACCCTATTATAAGTTTAATGGTCTGACAAAGGCAAATGAGTCAGCAGGACAGAAACAGTAGGAAGGCGAGGTTTGATCACTGTGTTTGAGTTCGTGCTGAATACCTAAACTTGGTGTGAAAATCGGTCTACAGTCCAAGTTCTTCCAGCTGGAGGACTTCACTGAGAAGAAAATGGTATGTTTTGGGATACCAAGAGGATCCTAGAGGGGTAGGACATAGAACATATGGAAGAAATGGAAAGAGTCCAGCAGGACGTTCTTAAATAAAAGTGAGTTCTTAAATAAATAAGAGACTTTTATGAGAAAGAAGTATAAGCTGTTTCTGAGTCCGAGGTGTTCAAAACCCGGCAGAAAAGTCCCATTTGCTGTGACAAGCTACAACAAACTATGCTATTATAATTCCTCCAATTTATTTCAGTATTATTCCTGTATGCTTCAAGTTAACTATAAAAGAGAAATTAAGTATTCTTACCAATGAGGGGACTCGAAGACCTTGTAAAACTAAAAACACCTTAGAATTCAGTAACATCAACTAGTGAATTGGATATTGGCTGATTTGGTAATATAAATAAGTAATTCTCGAATTCTTTCTTATCAGTTTCTTTTCCATTAAATATTAAACCCAGGAACTTCATATTTTAAAGATACTCAATAAAAGAAATATCTTGAGACTTACTGAAAGCAAATTCTTGAAAATATTATAAAATATAAACTGTTGCCACATAATATCATGGCTCAAAAGTGAGTAAATGCATTCAATTCAGAGAGGCTTAACTAATTTAGCACATTCATTTAATATTCAACTTAACATATGCATATTGGTATATTGCTTACCTACACTATGCAGATATTTTCCTAGAGCACATTGAGGATAAACATTTTAGCCAGTTCTTTTTTAAAAAATTTTTTTATTGAAATATAGGCAGTTTACTATGTGTCAGCACGTTTCAGTTACACATATACACACATATATTTGTCTTCATATTCTCTTTCATTGTAGGGTATGACAAAATATTGAATATAGTTCCCTGTGCTATACAGAAGAAACTTGTTGTTTATCCTTTGTTGTGAGGAATCTTCTTGTATTTCTGAAGTAAGAGCTATTCTGCCAAAGTTCAGTGGGTATCCTTAGCGAATTGAGCAGTCTACAGTTGTACTTTTTGGTGTATTTGTGGGAGTGGATGAGCTATATGTCCTTCTACTCCACCATCTTTGGCAATCCCCCCATCTACATCCAGCTTTTTTAGAGGTTGAAATAGATCTTACATCCACATCAATACTGCAGCCTAGTTCGATCTATATGCTGTGATGGAGCACATGATGGGGAAGAAGGGTGGAAAGTGAGAGACTGAGGCTGACAAGTCAAGAATGCCTCATGGAAGACATGGGAGTTGAGCAGAGCATCAGAGACTAGTAGAGGAGCTGTCGGGAGATTGGAGCACTAATTAGGAAAGAATATGGTGGGAGTAGTGCAGACTAGACAAATGTACAAAGTAAGGGGCAGAAGATGGGCAGATGTCGGGTACATTGTGGTGTAGGGAGTGCACTCTCAGGAGAGAGAGGTTTTCACACCCAATCCTAGCCAAGAGGCTGAAAAGCAATCGAAGTGATACATTTAAATCAATGTTACCACTGATATGAATCTGTAAACCAGAAATAATATTCTGACACTAAAGACTTATTGAGATATGCAGCAACAGAGTGCAAGAATATAAATGTTTTTTTAAAATGTTTTTGAGAGAAACAAGATGTAACCTGTCATTTTTTTAAATTCACAAGTCTAATCATAAAGGAATTTTGTTCCTTTCAGGCAGTAATGTTTGGGAGATGAAAAACAAGGAGAAATGAGAACAGGGAGCAGATTTATCACTTCTGTGGGTGTGGCAGACCTTTGTTTTCTTCTTCCTTCCTTCAAAGGCATCCATTTGTTCTACCCTATGACCTGAGAACATTTCATTATAAATCTGATCACTCCACAAAGCCATTTATTTTATACACGGTCTGGGCAACTACCGATATGACTTCACGTAATAAAAATATTATAATGAGGAAGAGCAAGTTTAGCCCTGGGATACTTTTCTTATGCCATCTTTCCTTTTATCTTTTTCTCCCCTGGAATGAACACAACTGCCATCAACCCATTCTCCCAAAACACATCCACAGAAAATCAGCCTAATTCACAAGATTCCTTCAATACAGCAAACATATTTTTATTGAGGTAACATTGGTTTATAACATTATATAAGTTTCATGTGTATATTATATTTTGATTTCTGTATACACTACATTTTGCTCCCTACCAAAAGTTTAGTTTCTGTCTGTCACCATACATTTGGCTTCCTTTACCCATTTTGCCCTCGCCCCAGCTGCCTTCCCCTCTGGCAACCACCACTTTGTTCTCTGTATCTGTATGTTTGTCTTGCCTTGTTTGTTTGTTTTCGTATTTCACATATGAGTAAAACTGTATGGCATATGTCTTTCTTTATCTGACTTATTTCACTTAGCATAATACCCTCATGGCTCATCCACATCACAAATGCAAGATTTCATTCTTTTCTTATGGCTGAGTATAGTTCCAATGTGTTATATACATCTTCTTTATCCTCTCATCCACTGATGGGCACTTAAGTTGTTTCCACATCTCAGCTATTGTAAATAATGCTGCAATGAACATAAGGGTACATATATCTTTTCACATTATTGTTTTCATGTTCTTTTGATAAATACCCAGGAATGGAACTGCTAGAAAATATGGTAGTTCTATTCTTAACTTTTTAAGGAATCTCCATAATATTTTCCATAGCGGCTGTACCAATTTACATTCCTACCAACATGGTGTAAGTGTTCCCTTTTCTCCACATCCTCACCAACACTTGCTATTTCTTGCCCTTTTTTGGTAATAGCCATTCTAATTGGTGTCAGATGATATCTTATTGTGGTTTTGATTTGCCTTTCCCTAACAACTAGTGATACTGGATATCTTTTCATGTGCCTGTTGGCCATCTGCATGTCTTCTGTTGAAAAATGTATACTCAGATCTTCTGCCCAGTTTTTAATTGGGTTGTTTGTTTTTTGATGTTGTTGACTTGTATACATTCTTTATATTTTTGGACATTAATACCTTATCAGATATATGATTTGCAAATATCTTCTCTCATTTGGTAGGTTGTCTTTTTGTTTTGATGATGGCTTCCTCTGCTTCACAAAGCTCTTTAGTTTGATGTAGTCCCATTTGTTTATTTTTGTTTTGTGTCCCTTGTCTGAGGAAACATATCTAGAAAAATATTGTTAAGACCAATGTGAAGGAGCATATTGCCTATCTTTCCTTCTAGAAGCTTTATGGTTTCAGGTCTTACATGCAAGTGTTTAATTCATTTTGAGTTGCTGTTTGTGCATGTTGTAAGATAGTGGTGTATTTTCATTCTTTTGCATGTGGCTGTCCAGTACTGAAAACATTTTTGATTACCTGATAAGGGCAGAATAGTACACTCACTTAAATTAAGAATCAGAGAGAAGCATAAAATAAATAACAATCCTATGGTGCCTACTGCATTGTACGTGCTGTGAGAACACAAAGAAATACGCAATTAGATTTTGATAGCAGCTAATTGAAAGAATTAGTAGAGGCTGATATTTAAGATCTCTACTGAGTACTAATTAGGAATTCAGTAGGTGGTCAATTAGGAGCAAAATCCTCAAGGTGGAGGGGGCAGCAGTTCGGGAAAGGGGAGGGGTTAAGGTATAAGCATGCAGTTATGGGACAGAAGGAGCTGGTCTTCTGCGAGGCTAGAATGGTGCTTTCCAAACCATGTTTCCTGAGATGTTGTTCTGGAGAAAAGCAGCAACAATAACACAGGCTAATAAAACCCTTCGGATAACAAAGGTTTCTTTCCTGGAGGACATCTTCATCCCTTTAACAAGCTTCTGGGTTTCATTATTCTCCTTTAAGACACTGTCATCATTTCAAGAGGCATCTAATCTGGTTGGTGTTCCATGGAATACAACTTGGGAAAGGCTGAGTTAGAATACCCTCCGTCAGTAAGTAAAATGGGCCTATTCTGTCAGATGAAGGAAGATGGAGGTATTCAAGATTCATTGCATGCTTGAAGTGGGAACAAATTCTTTCAGACAAACAAGTGCACAGACATGCATTAGCCCTGATTATACATCTGAAAATCTACTTATGCATCATAAGCATAAGGAAAAGATGAGTAAAACAGTGTAAGTCTCTAAGGAACTGACTGTGTGTTCAAGTTTTACAAGGGAGTAAAGGACTATGTCCCCCTGTTGGACAGCTGTACTGTCCTGGGGCAGGTGGCATTTGAGTCACCTCCTAGAAGTGATGTGGATGTACATAAAGGGCTCTCTAGGCAGAGGGAACAGTACAAACAGAAGTTCTGTCTAGAACTTCAGGGGACGGTGAGGGGCCCTGGCTCGACTGAATGTGTGCAGCATGCTTTGGGAAAAAAAAAAAAGATGAGATACATGGGAAAAAGAGTTTACTTTTATCTAGACACTAAAGAACACTGAAAGTCATGATAAGGAGTTTGAAAGTCAATCTCTAGATAGTGTGAAGTTGTTAGTTTGTGAACTGTGACATCATCATAAGAAAGAAGAAACTTTGAAGATTTCATGAGGTCAGCATTATTTGTCTTTACGATAGTGTGGGCAGATAGAAGACCTGCTCAGGTATTTGGTTGAAGGCAGTTTTGTTTGTGTAGTTTTGACGGTGTCCTCCTGTAGCTGGACATCTGGCCCATTCATCAGGGTCATGGGTCATCGTGAAAGAGCAGTTGTCATCAGCTTGTATTTAAACCAGAGAACAAACTGCTGCCAAGTATCTGCTTTTCGGGTATGTTTTGAGGGATACAAAATTGAACAAATATTTGTTGAGTGCTAGTCTGAGTGAAAGAAATCACATGTATGTACATGACATTTTTTGAGGGCACTTATATGTTATATTATGCAGAATTAAAATGTAAATACAACAGTTTAGAGCATAGAAGCAGGAATTCAGGTTGCCTGTCCTCAACAAAGGAAAAGAAAAAAGGGCCCAACCTTGAAGAATCAGGAAAATTTGGAAAGGTAAAGAGGAGTCGCTGAGTCAGTCTGGTAGGAGAAGGCATAAACAGACTGCATTATTATCAAATTTTCTTGCAGCATTCACCTGGCATTTGAGAGGAACAGGCAGGATTCTAACATGACAAACATTTGGTTTGTGGGGTAGAAGTACACTAAGGAAACATAACGCACATTATGAGGACTAGAGTTTCAATTTAGAGAAGCATAGAATATTTTTAGATTTCTGAAAATGTTAACTGGAGTGTCTTTGTGGCACATGAGATAAATGTTAGTTTCAGAAATAATCATGTTGCCACCAAGAGAATTTCTGAGAAGCCAATGTTCCACGGAGACAGAAAACTACTTGCTTTTGAATTTGGTAGCTTGGTTTTCAAATCCAAATTGGTCACATGGCAGTAAGTTATGTTTTAGAAAATAATAAATTTGCTTTTAAAAGTGGATTGTACAGATCTAATAGACTACGTGTAAAATACTACAACTGAATTAAGACTAGGCCATGCATTTTTAAAGCACTGCTTAAGGTTATCTTCGCTAAACCTACAAAGCTACATGCTTTACCCACCTCTAACATTGGTGGTATTTCCTTCCCTGTGTTTCACATGTGCAGAGTTATTTATTTTTCCCCCCAGCCCCATTTCTGCACTTATGAATTCAATAATATACACAATATAAAAATTTATGGAAAGCATTGGAAATGCTTCTGAAGTTTTCAGACTAGAATACCTGAAAACATATTAATTCCTAGTGCCTAGACACAAACCCATTTTTAAATGTCCATCATTAATTTTTTTCAAATAACATGCATTTGGAATTACATATTGTTATACATTTCTGGCTAACGTAAAATACTTCCCTAATCACAAATCAAAATTGCAAATTACAATATTCTATTAATAGTTCAGTTAGTTGCTTTTAATACATAGACATTACATAAGTGACTTAACTGTTACTAGTTGACAAGTATTCTTGTCAGGCATGTCTGAAGTACTTAACGTGAGTTATTTCATTAAAAACTCAAAATATGACAGTCTCCCATTTTTTCCAGAAAAGACTACTGAGGGGTAGGGAGGTTTAGCATTCTGTACAAGGTCACGCAACCAGGTTCAATATCGAAATTTGAATTGTGGGTCAGAACCGACCATTGTCACCATGACATCAAACTCCATATTGTCAGGAATTTATAAGCAGTAAAATATTCACTGAATTAACCTATTGAATTATTATGATATGTTTTACCCATGTATATTCCATGACCCTACTTCCTATTACCTGCTTTACATATATATCATGTAAATTAAATAGATCCCATGTTAGTTAATTCTTTTCATATTGCACATGGGGATTTTTTTCTTGTACCACAAAGGCAATCAGACCTTGAGATAGTTTGAGACAATTAAGATTATTCATATCAAGACTATGAAATATTAAGTACAAAAGAGAAAAAATATCTAAATAAAACTAGATTTTTATTTGTTTTAAAATGTATGTTACTTTTCTGCCCAGGATTATAATTATTTTCTTTTCTATTTTTTGTTGTTGTTGCTGTTGCCCAATGAAGTTTCAATGTCTTTCTGCTCCTGATGGCTAGCTTTCAATTACTGAGTGGACTGTAACATTTAAAAGGCACATGTCTCATCTCACATCAATGTTCCTCTCTTTTGGAGCTGTTGCTGTCACAAGTGATGATGTCTGATGTTTGAACCTCATAGGATGATTGCACCCAGGGGCTTTTTAGGCAGCTGTGTTTGGTGTATCACGGACATTGAAAAGGAATGCCCTTCCCATAGCTTCCTAGCAAAGTACTAGTCATATAGTCAGTTCTGTGAATCCAACTAGTGTTTTGCCATTATTCTACTTACTTTGATTTATTCTGTAGTACACAATACAGCCAATCTGCTGTTTGTTCTATTCACTGCCACTCTGCACCGGGTTGAGTGCTTTGCAGCTATTTTTCTTTCAATAATAACATCTCCTTTTTCATCCTGTATCCTGGAGCATTTTTTTGGATTTGTCCTTTGGCTCTAGGATTTGTTTACTTTCATTTGCACTAAACCACATTTTTATTTTGTCTTCAAGCCAAGCCACTTAAATTATCTTAATGTGTCAGTAGGTTCGAAGGGATGTCTTATTTCTTATTATGCTTTTTAATTTTATAGTGTTAATAACTGCACAACCTATTGTGAATCTAATTTGAATTTTTTTTATTCTATTAGAGGTTTTATGTGTTATCTGACAAATGCATTTTTGAGATTCCCTTTCATGTTTCCTTCCTATCTCAAGGTCTAGGGCAAATTGAGTAGAGATATCTTTTGTCAAAGTACCTTTTAGTTGAATTTATTTTTAAAATGAATAAGGTGGAAAAAATGGACTTTCCTCCATATTCATATTGTTTACGCTTAATTAATCTTAAATTGCCATTTGATATTTGGAAGTGTATCAGCTTATTTTCCAAAACTAATGCCATCTGTAGGGGTGTGTAAATGTGTATGTCTCACAAAGAAAAAAAAAATGATAACTGGTAGCTAACCACTGGGACCAAGCATGTTCTTACTGCAGGGCACCCTCATTTCTAGGTATATTGTTTTTCAGTCATTTATTTTCCATATAAGAATAGCATTTTTGAGTAAAGACATGTCTATGACTGTTGCCAAAGCAATTATGTAGGCAGCTGTAAAATTAGCTTAAGATTTGTACTTGTTTGTTTTTCCACCACCCTAGAGAATACCTCCACTAGTGGTTTTGATAGGGAAAATTCCTACTATTCAACATGATAAAACTCAGAATAGGAGAAGCATAATCATTAATTGTGCATTTGATTTTTCCTTTTCATTTGACTTAAGAATCAATCACTGCCCTCTAATCTTTTGAAATTAGGTCACAGCAAATTTGCTAAGTGTCCATTTTCCAAAGTGACTGTCATCTCCATGGGAGAGGCATAGCTTTTCACAAGCCACAGCTTTGCTCTTTCTTTAGTGATGCCTCCTCCCTGCCACACTGAATGACAGTGTATCTATCACAGCCTTAGGTTATCCACACTCACACAAGTATTCCTTGGTTTAATTGTCTCCTATGCACATGATGCCCTGTCTAATTTGCAAGAAAATGGAAAACGCTGACCCTATCCCTTTGCTGTTCTTGCTTGTTTCTGTTCTTTGCCTTCTGATCTGTTTATTACACTTTGAAACCAACAAAATTGCTTCTTGTTTCAATTTCCCAATGATTCTCTTTCTTTGTAAATATCATTCTTCTTAGACTGCATTTTATTTTAAGTTGAACAATGTACAATTTGTCATCTATTCCCCATTCCACTTTCAGGACCACAGATGCTAAAGACTAGCTGTTGGTTTTGCCTGTCTATCATGGTACCCAACATCATACTTCACAAAGATGCAGTTAGCCTTTCAAAGCCCAAATATGAAACGGTATTCTTCTCTTTTTTCTTTTCTTTTTCTTTTTTTAATTAGCACCACTGCTCTTACATTAAGCCTCTTTGTGAATTTAAGATTTTTCTTACCCATCTCTAGTTTTCACTCTTTGCATCTTCTACTTTCTCTGCTAGAACACAGCCTTTATTTTTGTATCTGTTATGATCTGCAAAGCTACTTCTGAAGATATTTTAAAATCCCTTGGAAGGAAGACTGGTTTCAAATTACTAATCAAGGAAGAGGGAGTATTAGAGTAAAAGTTTGTCTTCTCTAATTATTGGTCTGTGAGTAGCAAGCTCAAAGTTAATTTAAGTACCCATTAAGGTGAAAGGGCTTGTGGGAGTCATTGAAATATAGAAGTGTTTCTTATTCTTACTGAGTTTAGAAGAATACAGTTCCAGATAAGATATTTGAATTCACAGGAGCCACTCACCAGAAAAAAAAAATGTAGGCTCTAAGGAGTTGAAAAATAATATTTTTTCCTCTATGAACATCAAACATCCAATCCAATGAAGATGTTGTTTCCTGTCCAAAGTGTTGGTTTCAACATAAAACTAGGCATACATTGCCTGGAGGGAGAAACTGGAATAAAAATGAGCTGAATGCCTTCTGAATCTTGGAATGGGCAGAGTTCAGGTAGTTTATCCAGAGGAAACTCCTAAAAACCTACTAATTGAAGTTGATGACTCCAAAGCTTATAAGGTCGTATTCTCTAGTTCTTTAACTACTTCTGATTTGGAATTCTGCTTGGAGTTCAAAACCACTTTGGGAAACTTGCAGAGGTTTAAGTGCAAGAGAAAGTAATCAAATGGTATCAGATTTACATTTCTGTAAATTTTGCTTTCTGTTAATTCTAATGCTATTACTTATTTATAGAATACAATGTGTTTTTTAATACAAATCTGTATTTTTAATGTTTAAAAGGACATACATCTGACTTTGCTGTCTTTCAAATAATGCATTTTTTTCAGTTTTTAAGTCAGCTCAGATTAATTGAACATTAAGTATTAGTAGGAGCTATCATATACATTGTCTTATTTAATCTTGTCAATTAACTCTCTGAAGCAGGTATTATTATTTTCATATTTAGAACATAAAACCATTACAGTATCTAAGAGGGATTCGATACCAAGTAATAAGAGCTGTCTGAATTGCAATACAGTGTTTCAAAGATATAAAACTTTGAGAAACTGGAAACTATCACATTAATAAAAATAGAATATGTGAAATTATCAAATTTTTCTTTTACTTTAAAGTTGTGTTTTGCCTGGTGACATTTAAAACATTTTTGATCTTTGGAAGTCTCTTTTCTCTGCTAATTTCAAAATACTTTCTCTAACATAGTTAATAATACCTCTATTTATTATTCATTTTAGTTTGACTACTAATTAGGCTATCACTGATGTCTAAGTCTATAAAACAAAAACAAGAATCAACTCACATCAAATGCTGGAGTAACCGAAGTTTCTCCTAATTTATCCCTTTAAAAATTAAGTTCATTTATTGACGTACGGAAGAGCAGAGACGTGCATTTGAATTTAGAGACAAGAAACCAGATTTGAATGAACAATACAACATTTGATGCTTTGTGATTCGTTTATTTATTTTTTTACTTCATTCCTTCTAAGGCAAAGATTTTATGCTGTGCTTTCTTTCTTAATCAGCAGTAACTGCATCTGATCTGCAGTCACACTTTTGCTTTACACTGAGAGAGATGCACCATAATTGAGTAATATATTTTTTACTTTCTTACTTTCTCACTCTTTGATGCATAGCATTCACTTTAATTCACAGTACAAAGTCCAATCAGTTCTAGTCATTGGTTTAAGTAAGTTGTGGCAATATTTTAGTGAATAACTCTATCAACTGCTGAACACTGATAATTCCCAAGAGGCATTAATCAATTCATTACCATTCATATGATGACAAGAGGGGAGAACAGAATTTACAATGACCTTTAAAGCCTTGATGAATCTTTTTGGTGGTCAGCAATATCTAAATTTAAAATCAAATTAAACTTATATTAGCATCGGCTGTCTTTCAAGAGAATGGTGGGACTTTAGGACCCCCACTCTGCCTGACACACAGCATTTACAAATTGAGAGAGAAAAAGTATATATTCCAGAGCCCCCAAATTATATCACTAACTAGAATAATCTTTAAATTCCAGTATAAACGAATATGAAAGCACTCATTGGAATCGGTAAACATAGCTGTAAATTGTTAACAGTCAATTATAAATAAATTGGGGACAGATTACTGTTTAGAATGTAGATAACAAACACAGCTACTTATATAAAAAAGACAGGGTAAAATGTGATTCTTATGATAAGTGGAAACTTCTCCCTGGTTGACATTTAAAAATATGTAATGCACTTCTTTTCACCGAAATAGACCCTGGAATGGAAACTGCCCACACTCTTATGTGTAGAAAAGTAGGAAATTGCTTCCAGCAGCCACTCACCCCTCGCTTTGTCTGCTCTGTGGATCTCCCATCATGCACACTCCCTGAGAATCCAAACATGCTGATGTGTACGAAGCAGCAGGGCGCACAATTTCCTACCGCAGCGCCTGGGAAGGAAAGCAGAACATATGCTTGAATATCCCAAATCATTTGTTAGAAGATGCATGTGGATCTAGATCTAATATGAAATTAATTTTTCACACACACTCAGAGCTCTGTAACCAGATTTTTACACAGTGGGTTGTGATATTGTAATCCTTCATTCATGAGCCATGTGTTAGAATTATACTACTTGAATTATCAAAGTCATCTTGCTGTTCGAATGCCGCTGGCATTATATTTGAAAAAAAAAATCATAATCAAGTCTAGCTCCTTTAGGGGCGATGTTGATACTGCCCCTGCAGGTGGTACAATAGATGTTAGTTAGTGGCTCGAAGCTAATTTCTCTATTTCATGAATTTATGAAACATCGTTTCTCCAAAAGATATTAGAGTTCTGGTAGACTCGCTTCCCCTCTCTCTCCCTCTCCCTCTCTCTAACACACACACACACGTACGCTTTTGCACACATACTCTATTACATTCCACCTCTCTAAAACTCCATTGGAAATAAAATTCAATGAATTTTGAAAAGTTTGAAATATCTCAACAATTTTATTGAGGATTTATACTTAAGGAAGTCTTCAAACCTCCAGATGCTCAATTAAATGAGTCTTCTCTAGTGAAATGAGTCTTATTTAGTGTTTCATCCTCAAAGGGTTGTACCAAGTGTTTTACTGAACACCTATTATAAACCAGGTATTTCTCTGGCATCCCGATCTCACTCAATTCTGACAGCTTTACAATATTGTAGTCATCTCCATATGCTAGCTATGTGAGCTGAAGGAGTGCTCTACACTGCCACGTATATTGTACATTTGTGTAACATGTAATTGTATGCATCATGACTGCTCCAGATCCTAGTCTAGTCTAGCCCTACTTGAGTACTGACTTCGACAGATATCCAAAAGGTATGTTTATCATATCTGCATGTTGTATGAAGTGAAATCCACAAAGTAGATGAGAGAACCAGTATAAAGAAAACCCCTCAGTGACTTGAATAACAGACAAATTTAACAGTTTATGTATGATACTGTGCACATACGTTAGAACTAAAGAGAAATATAATTAGAAAATGCATTTGCCCTAGCTTTGCAGTGAATCACATGATAAGATTTGGAGTGTTGAATTGATCATAATTTGTTGTATCTAGCAGGTTTAGAGCATTACTGAAAAGGATACTGTTTTCTTAAACTGGATTAATATACATGGACTATACTAATGAATTTAATGGTTTGGCTTTATATGGGGCTTGTCAAATCATATCTAGAGTTTTGCAACCAATTCTGGGCAGGAATCTTTTTAGGATGCGTTGCTGGAGTGGAGTGTATACAAAAGAGATAAACTTGTACCTGGACCATGGCTATATGGACATCATTTTCTGTGTCAACTGGAGTGATGTGTATGAAAAACAAGACAACTTAGGAAGCTGGGGGGTGGGGGGAGATGGGGAAAGGAACTGTGTGTGTTCTATGTATCTTCAAATATTAGGAAGACTATTATGGGGAATGGCATTCAATAGGACAGATGTATGGAGATTAGGAGAAAAGCCTGACATGTTAAAAGGAAAATTGTAGCAAGGAAAAAATGTCCCACAATAGAACAGATTGTAATGAGCTTCTTGTCCTTGGAAATGCATTTCTCATGTTAATATTAAATTAAACTGTTTGGTAGTTACTATTCCTTCCACTTTAAATACTTAAGATTTTATATTTAAAATGTAGACGAAAGTAGTGAAAATATAGCTTATGCATATTTTAAATACACAAAAGATGGCATTCCTCCTACTTTTAAAAATGTTTTATGGATATTATGGTGTTTTGTGGATATCATAGCAAGTATAACAACATAAGATTCATGAATATTGTTTACAAAAAAGAATCCTAATCAAACACAAGTTAATTTGACTTTATCTTTTTCTTCAGATATTAAGATTGAGGTGATGTTTTTCTGAATAAATGGAAGAAAAAGAAAAATTTTACATTATTGTAAACATTTAAAGGCAACTTTTAATGTTAGAACTCAAGTTTTAAAGTTTTAATGTTAAAAATGAGAAACTATGTCCCCCCTATAATCCATAAAAATTGAGTGATCTCTTTGTATATTTATTAGTCTGTTAGTTGTTATTATCTCCTCAATTGCTTATTGTTATAAAAATATTTTTGACTTCTTAAAAGCACATTTTTTGAGGAGATTGTAACTAGTGAGAGGAGTAGAGAAAAGAGCATTGGCCAATATATTTGAACATATCTATTTATTTTCAAAGACTTACAAGTTAAATCCTTGAGAATCTGATTCATAACTATACTCAGATGTCATGTTGGCTTTGATATATGCTTTCACGTGGCCTCACTGAAGATTAGAAGATTATGTCATATAAAGAAAATAAGAGATAATATTATTAACAGAATGATGATAGATAAATATGCGATTTAAAAAAAAATTTGTTTATTAAAATTTTATTTCATGCTGTTTGTGGCTTTTTTTTTTTTTTTGCCCTGCCCATCTTTTCCCTAGGACTATGTGATTTTGTGAAGAATTGCCACATACTTAAAACTTTTCCAAATCTCATAGCCATGCTAGAGGTATGCTGGAGATATGGGTACAGCCAGAGATGGCAAAGTTATTTCAGTTTTATTTACCAAAATTAGAATTGAAAGGATGAGATCAATATACTAGAGAAAAAAAAAAAAAGAAATAGAATCTTACATTTCCCTATGAATTGATTAACTAAAGAGATGAACAAAATTAATTGTATTTACATTTGTGTGGATCTGATAATAAAAGAGTTGTGACACAAAACAAAAGGCAAAACTTACCTTCTTGAAATCAAAGATTTATAATAGATGAGCAACATCTTTCATTTTGACACTGTCCTCAGATTTGGCTCATAATTTTGTTGTTTGTCCTTTATTGAGAATCCTCAATGTCTGACACTGTTAAGACAACTCTACAAAAATCTGAAGTCTAGTAGTAGACAGGCATGTTAAAATAATCAAAACAGTTTTACAAATAGACTAGAGGTATGTGTAGAAAGGCTTGTCATTCATTCTGATTGGGGGGCTTGGAGAAGTCAGTGAATGGAGATAAATTTTGACTTGTGTCTAGAATCTGGAAGGATGAGAAGTTTGCCATGCAGTGAAGGTAGGGCAGAATATTTCAGACAAAGGGAATAAGAAATGCAGGGAAAAAAAGACAGGTGAAATAGCACTGACTTGAAAAAAAGTTTGATTTGGTGTAAGTGCCAAGAAGTAGGTCTCGAAAGTTATACAAGAAGATCAAGATACAGTCAAGACAAATAACAAGAAATTTACAATCAGAATGACATGGGCATACAGGTATGGAAGAAGATGACTCTGGCAATTTTTATTCAGCAAAATGAATTAGAAGACTACACAAAATCTAGTTCTAAATTGATGAGGCCCAGAGTGACAAATGGCAGTAGACCAACATGATCATTTTATTATTTTTACCCTCTGTGCTCTCAGAGGAATCAAAAAGAATTGCATTTTAACAGGAGTTCAGTCCCTCTCTATAGACTCAAACTTCCACTCCTCTTTCTTCTTTCCATCCTCCCAAATATTTCTGAGTTTATAGTCTATCCCCAGTCATGTAGGTGGTAGAGAACCAGTAATGAACAAAGTAAGGAAAGAGTGACACAAAGCTTTGTAACTTTGTGTGTGTTTTTTGGGGGGGGGTGCTTAACAAGATTTTGCAAATTCAATAAAAATTTGGAATAAACAAATACTTGACCAACAATGAAATGCCAATCAAAGATAAATAACAGGTCTTACGTAAAAGTTCAACATGGAGGGTGGGGATTCCTGTAACAATATTATCGTTATTCAAATATTTCTATTGGAGCACAGCATACGAGCAAGAAAGCTAGATGGGAAAGTAAACAGAATGAAAATGGAAAATTCCACCCATTCCAGTCCAAGAAATCTGTGTTCAAATCTCATCTATATTGCTTTCAAGCAGTAAAATCCTAGGTATTTTGACTTACCATGCTTTAGGTTTTTGTTTCTACCTTGAGAGATTGCAAAAATAAAACAAATATTGGATTCAGCCTCTGGCCAACTGTAGGCCTTCAGCAAATGTTAGTTATGACAATGGTGATGATTAAGGTTCTGTTAGGACAAGAACACTATTAAAGCTTCTCATTTTGTTACTACAGTTAATTATTAAACTCAGCATTAACTTGATATATTAAAATCATCTCCTCAGTTGTTCCATTTTCAGTAAGAGAGCTGAAGCTGTGATAAAGAACATCTCTTGGTGGACAGCCATGGACCATGACTGTCAACTGTAGGTCAGATTGGAAAAGACACAGGATCTATGGTTATTTTCAAGGGAACGCATGCATGAAAATTTATGGTTTGATTGAATCCAAAACTGACTCTCTAGTCAGCTCATCCAGACCTATTTAATCACACATTTTATTCTCACAGCAAAACATTGTTCTATGTATATCTACAAAATCTGTATATATAACTTTAAGAAAGATTTCAAGTGTATATTTATTATGTTAATTTATAAGTCCTTCAAAGAGAACCAGATTTTTCTTATGTTTTTAAACTCTGTGATTCTTAGCATGGTGCCTGGAGATGGAAGTCATCTAATAGATACCTGTTCACTAAATTCAAAATAAGCTTTATTTTTTCCCAACTTCTCCTTGAAGTGGACAGAAGTGACAAACTGGAGTCAATCAACTCCTGCCATATTCTCATACCACATGTCCCCTAACCATTCTACATAACAGTGAGTATTTTTTGTTTTTTGGTTTTTTTCTCACAAGCAGATTTCAAATGGCCTGCATTCATCTTTGGTCCTTACTCCCTCTGGATTCATATCTGTGGTGTTCTTTCCTCACACCACAACAGAAAACCACTCCACACATTTTGGTTTCTACAGTTCTTAATTACTTTTTGTCTTTCACAGGGTTAGTATTCCTCAGATATATGTTGAAAATACACAAAAGGAAGACAAATTAGTATATTTGAGTATACCCTTCTATAAGATAGTAGGAAAACCACAGCCAGTGATTTCAAATGATTGTAGGATTACATACAATTGTATATTATCTTCTATAAAAAATTTCATGACTTGAAAATGAGTTAGTATTAGCAAAATTCACCATGTAAATAAACGTAATTATAAAACTAATTATAGTATTTTGTCATGGTAAAATTACCTAATTTGCCCAGTTGTACTGTTATCTTCATAGACTAATATTGAATTTAGCCATGCTAAATTTGCACTGCATATTACATTTTAGCAGCAGCTTTAGGAACCCATTATTAACTGTCAGATGTCATATTATATCAGTGAAATTTGAATCACTCATTACATTTTGGCATTTGTATTATGACAGTAAATCAGTCTAGGAAAACTATTTGAGAGTCATTTTCACTTTAGCTAATTTATCATTTAAATAATATCATACATTTTAGCAATCAACCAATTATATTTATGTGAATACATACAATAAAGTAAACTTTTAATTAATCAGAATCAAAGTGAAATCTATGTTATTTATTCAGCCCTTTACAAAAATAACTGAATGCTTTTAACATTTGATTTTCAAAGGAAAAAATTAAAGAGAATAAAAACTAATATTTGGATTTTTTCCAAAAATTGATAATACTTGATAGCATGAGAAAATATTCATCTTGGTGTTCTTTACTTGACCCTTACAGATTTGTATTTTAAATGATTTTTGAAAGGCTTACTTTTTGGCAATGGCAAACTCCAAGTCATCAAAGAAAGGTTATAGCTTGATAGACTTCCCTTGCTGATACATTTTGGATATATTTTTGAATGGCATGGCTTAGCAAATTATTTCTCAATTATTCAGCAACTTTCAATTATTCAGCACATTTCATGTTTCTAAGCTTTTGAAAAAAAATTGTAGCTCTTCTCATCACACATCCATACCTCCCCTTGGTCTTTTACATTTTATGATTCATATAAAAATATTAAATCATATTCTATTTAATAACTCAGCATTATACTCTGCAGTTCCCCTAAAGGGAGGAAATATTACTTAGAGATAAGCAATTAGGTATTTAAAATATTTAGATCCCCAAATATCATTCTGCAGTCTGAAACTCTCTTATTGAGACAAATTGTTCCCTAGTTCTGCATCCATAAACATCACCAGAAAGAACATTAATAATCATTAGGTATGTGCCTCCATGGAAATTGGAAATAGTTTAATAGGATTTTAACATAAGTGAAGACCAACCGTAGCATACACTTCACTACGGATCCTCAGGGTCTGAGAGAGACCCACTCTCAAGTAACGGATCACTTCTCTTTTGGTTTTCTCTTTCTTCGCATGTGAGTTCAAGAATAAAAGATTCAAAAAGAAAAACTGGGCTAGCAACCAGACCTATTAAATGTTGAACACAAAAATTGCAGCACAGGGGCGTGTATTTGAATATTACCAAAAACAGTGTGAGAGCCATTCAGATCCATTTCAGTGAGTTTTACTATTAATATCCATTGTCTTAGAATATTTGTGTTTTGCCTTAGGGTTGCTGGATTTAAAAAATGTCAGAAACTTTGTATAATTCTCTACAGTGGAATAGTGATATCCACCTACAAGTGAGCAAGTCCCACCTCCCTTCCTCCCAAGATTGTATCTCCTCCAAAGAGTGTTGGTTGTAGAAATGATTAAATAGAAAAAGATGATCATTTAACAAATACATTCCTTTTCTTTTCTTCTTTCAATATCCTTGTTTCTCTTTCCTACCCTCTTAGCAAAGCAATCTATCCCACATATTCTATCTTCAGTATTTTTTTTTAATGTAGTAATGGAAAGTCCCACTTTTAAGTGAACATTTGTAATAAGTTAATGAACTTGAAGCAAAATTTAAGGGTGGCCTTTATTTCTGTATAGACTGCAGAAATTTCTGGCTCAAACCATTTTTTTTTTTTAAAACAGATAAGGGTATACATTCAAAGGATGTATTTTAAAAACTCAACCACTCAAGATTACTACATTTCAATTTTGGATCAATTGCCGTAATTCAAGAGTTTACTTTGGAAGTAACTTGAAAGAAGCATAAAGTGAAAACAACCTCTGCTACAATGCAGAACATTTACAATAATAGAATTTTGAGAAAGAAATGGGCACCCCCAGCACAGCCTGCATCCTTCTCTGTGCTGTTCATCAGGCACCCCTACACGATAGGGAAGATATTTCATGATGTGTCTTGGCAGAGACTCCCTGCAAGTTATCTGTATTGACTGATGCTGCTGACTTATGAAGAAGTCAAGGAATTAAAACTGCCCCTATAAAAGAAAAGCTAATAAGGATCAAACAACATCCTTTCTATCCATAGATTTTAATTATTTCTCAAAACTATTGAGTCATTTTGGTATTAAAACCATTGCAATTTGTAATTAAAACATGTAAAGATATATTTAAAACTGTAAAGAAACATTTAATGACATACATCATTCTGAATTGAGTGCTCTGTTAATATATTCTTCTGTGAGGCAAATGCACCCGGCTACCTGAATTGCCCATTGTTGAGCTTCATGAGCACAGGGGACTTTAATGTGCCTGGAATATGCTTAAGAGTAAATTATTTTAACCAATCTTTTGAAATTAACTTTAAAGCCCTTTATCATGTTCCCAATCTATTTAATTTTTTTTTCAGGGAAAAGATTTAAAAAAACATTCTAAAGACTCTGTTTTCATATACATTTAATTTTTAACATATCTGCAGAACCCAATCAGAAGGATTTGTTTTTAAGATCCTGGCTCATTCCTTTCCCGAGTATTTGTTCTTGTTCTGTTGCTCTTGTGCTTCCTCCAACTTTCTACCATGACAAAGTGATTGAGGACATGTGTTGCGTTTTCTTCCTTAGCAGTTTTGTTCAGCAACTGTTCTTTTTTGGTACTTCCCAGGCAATTGGTCAGCTTCCACGTTTATTTGTATTTTTACCATGACACACAAAATGAAACCTTCTCGGATCTGATTAATGCTCACAGTTTAACTTGTGAAACACAAGCAAGCAAGCAGTGCAGGCTAGCCACCTGCAAAAGGCTGAATGAGCCTCGTGACTATTGGGAGAGAGAATTGCCTGAGAAATTTGTAGGTAGGAAAACATGGGCTCTACCAACTCTGAAAATGAGTTTGCTCACAAAGTTTGGGTGGAGTTAAATGTCAATGAAAGAACTATAGTCAATGTCCAGATATGCTGTGGATATGCTTTGGTAGTGACGTGCTGAGATCTGGAGATTGAATTATCCACAATCACTCTTTAATTAAATGATTTCAAGTGTGACAACAATGCAAAGGAGAAACAACTAGATTTTAGAATAAAGTTGTTCTTCTTTCAAAACACCTAAGATCTGCTTTTCAATCTTCCCAGTCCCCCTTTTTGAGGAGAGGGTGGTGCATGGAGTGAGTCTCAGAAACTGAATGGACCAGTCACCAAAGAATCTCAAAAAAGTTCCCATTGTTACTAAGAAAAATGAGAAATACCAAACAGAAAATTTGCACTTTAATTTCCAATAATTTTATAAAGTGCTTTTTGTATTATAATTTCCTATAATGTTCTATAGTGTCAAGTTTCACTGGAAACTGTGCATGTCCCATAAGTCATACAATGTCTCCTTCTTCTTCTTCTTCCCCTCCTCCTTCCCCTTCCTCTTCCCCTTCTTCTCCTTCTTTTATTATTATTATTATTATTATTATTATTATTATTATTATTACTACTACTACTACTACTACTACTACTACTAGGTGTTATCACAGCAAGTCCATTTCAGAATGGTCTTAACCATAGTTTCATTTTGGAAAACCTGCACTCAGTAAGCTGGGTTCCTGGGATTTGTCTCAATGGTCATTTCATATTTCTTAGGCAGTATGCTAAATGCTTTTTGCCTGCACTATTTCAGTTAATCCTTAAAACCCAATTCAGTGTTGGTTATTATTATTACCACTGTTTACTGATGAGCAGACTGAAGTCTAGAAAGGTTAACTAGCTTTCTAAGGGTTACATGACCAAAGAGGACAGAGGCAGAATTACACTCTAAGCAGTCTGTTTTCAGACCTTGTTTTTTGTTTGTTTTTGTTTTTTTTTCAACCTGACTCCAGCCCTATGAGACAACTAAATTAACCTCTCAGTAGGAATAGCTACATATGTGAATAATACCAACTACAAAACAACAACAACAACAACAACAACAACAACAATAAATGACTAGGAAAAAAGGTTTCTTACTTGTGGTGGGCTGCTAAAAACATACCAAAAAAAAAAAATTGTATTTGCCCAAATGCCTGAAAATATATAATTAATTTTCTCAAGATTCAGTTTTTCTTTCATTATGGTTTCTCAAAATCTCCTTGTTTGTCATGATTTTTTCAACTAGGATGTGCGGGAAGATGACAAAATAGAGTAGCAAATATGTACTAATTGAAATCCTTGAACACAGCCATGATGCAAGTCATGTGGGAATTCTTTCTTGGTGGAGATGGGCCTCATTTCATGAATGTAGATCTCTCGTGTCATACAGTATGGTAATAATTTCTCTTGGCAAATGATTCCATGTTTTACATTAAAAAAATTACTGACTTTAAGGGATTTCCAGAGTAGCTGGGAAGCAAAAGTATGGATAGCTCATAATAATACAGAGTGACAAATGCAATGAAAGCTGTGGGCAGGGAGACTGCCCTGTGTGCAAATGAACCAACCTAGTCTGGAGCATCTTAAGAGACATTTTGAGAAAGGAGACTCTCAACGGAAACTTAATGAGTGTGGGAAACAAAGAATGGACTTCATTTGCTTAGCAGTTTACATTTCAGATAGTTGAAAATCATTAATAAAAAATTAACAGCTAATTTTATTCACAGTCCTCAATAAACACAAGCAAGACTAAAGACACCTCTCAATACTAACTTCTAGGAAAGAGCTACATTTAACAGCCATGTAAGCGCAGGTTCTCTGAACAGAAGAATATAGGAGTCCCAAAACAGGCAACCATGTAGGAAACTTAAGTCCTTTGTTTCTCTGTAACAGAAAAAATTGACAGCAATTTTTTTTCAATTCTCCAAACCACTATATTTAGTATGCTTTACAACACTATACCTACTCGTCATAAACACAGGGAACTGAATAAATTCTTTCTTGGCTTAAAATCAGACTTTTTCTGGAGTAATTCTTTTTTGAACATACTCCCTTTCGAACTAATAGAACCCCTACAAAATACGAAAAAAAAGGTGCTTCAACATGCACCTTTCTCTAAAGACTGTTAGGTATTAGTAACTGAGGTTTGACAACATATTATTTTAATGGCTACAAAGCTACAGTGAAGGCAATAGAGCGATGCTGTTAATACCGTGTAGAATAGCATTGCTGTGACTAATAGCGGTGTATTGCTTTGAAGTTGAGTGCAAAACAGACAATACATGGATATGTTAGGGCCCATGATTGGTAATAGAATTCTCCTTTCGTTTTCCTTTGCCATCTTCCTTTTACAAAATGAGATTTTGCAGGTGTTAAAGAAAAAGAATTCAATGACGCTTATTAAGGATATTAAGACAGACTATTCAGGACTACGGCCTGAATATAGGGACAACTGCAATGGGATTTTACAGTGGGGGAGAGAGACTGGGCTCAACTCCAAATACGGTATGGGCACATGGGAATTTTTAGCTAAGGATCAGGGTGGGGACAGTGGATGGAATATTACCCAAGAGAAAAAACATCAGGCTAAGGCGAGTTCTGGCTAAACCATCCTAATAGGATTTTGGCTGAAGATCGGGCAGGACATTCAGGTATTGAGTGATCAGGGTGATGGTAAAGGATGAGGAAACCGAGCAGATATTCAGGCAGGTCAGGTGTTGAGACTGAGGGGGGTTTGTTAAACTGACTTAGCAGGGTCCTTGCTAAAACTGAATTTTTCAAAAAAGTGCACAGATGGTTCTAGGAGAAGGTTCAGGAAACTGACTAAAGTTTGGTCAAGCAAAGAATCTTTGTCACAAGAAAGGAAAGGATATAAAAGTTTACAATGATTTTTTTTTTCTTCCAGATGCTTTAAATCCTTCAAATCCCAGGTAGATTTGAATTTCTTTCCCTGTTCTGTGATGTTGTAAATGATAATGTATCAAGTATAATGTCAGCATTATTTCTTTTATTTAAAAGCAATGCCATTTTATTTATTTATAGACAAGTAAAGCTCTGGAAATATTAAAATACTTTCCAAAGAGTTGAAAATAATGAGGGAATTGTGAGTAATGGGAACCACATGACTCACTGGAGGCACTCAGTGTCCAGAGTGGAAGAGCCTTTGACTGATGAAGTAGATCGGCTTTATTGACTACATTATTAAATACAAAATCTATTAAACTCAAGTCCAACCTTTCCCCCCTTCAAATGTTAACATCAGTGCCAAGGCGAGAGTAAAACTCATGACATTTAGAAAGGAGAGAAAATCAGATGAGATTTACCAGAAAGAGGATATATAAATAATTGAATAGAAATGTCTGAAACAATGCCGCTCTTTTAGATAATGTGTGACAAATATTTCTCTACTTTCTGATGGGAAAAAGTTTCTAACAGAGGGCTCAATCAGTTGTTCCTTAGACACTGCAATCAGGGTAATTTTGGAGGCTTCCTTCCAAGTTCTGATTTATCACCCCAGTATCCCAAGGGCCCTCCATGTGATTGCCTTGGCACTGATATTTATGCTGGATGAACTCAAAGTGCCACACTTAACTCCATGTTATCCTTCTTTAGGTCACAAGAGTGCTATCTTTCAAGTACATTTGGGTGATTTTCACACCATCCCATATCTCACCCACGCTCGAGATATCTCTTCTTTGAAACCTAGAAGGAGTCCACTATTCCTGTAAATAAAATTCAGTAAGTCTCAGTAAACACTTCTTTTCCCAGCTGGGATGCCCATTCACAGAAGAGGAAAGTCAGGGCACTGAAGTGGGAGAAATCAGTGCACTGGCTCCCTGTACCAGCTTCACAGCTGTGTCGCGCTTTCCTTTAGGGGTCCAGGAAAATGTAGCTTTTCATGCCTGATACTCTTTCTATTACTGTTATCTACCCTCTTCAGAGGTGTAAAGAAATGACCTTTCCCCTGGAAACGCCAAACTGATTCTTTCAGAGAGACTGCCGTTGCCTCTAAAGAGAAGGCTTCTGTTTCATTCTTGTGAAAAATCTGCCATTGCAATCACAGGTAAAGTACTGAGCTGGAAGAAGTCAGTGCCAGGAGTCTCCAATGTAGGCTTACTCTCACCACGGGGGACGGGGGTTGGCCACCCCCTCACCGCATTCAAGCTGCCGGAGTGCTTCTTGTATGCTGATGTCTTTAGAGAGTAAGACCTTCACCGTCCTTGTTTACATTCTTAAAGTGAGGCTTTTCTTTCTGCTGCAAGTTTGCAAGCTGACAGCTCTGGAACGTGAGTTTTTCCGTGTCTTTTCAGATCAAATACAGTAGTGCTGACAAGAGCTTCCCGTACTGTCTCACGTTAGTTTCTGCAAAACTTGGGCTAGAAACTGGTGTCAACTCTGCTCACCAGCTAGCTGGATCCTAGGCCAAAGGCAGCAACCTTCCCCAGCCCAACAAGGTGTAGAAGTGGCCGTGCACCATGGGCTGCTGCCCATGCCTGGGTGCTTTTTGATATAGTGAGTTCTCAGGGACGGTGGGTTCATTGATAAAGCTGAAGATTAGCAGTGAAAAGATTCTCCTTTGTGATCCCTTGCCAAAAATAGATTCTACTTAGGACTTATTGTTAGATTGATTGAGGCATTGGCATTGTTGGAAAATGGAAATTCTTTACTTTGGGAACCTTGACACTATCACTTTCCTGGCATTTGCATAATGTTAAATGATTGGCCAACTCTTGATTTCCACATATACTTTTCTGTAATCCAATCTACTCTGTACTGAAATAGACAGAGGATCTAAAATGCATCAGGTCATAATAAAACTAGGCTGTAAATGCTTGTAAATTTTTAAAATTTGGATATCCATTAAATCCATTATATTCAAATGAGTTTGTGCATCCTTAAATTATAACTAAACATGTTTCATTAATAGGATTGTATTGCCTTAAAACCAAAGGGTAACAAAGCAATCAGCAATTATCTGACAACTACCACCACCATGTGTATGTTCTTCTTAGATTATATAGTTATTCTTATACTGTGTTTTTTTCAAAATAATTTTGAAATTCCTATTTTACAAATGTCTTTACAATCAGGTTAGTAATTAACACAAGAAAAAAAATTACTTTACTTGATTGCTTTATATTTCACCAGAAACAGCATTACATATCAGTTTAATTATCAAATTTCTTCTCTAAAATTGCACTGAAATGATTTTTGTTTGTGCTCGAAAACACATGCAGACTTTCTGTTCCTGAGAGTATTTAAAAGACTTACTGTAAAACTTAAAGATAGTTGGAAACCACCTAAGTGTTCACTGATGGATGAATGGATAAAGAAGATGTGATATATATTTACAATGGGATACTACTCAGCCATTAAAAGAGAAGAAAATTTTGCCATTTGTGACAACATGTATGGGGCTTGAGGATATTATGCTAAGACCAAGAACGACAAATACACTGTGATTTCACTTATATGTGGGATCTAAGGAACAAAATAAATGGACAGATGAAACAAAACAAAAACAACCTCATAGATACAGAAAACAGATTAGTGGTTACCAGAGAGCAAGAGGGGGTTTGAGGGGAGGGTGAACCAGGGAAGGAGATCAACTGCGTAAACTTACAGTGATGAATCACTTTGTAGTATGTACAAATATCCAATCATAATGCTGTACACCTGAAATCTATATAATGTTTTATACCAATGTTGCTCAGTTAAAAAACTCTTAAAGACATTTTTTATAAGCTATTGCATAAAACTAACTCATCTACCTAATCTAAATTTTATCCTTAATCTAAGTTTTAAGCTAAAATGTTGGTCAAGTGTTGGAACTTTGAAGGCTCTTCCCATTTAAATGCAGACATTAAGAGAAGTCAATATGAGGACATGACTAGCAAAGAAACAACAAATCAGAGTGCTTTTTTAGGACACCAAAAAGGAACTGTCAACAATGGTGGGATAGAGATCTGAGTGTCTGGCAAATAGAAAGTCTTCTGATAAATGAAATGTACTTCTGGTTTGGATATCTAATTAGTAACTTGAATATGGAAGAGTTTTATTTATGTGCTCCACTTTTAAATGCATAAACTAGCAAAACAGCCCTTTGTTGTTTTTCATAAAAATCATGATTTGTGAAGCTCACATATTCAGGAAAGTAATACTGATAGAACCATATATGAATGTCTTTGTTTTGAAAAGATCTTTCAAGTCTCTGATATTCAGAACACTGGGTAGTAGACTCCCCAAAGCTCATTTTTCACTAGTAATTATTATCAAATATTAAGTCAAACTATGCAGTGATTGTAATAGACATAATAAAGCTGATATGAGACATGCCTGATGAGGCATTGTGTCCACTTTGAGCCAGATCCTCTTCTAAACCTTGGGAAATAAACATCATTGGAGGCAGTTACCTGGTCAGGGAGGCAAACACACAAACCAGTAATGAAAGCATGTGAGAATTTTGAAAATAAAAAGCCTCTGAGAGCTCTAGGAACAAAAAAGACTTGGCAAACTCTGTCCTGAGACGACTGGTAACTAGGGCAGAGAAAAGTTCAAAAGTGTGTTGAAATCTGATCTGATTCTTAAAATACAGAAGAGGAGTCAGTCAAAAGAAGAAGAGATTTCCAGACAGGGGAAACATATGTGCCAGCAGCCACAGGCTTAATATAAGTATAAGCAAGTCAGTGTGGCTCGATCCAGTGGAGTGGGGTGTGAACATGGCAAAAGATGGATTTGGAAAGATAAGACTAGAGGTCCCAGACAACCTCTATGCCAGACTAAGAAACTTGGACATTTCACCTGTGACAATGAAAGACAATGAAATAATTTAAGCATTTTTATAAGTATCAAATATGATTTCCAGGAAAAAAAAAAAAGTCACTCTAGCAAATGTTGAAGGTAGCTATCTTATTTTTTGCTCAGTTTTAGGGAGCTGGTTAATTAAAGGGATACATTCCTAAATACAGTCTCCTCCAGGAGAGAAAACAAATCAAATAAAAAATACGTCAACTTACCTTGTTTGAATTTTACAAAGAGGCAGAGGTGACCTTAATAATGTAATTGTGCTATTCATCCTAGTAAGGATATTATTTGAAAGGACCATTGACTAACTGGGTTGAAAGAAGGATCCCATACATTCTAGTCATCCCAGAACTTTGATGGGGTTATGTTTCTTGAGTTATTAGGTGCAAGATAAGGGATAAGTGGCTCTTTTATCAAGGGCCTGTTTTTTGCTTTGCCACTCAATTTGAGGTTCTGGGATTACTGTTGTGGACACGGCAGATATTTCCAGTCTGTCTATGAGTTTGGAAGAGGAGATGCTCTGCTTTCAGTGTGTGGATCATGTTTCCAAAGATACAACCACAGAAGAAACTGATCTTTGAAGCTTTAATGTTTATTACATTTTTTTTCCAATCAAATAATAATATATAATCTGAAATCACTCACCTAGTCAGAATTGGATAGTTATAAATAAACAAAAGAGGAGGAGGATGACAAGGAGAAATGAACATACAGACCAAAATGAAGAAGGGCTATGTTTAAACCTCTGATGTGTGATCTATATTTTATACCAGGGTATAAATAGGCCAATATGAATGAAGGTCTGTATGCGTTCCTCAGTTACTGCCACAAGTTGCTGCTTCCATCAGAAGAATTTTATGCAGTGTACAAGCAGGGCAGCTGTTTATTCCCCGGATTGCTTTCTGGTTACTGAATATCCTTTTTCCTCACCTCTTCCACCCAGGCTGCCTTACATATATATCGCTAATCTGTAAAACCAACAAAAGATCTTGACTACTCATTTATTTCTAAGGGATTTTGGTAAACCAAATGTATCAATGGGATGATGCTTTTTGTCCCAAGGCAGAGTCATTTGACCTTCAAAAGTCAGACAGAGATTGTGAATTTATGATAAGGCACAAGTCTCTCAAGAACCTCTGACCTCTTTAAAGACTTTGCTGTAAAATATCAGGAACACTCATATCTCAGAATTCAAGACATGGAGAATCTAGCATCTATGCCGGAGGGACTTAATTGGTATGATTAACTTGAAAAACAGAAACTTAAAGTAGAAAAAAAAATAAGATTAAAATACTTTTTAATGAAAAGGATGAAAGCTTAAAAGGTTTAATGTTGATACAGGAACTGTTAAATTTCTTATATTCAGTTATATGCAATTTTTTGGGGGGGCAGAGGAAGTAATTAGGTTTATCTATTTATTTATTTTAACTGAGGTACTGGGGATTGAACCCAGGACCTTGTGCATGCCAAGCATGCACTCTACCACTGACCTATATCCTCCCCCCTTATATGAAATTTTTAAAAGGAAAAGTTTTATTAATTGTTACATGAAAAACAAAATAAATCTTCACAGTTATATGCCTCTCCACCCCAAGGTAAATCCCCTCCCCGCCAAGGTAAGGGTGTGTGTACCTGGTTTTTAAGGGAAGATATGATTGTCAAAATAAGTTTTTGGTGGGGACACAGAAGTGTAGAGAGAGCAGGTGATGAGGAGTGTCATACCTGTGGCATAAATATTGCTGATATCTGTGTTAAGATATTCACTGAGTATCCATATTTACCATGGGCACTCCCCTCCCAACCCCATCTCTGGCTTTCATCACCTATGAATGTGGGTGCCTGTGGCAGTGGGGCAGAATCAAAGGGATGGGATGGATAGACTGCTTATGATAATTTTAAGGGAGATTTTATTATGATGTTCTGCAGAAAGAGCAAGGAGAGAATGTGCATTATTATCCTGTCTCTAAAGAAACACAGGGACAAATTATCATCCTATCATTGCTGCTATAGGTTTGAGAAAATACTTTTCAGGCATAAAATTATTATTTTCAAAAGAAGCTATTTATTGTGGCTGATAACCTACTTTCAGGTGATCAGAGAAACTAATTACCACTCTGTTTCATATTTATTCTCTAGATGTCTTCAATGCATTTGAGTTCCCATGGCTTCCATAAATTAAAAAAAGATTACCTCCAACTTTTGCACATTTCCCCTGATGTGCAGTGTATTTTACTCTTCTTTTACAATCTCTAAAATGGCGATAAAACATTTAATTTAAACTAATCTGTCATCTGTCAAACCTGTTTCAGTGTGCTAGAAAGTCCCAAAATAGTATCGCTTTTTTATGTTTCTATTTATACGTTACTGAAGTTAGTAAATTAGGTATTTATTATTGTGGAAAGTCAAAGGACTGAAGAAAATGCTCTATTCTTAAATTAGAAAGTAAAACAGCATTTACTAAGCCCCAAACCCATAACGATCATGCATTGAAATGATCCGTCTTTTCCCATTTACATCTCTGTAGAGAAACCAGTGAACCGTTATCATTACTGATTTGTGATTTATGATTTTATCTTTTTATTTCATCTTTAGATGAAATGTTTCACTTCTAATGTTTCACTCTCTCAATAAATCTTATCCATGATAACAAATATCTCACTTTTGCTGAAGTAGATAGGGGTATATGTGTCTATTTATGTTTATACCTATTTAAATACACATAAAATTTCATTCTCTGTAAAGAGAACAGAAACAAGACAAGTACATTAACCAGGAGTTTGAATTTCCAGCTCAACCATGAAACATGTGCTTTATACAAGTTTCTTAACTTCTCCAAGTTTTGTTTTTCTTTCTCCTTTTGTCTGCAAACTGGAGTAACAGTAATAATAACACTTAATGCATGGACTTACAATGAGAATAGGCTATATCTATTATATATATATATATATATATATATATATATATATATATATATATATATATATATACAGACAGGTAATTTTTATCTGGAATAATAGCTCAATTAATGTTAGCTATTATTTTAGTCCTGTGTCAATTGAAAGCTGTTTATGTTTCTTTGAGAAAAAGTCTAGGGAAATCAGGAAGAGAGTGAAGGCTACAAAAACATAATTGTACTCTGTACAACAGTGGTCCCACCCTCGCTGAGTGGGAGGTTTGCACTTTGTCAGCACTTCGTATACATTAAGAAAACAATCAATCAAGGCATCCTTACAACACAGCTAGCAATCTCTGATCCATTCTTCATGTGTGACATACTAGCTTTAAAGCAAAGGTCTGTAGGTTAGAGGTGATTTCCTATCTTAGTACAGGTTATCATTTCTTGGTGAAGAAGAGGAGTGACTTTTCTGCTGTGGACCAAGTCCACAGCATCAGTGAACCAAACAGAATCCGGACATGATCCCAGGGCACAGATTCATCATATTTCCACTAGTATTAGTAGCAGGGCTTCACGCCTGCTCTTACTCCTTTTATAATGACCTCATACTTTGTCACCTAGGAAGGCAAAAAAGAGGAATTCAGTGTTTCCTAAACTGTCAAACTTCATGTTTAGATTTCCATTTAGAAAGAAATACATTTGGGCTCTCCTTATTGGTAGCAGTTATAGTCTGTAAAGTTGCCTTAAACACTGAATTTGGAAATACTGAACCATTGCTTCTAGGGGAAATATAGGATTTCTTAGTTTCCTGTGAGCCTCTGGCTATTTTTTTTCCATTTTTTAAAATTGAAGTATAGAATTTACAATATCATGTTAGTTTCTGGTATACAGCATAGTTATACAGATATATATATTCCTTTCCAATATAGGTTATTATAAGATGTTGAATATAATTCCTTGTCCTATACAGTATGATCTTGTTTTTTATTTTATATATAGTAATTAGTATCTGCAAATTCACCCCCTTTCCCCCACCAAATAACACAAATGAACTTACTACAAAACTGAAACAGACTCACAGACAGAAAACAAACTTCTGGTTACCAGTGGGGAAAGAAGGTGGGGAAGCATAAATTGGGAGTTCAGGATTTGCACACATTTTAATATGTCAGTACACAACCTTGTTCCGGGTGTGTTTCTGTTTAAAGATGCCTTATTTAATACATATTGTTGATTCATTAATATTGAACTCATGGCCAACAGCACTGTAACTTATGCCTGAACAAGCTCATCTAATACATGTTTTCTCTGTAAAGCGCATGACAGCATTTTTATGCTTGGGAACACTAGACAGGCACTTCAGCACTCTACGTGGGCTCCATTTTAAACAGCAAAATCACCATTGAAAAGCATAAAGATGCAAAAAAAAAAAACACGACACAAAATAGACTGCAAAAGAGATGCTTGTTTGCAATATGAGAGCAGAATCAGGAAGGCAGAGGGTCACCCTGTTTGACCTCCCTGGAAACACGTGTATTGGGCAACCCACATTTTTTGGAGCTCTGGACATGTCCACCAATGACCATGAAAGAGTCATGATTATTGACTTGAGGTCAATTTACAAATAATTTTTAGCAAGTAGCAAAATTGACAAATATGGAACATGTGAATGGTGAGGATTGATGGTATCTGTAAAATCATTTGTATTTAAAAAAAATCTATTTTTTAAAAGAGTCTGTATTTTTTTTCTCCTTACACTAGGATAACAGTGGTACAGAGATGATTGATAACAATAATAAACAACTGTATAAATGTCAGGTCAGGCACTGAATGAAGCACTTCATGAATAGTCATTTAACAATCATGACTATACAACTCTTTTACAGACAAGGAAATAAAGACTGAAAGAAGTAAGGCCAAGGTCACACAGCTAGAAGTGGACAGGCCAGGATTTACACTAGCCTGTTTGACTCCAGATACTACAAGCCCTTACCCACTATATCTTATTATTATAAGCAAGATGATATTCAATTATTCACAGTTGAGCAACATTAGTGGCTGAAAGAACAACCTGCTCCATTTTAGTGTTTCTTTTGATCTTTGAATCTCAGGTTCAAGGCTTTACTTCTTACCTTTGAATATGCTATTAAAATGTAAAATGATATTTCCCTCTTCGTACATTGTGTGAAGCTGTATTTTTCTCCATCTAAATAGTTTCATATTTTTCAGTGTACATATTCCTATTAAAAATGACTCATGGATGAGTCATGTTCCCAGTGTTCATTTGTGAGTCATTTAGAAGTTTAGTGTTTAAACATAGTGGGTAATGTGGTAGACCAGCCCCTTCAAACCCATTTATCCCATAGTGAAACTGGGCTAGAAAAATAACACCAACAGTATTAGTTGGAACCACCTTCTATAACAATGGTTCCTTGGGAAAACAGAGTTTCTGGGTAAAATGTCAAATATATATATATATATATATATAATTTTATGTATAGTGGTTAACATTTGCAAATCTCAGACTCCTGAATGTATTGCTTCACTCCCCTTTTCCCTTGTTTACTACGTCTGCAAGTCTGTTTCTGTTTTGTAGATGAATTCTATATATAAACATAGGTTAAAAAATTTCTTCTGTACAGCACAAGGCACTATATTCAATATCTTGTAATAACCTTTAATGAAAAAGAATATGAAATGAATATATGTATATGTATGCATGACTGGGACATTATGATGTACACCAGAAATTGACACATTATAACTGACTGTACTTTGATTAAAAAAAATACCAAAAAAAATGTGTATGTCCCCAGTGCAATTAGGTTAAGGACTCACATTCACTTAATGAATGACAGATACAGGGACTGCCCACCTCAAAGCACTGATAGAGGTCTGAAAGAGTCACTGGAAGGGACTTCAGAAACTTTGGACTTGGAGAGAGGGAGGAGAAGGAAACTGATGGAGATCAGAAGTTTGGGAAGAGGAAAGTAGTTGAGAGTAAGGGGTGAGGAGAGCTAAAGGACTCCTAGTCCTTCTAACACCCTTTTGATCATCAGACCTTCTACTTAAATAGTACCTCTTCTTACTGCTACTCACCACATATTTGGACTGGTGAGCTAACTTTTCACATCCCCCATTTGTTTCTTTTGACCAGTTTTTCTCCCCTCTTTACTACCCTGAAGAAGAAAACTGTACAGATTTTCATTTCTATTCTTGTCCTTAAATTTCAAAATTCATAAGTAATTGCTGTGTTCTTAGGAAATTTAGTACTAATAATGAAAAAAGTAAGCTTTTACATTTTTTTCTGTTTATTTCTGTCTCTTTTTCCCATCTTCTATAAGTGCTGTGCTCCCACACTTCAGTATAAGTAAAAATCACCTACAGACTGTGATTTTTAAAGACTATGTAGATGCACGGATCTCACTTTCAGGTAGTCTGAGCAAACAGGTCTGCACTGGCGCTCAGGAATCTGCACTTTTAACCTGCATGTCTCCCAGGTATTCCTCTGGTGGGAATATGGGGCCACCTTGAGTCCTGTGACTTAGTGTTTAAAAGGAAATGGAGCCCATAAATGCAGGTTACCAAAGGATCTTTACATAAAAATATTAGGAAAGTAAGCAGAACCCAGAAACAAGCTATACAGAACATTTGTCTACACGATTGGTAACAGGAAGTTGCTAACAGTGGTTCCATCTTTTGGAAAGGAGACTTGAGAATCTGACCTGGGAGAACTGACTCTTCTCAGTCTCAATGATCAAGAGAGGAAAATAAAAGATTATCTATAGGGATCTTTCCTGTTGAGGCTTTCTCCTGTTCTATCACCACTGACAATTTGGTCATTCACTGTCTTACCTTGCTTGGATTTAAGCAGAAAATGAAGAGAGAAATTAAGATTGGGGGAGGACGATTGACAGTGTCTACATCAACAGATTGAGAGGGAAAGGTAAATTAGTTGTCTACCAGCTCCATAGCTGGATGGTACTTTCTGGAGTCCCTTTACCAGTAGGTCAGCAATAGTATGGTCATCATCATGACCATTACAATAGCTGTCACCACACAGAGCTACCACTTATCCATGATTAAGGACTGCTTGTGGACTGAACTGTGGCCCTCCAAAATTCATGTGCTGCCTTAACCCTCAGTGTGATTTTATTTGAAGATAGGGCCTTTATGGAAGGAATTAAGGTTGAATGAGGTTACAAGTGTGGAGCCCTGATCCAATAGGATCAACATCCTTATAAGAAGAGGAAGAGAGACCATGGCTTACCCTCTCTCCATGCCTAAAACCCATGCGTAGGAAGGAGATGTGGCCATACACAAGCCAGGAGGAAAAAAATCTCACCAGAAACTGAATAAGTTAGTACATTGATGGTAGACTTTCCAGCCTCCAAAACTGTAAGAAATAAATTTCTACTGTTAAGCTGGCTACCCTATGGATTTTCGTCCGCCAGAAGTATAAGAAAGCAGACTAAGACAAGGACTTTAATATGTTCTCATTTTGCTGTCCTGGGAATTTGAAGAAAGTTAGTATGATCCATCTGTAGTCAAACAGTCTAAATCTAGAAAGTCTAGGTAGCTTGTTCAAGGTCACATAGCCAATAAAAGGTGTGTGTGTTTAGGAGGAGGGGCCAGGGGTGAACATAACTTACACAGTCCAACACCAGAACCTGAACTTCTAATGATGAAACCATACATACTTCTAATAGATGCATGTGATTTGACTTTTTAATTTTGATTATGGATATATAATTAAAATATTTCAATGTTCTTTTAAAATCGCTTCCTTATAAGTGATTCACTTGTTGAAAATTACAGCAATTTATCATTGTATACACTGACTATTACATGTTGAATAGGTCCTTTGTTGATAAATTTATTATTATTTCTGTTTTAAAGGGTTTGTGATTCTTTATGACAGAGTCAGGAATTTTGCAATCTATTCGGAGGAGTTTTTTTTTTTTTCACTAATAGGTTGAAATATTTCTAGACACTAACGCTTTTGTGGCAGATTTCAAAGGAAAGTTGTCTAAGGGCAGCGTGTATTTCAGAAGTTTCTCAAATGCTTTCCTGTCCTTTGTTACACTTTGTATTTTTAAGTTCTTTGAAAGTAGGCACAGTGCCTCATATTCAAAAGATGTTAGAAGAACCTAAACTAGATTTCTACTGGTTTAATTTGACATTTCTTTGAAAACATGCAAGTCGACAGAGTCAGAATTTCCTCAAGGAGGTCCAAAATTTCAGTTTAGAAAAGACTAGTTTGTCTATAGACACACTATTTCAAAGCGTTTAACACTGTGATGAAACTTGAGAAGAACACAGGACCCCACATAAGTTATCTGAAAGATCAGCTGGGCATATTTTCAAACAGAAGAATTTCCTGTTAAAGATGACTCCCTGGTTTGAACTAAAAGTTTCTAATATTTCAGCTCAATGTACAATCATCGAAGAATGTAAAACCATTACAAATGGAAAATCAACAGATGCGTTGGAATATAATTTCACTTAAGGAGAAAGAATCACATGAATTATCTTTAAGTTAAGTGTCAGTAGATTTTTAAGCAGTTTACTTTCTTTTATTTTAAATAATTTCCAGAGCAAAAGAAGTAATAACCTTCCCTTGCTGTTTACATCTCCCTTCTTCACTTTGCTATTTTAACTTACTTTCAAATAGTTGTGCCTTACCAACAAAAAAATCTTGTTTCTGTAGTGGTGTCACTCTAATGTTCTCGAGCAGTCAGTCATGATTTGGGCACCTCCAGCTCTACCACATTCAGGGGTACAGAATTATTGTTTTTCCTTGAAAGGTGGTAAAATGGAAAGAAGAGCCATCTCTAGAAAGAAGGACCCCTGGGATATACAGTGGCCCTTTAGAGACTGACCTTCTCTTCCCTGAAGAGTAACTCAATGCTGAAGGAGAAGAGGTGCATCTACATAGACTGCTCCGATGTTCCCTGTATGCAAATATGGCAGCACCATGGACAGCATCAGTTCACAGCAGTATCTCTGGGCTTTGTCTCTGGTAGCTCTCCTTAAAGACTTGGGGATGCTAAAAGCAGCATCATCTGATAGCTTCTTTTAATCTCAGTTCTCCTTGGCAGTGAGTCCTAGTCATAATTTCGTAGCTCTGATTCCTTCTTCTTTGCCTCCTCCAAAGGAGATAATCACATGTTCTTCCCTGAGGCTAGGTATAGATTAACTGACTCTCGGAATCTATTACCTTAAAGTAGCACTTTAAGCTGCCTTAAGTAGTACTTCTCAACCCCACTCACGCCTAAAAGACGTTGCTGGTAAGACTTGCAATCTCTATCTATCTATTGATCTTTCGACCTTTCGATCAATCATCTACCTTTTGTCTCTGTCATCATCTCTCTATCTATATGATACCATCCCTAAATATCTTATCATACAGGTCCCCCAGAACAGCTACATGTATACTAACCAGGTATAAAATCATTCAGCAGATCCACTGCACAGTAAAACTTTGCCTTGACAGCTGTATTTAACAAAACCAGTATCCCTGCCAGACATCGCCAATATGAAGTGTACTGTCACACTGAACTGTACAGTGATGAATGCCACTGTATTCTTACATCTTATTTACCGGTAGTGGTAGTAGTAATATCGGTCAAATCATAATATATTAACAAAATATTACCAGGGAGGAAAATGAGTAATATAAATCCCAGAATATCTAATATTGCTACTTGAATAGGTGATGAAAGAACTACAAATGTATAATATACGAAAAATACTACTGTATTGGAACTTCTGACTTAAAGGATATCACATGTAGAAGAACATTTGGTAGTGATGTTACTGCAAGCGCCTTGTAACAAATAAAAGAAAAATCAATTTTCTCTCCTCTCACATATTCTAGAAGTTATGTCCCTGATGTATGTATAGTTATCTAAAGTGCATACTTAAGAGAGGATTTGAGCTATGAAATGCTATTTATATTTAGCAGTTAGCAACAGAGCATGAACGTTTATTAATACTCTCACATTAAACTAACCTAGATTATACATCCCAAGACCTGTTGTTATTGCTTTTTAAGGGTAAATGTTTGATTAATGATGCCTTAGCAAAAAAATTAAAATGGGATTATGTTTTTCCTTTGGTTATGAAAGATAGCAATAACATGTGATTGCCCACTTAAGGATCTTTTGCCAGTTTCTGGCAAAAACACAGCTGAAAAATTCAAACACAGAATTTAAGAAATATGTTAGCTATTTTAAAATTGTAAATGTTCCATTATTTAAATACACCTTCTTTTTATTGAATTAGCTATTTTAATATCAGTTTATAATATAGCTAAATAAAAGGGGAAACATATTCTTTACAATAAAACTAATGCCTTTTTTATTCAAGTATTACTTGCTTTCAGCACTGAATTTTGTTGATATGCCAAAATATTACAGGAGATTTGGAAATCTGGCAAACCATGAGTGGTATGATATCAGAGATGCTGGAACAATCAATCAAACCAAAAACAGAGGCACAATCTCTCTCTCTCTCTCTGTCTCTCTCTCTCTCTCTCTCTCTCTCTCTCACACACACACACACACATACACTAATCAAATTAAATATATAAACATAGAAAAAGATTTTATAAAAATATGTAGGCATGAAATAAATAGTAAATTTGTTACTTAAAATGGCCTATATCATAGCTGAAAGGGAAACAACATGTTATGCAGTCAGTTTTATTAAAAAAAAAATGAATGCTTTAAAGAAATATTTAGGTGTACAAAAATAATTTTGTATAAACCTTGTTTTGGAGAAAACATCAATGCAAATCTTTTCTAAAGGTGAGAATCACTTAATAGCTTTAATGTATCAAACTTAGAAAATGTGTCACTTAGACCTATAAAAGTTGCTTCTAACATTTATTTCTTTACCTGTTCAAAAGAAATTGGAGAAGTGATTCATTGGAAATTTGAGATCTGCTCCTATCGGGTTATCTTATTTGTCAGGAAACAACTGCAATATGTGTGTGTGTTTGTGTGTGTGTGTGTGTGTGGTGTACTGTGTATGTGATGTAATGTGTGTGTGATGTAATGTGTGTGCGATGTAATGTGTGTGCGATGTAGTGTGTGTGTATGTGTGGTGTGTGTGGAGTGGAGTGTGTATGTGGTGTAATTGTGTGTGTGTGTGTGTGTGTGTGTGTGTTTTGTGAATGAAAGAGAGAGAGAGATTGGTGGAACATTTAGAGAAAGATCCTGTTCTTTTCAATGCATCTCTTGCTATTATAGTATTTACATGCAAAGTCAAAGAAAAGGAAAATATACTTTAAACATTTCTGGTTGTTTTATCCAGTGGTTACAATTTTTGCTTCATTCTCAGTAAGATTTACATATTTTTCACAGATGAAAATTTTTGATGTAAAGGGACTGGAATGGAGTATAGTGCCCAATAATTTGACTTGTAAAAATAAAAGAAAGAGTAGAAAAGCAAGAATCAATAAAATGGAAATGATGACAGAAAAGGAGGGAAAGGAAGAGAACTTAACAACTCGTACAGGACCACCTATATGAATTCTCTTTCCAAAAATAAAGTGCAAGGTAATACTCATATAACCTTAGGTGATAGGATTGTTTTCTATTTCTAGAATTTTAGCTGGGGAATAAAAGCAACTGGTTCAATATGTTAGTGGAAAAGGTATGCCCATGTTCCATTATTCAGCAAGACTGGAATCTGATTAATAACTCAGCAAAATAGGTTAACCAACAATTATCAACATTTGAGATTTCCTTGGATATTTGGAGGACACAAAATTAAGGTTTTCTGTTGAAAAAAGTATTTCCATGTTCAATGATACTTTCCCCACGTTCGTTACAAATCATCTCCTAAATACATACCCAGTGCCCTGTATCATGTTCCCAGGAAGCTTTGTGCACTGCTTGTACACAAGCTGACTTTTGCTCCCTACTCCCTGCGTTGTCTATATACGCATTCACAGGCTCCACTGTAATGGCCCCAGAGGACGTATTATGGTCCATCTCGTCGATAATCCATGTTTTAAATTCTCTAAAACACATGGATGGCATTATCAGCTATCACTGTACTGATCTCCATTTTAAGAAGTATCTAAATACGTATTTACCAGCTTAATCTCTGTCTTGAAAGGTCTCTGAGTGTGCATTTATATGATACAGTTGTACTGGCCCATACAAACTGATCTTTTATGCACTAGTATAACTGGTTTTGTTTTTTTTTTTTTTCATTGTAAAATAAAACAAAGCTAGAGGGGACATTTAAAGCCCACATTGAGTTGCAAAACTTAAAATTTTCCTTTTGTGGAAGTTATTTCACAATTCACGGCAAAAGGCTTGTCCATAGCGTTTGGACTTTCCCTTAACCTTTTATTTTATAAGTGTCCTAGAATCAAAAAGTTTGAACAAACTACCTAAGAATCTATAAAAATATGAGAAATGCTTTGTGAATTCTCTTTCTTTCTCTATTTTTTGGGGGACAAAATTTATTTTTCAAATGCTTGGATATAAGTGGCAGGACAGACATCTATGTCTTAATAATGGCAAAGGTCATTGGCATCAAATAAGATTTTTAGAAATTCTCTATTCCACAAAGAATTCCCATAGAATGGATATTCTTGATTAACATGTCACTTAGGTGATTTTATCTTTTAGGGACTTTTATTCCATTGAGTGTTTGGAGTATTTTATTTAGTGATTTTTTTTAAACTAATATAAACTAGAAAGCAAATATGTATAATGTTGGTAATGAGAAATTTGGAAAACATAATTAAATACAGGATTAAATAATAATACCTACATGTGTGAGTTTTTTTCCCTGAATTAATTAGATTGAAATCTATCATAAGGCAGTCACAGATTTTTCTCTCATACACACACATACACCACCACCTCAACTCCCCTCCACTAATGTCTTTGTCAACTGTCTCAGTATATGCTCTTGAAAACATATTGGAAAGTAGACTGCTGCTGTGTATTTCAGTCAAGTCCATTCGTTCTGCCGTGCATTGCGCACACTGATGTAAGATCGGCAATTTAAGCCACAAATGCACATATATACAAGAGATCCCCTCAGAAGGGCATTTATAAAGGTATCTTTTGACTTGCACTTTGATTGTACCTTCATTTAAAATCCAAGCATCAGCTGGTAGACATAATCCCCTTCCTCTGGGCTGCTCCACTTACAGACCCTTTCCTCTCTGTGACCCCAGCAGCAAGCCTAACTCCCATAGCTTCAGCACTCAGTCTTGTCCAGGAGTTCCCCTATTAGGCCTGGAAGTCACCCTATCTCCCTGGAGAAAATTGACCATGTTTCCATCCCTGAACAATATCTGCGTCTGGAAAATAGAGATGCTATTTTGAATAGTCCTTGCCCCCGGCCTCAGACTCGTGGATTGAAATTAAGAAAACAACATGTCCAATGTGAATTTGGGGCACTGTTAACTGGAAAAAAAAAAGTACATGGATTCCAGTCTGAAAGCAATGACAAATATCCAATACGTGTGGTCTCTAGGATTTTAACATGTCTAGACTCCAGTGTGTTCACCAGAGAATATTTGTCCGTGTGTGTGTGTGAGAGTCTATGCTCCTCTAATAGACTTGGTCTCCCAGAAGAAGTTCAACCAGATCAGGCAGATATTTTTGTTGGTGATATTAGGTTTATAATATTTGGGTTTCTCCATCCATCTCTGTCTACATTTCAAACACAGCCACTTAAAATCTCAAAGCAGTGAATGCAGTCTCACTCCTAATTAATGAAGGCTGAGTCAGAATTATCTTTGCTCAGGGCACACACCTGAATGTAGCTGGCATCTCAAACCAGGTCTACCTGAAGTTCACTGCCGATAGTAATTGATTTCCTTCCTTCAGTCAACTTAACATAGATCAAGAGTGAAGTGGCACTTGGCTACACACAATCTTCGCAGCTGCAATTTTGCTGTTGCCTGTCAAACAGAGTCCTTCTTTCACAGTTTCCATAGAGGCCAGGCGTGTTTCTGAATTTAATTTTGAGGCACTGATGGATTCCTCCCAATACACCAAGTTAGGGACACATCTCACACTACCAGACCTGAAAAGAAAATTGTCTCCTTCACCATCATCAAATTTGTACCTTTCACTTTTTATTAAATGCTTATAATTATTTTACAAACTTTCATTCTCATTATCCAAACATTGGGAAGTAATATTATATTCTTATTCCCTAGACATTGGGATTAATATATGGGTAATGTCATTACCAAAACACATCTCTATACAAAATTCGTCCTATTCTGTTGTTGTTTTGGCTCCAATTGGAAGCAGTGTTTTCAATCTTCAACTTAGAAAAGAAGTTTCCTTATTTCTATAATTTGAGGAAAATAACAATCTAGGGAGATTATAGCAGGTCAAACCTCCAGAGGACCCACACTGTTCCTTTTAGAAGTGTCATCCGAGGCTTGAAAATTTACTGAAAAAGAATGAGGAGATGTGAGGGGCTTGGAATCACCTTTCCCTGTTCAAGGCAGGAAGCTTTAAAGAACTGAGATGGGAATCACGTTAGAATTCATTTACTATGTATACATTGGGAGAAGCTGTGCGGGAAGTAAATTTTCTTTTCCCAGGATAATGATTCAAATAAGACCCAGGTCATTGGTAAAGTAGTTTGTAAGAGACACTGCCCTCAGACATATCAGTCACTATCAGAGGACTTACTGGTTTTCAAAAACTCTTACATCATCTAGGAAAAAATTAAGATAAAACGTAAATTTAAAGAAATGTAATTTTAAACTATGATGTTAAATGAAGCTGTTTAGTGTCAATAAAATATGTTGTTGTGAGCTAGAAGAGTCCACATTCCTACCTAATTTTCCTCCTGCCTTCTCTGTATTGTCTCAAGCTAAGAATCTCAGTAATCCTAAATTCGCCTTCCCCTCACCCTTACCCTCATTGTTCTTTAATAACTGTAATTTGTACCTTTAGAATGTCACTATTTTCTCCAGTGTCCTAATTGAGTCCCTCATCATGTTTATCTGAATTAATGCAATGAGTTTTATCTCTTCCCACATGAATTCCTATTGAGAAAAATAAAGCAATAAAGAGATTTATTTTTTTGGTGAACTCCAGATCAAACTTCACACTGATGTTCACCCCCTCAGCTCTGAGAGCGTGTTTGTGTGAGCTACTGGGTAAATCTTGGAGTGTCTCTATTAATATTTAGGACAATCATAATAATTATTGTTATTATCCCCTTGAAATCTGAAATGTGAATGCTCAAAGAAAGTGGATGGGGTGGGTTGTAGATCAGGTCATTTAAGTATGGCCTGATTCTAAAGCTGTTATTAGCATAGTTTTCATTATTGCTATGAGATATGCTGATTCTGCAAACTACAAAGAAAATGTGCTGCTCTACAGGGTTCTAATATTTTACAACCTGTAGCTAATTCTTAAGTCTATTGCTAGATTCTATGTTTGAAAAAACTTTATTTTCAATAGCATATTGTGCTGTTTTCATGTGCACTGCTTTCAGTTCACTTAATTAAATGTAAGAAAAACAGGCATGGAGGGAAAATTCACATCATTGTCATGCAGTGTACGTAGGAGAAGGATCCCTGCTTTTATCCTAAGATGTTTGTCAAGAAGCCTTTTACATGTGCCTATATTTATGCATTCCTTATTTAGGGAGCTGCAGCTTTTGTAAGACGCATTATCATAATTTTCTTCATTTCTTTTACTTTGTTACCTTTTCAAGACACCCTGTCTTTTAAAAATAAATGGGTATGATTTAAATGCCTAGATTTGATCCCATTGAATTTTTTAAAATAAGTTATCTTAAAAAATAAGTTATTTTTATGCTGGATTTTTCACTTAAGCTCCTCATGAGACAATAATTACATGCGACTTCAGATTAAGACAAGCCACCGAGGTACTGTTTTCAGGACTCAAATGGTCTCTATGAAACAGAGCATCCAGGGGTATATTTTCTTTTAACTTGACTTCATTTCTCTCTAATTAGTAGTATGCAGTGTACCATTGTGATGTTTGTTTCCCCCTTGGTTCTTGCACCCCGCCTTGGGGATTTCGCAGCTGTTTTGCTCTCCTGTCGTAATTGAAATCTTACTTGTTCCAGCCTGTAATTGATAGTGAACCCAACCATTTTATGTTTGCCATGCAACAGATGTACAAGAGAAGCACTCAAAGAGGCATATGAAAAAACTGCCCTACTCGAGTGAAATCAGATCCATGTCTCTATCACAGTCCCATTCTCGTAACATTTTGTGGTTTTCTTCTCCCTGCAAGTGCATTGCTGCTGCACAAACCAGCATAAAAGCATCATATTTACTGACGCTATGGTGATTCTTCATTAGCCTTCTTACCTGAGTCTATATCTATAGTCAGGGCTTCACTCTGTAGAGTAGTTAACAAATGTTATAAGGCTCGCTGTACTCTTTTGTCAGATCTGGTCATCAGTTTTAAATAAAATGATTAACCTCATGTGAATACGTCTATGCCCACAAATAAACCAAGAAATGTTTGAATAAGTTCACTATGTTTCTTTAATTAAAAAAAAAATTCTACTTGCAAATACTAAATAGTCCTCTAAATCAATTAATTCTAATTGTAATTACATCTGTAATTTGAGTCAGAGCTTTTGCTTCCAAAAAATATTATCTTTCCAACATAAAACAAAGGGCCTTGAGTAATTGATTCCATATTATTGGCTATATTGTATCTTCAAAAGATGGTGCTGGATGCTTTATAGATTGTTTGACAGGCATATTGTGCAAATATGTTGGATCCTAAGTGGATTGACTGGTCTACAGAGAGACAGTGCCTGGACTGAACAGGACAGAGTTGAGAGGAATTGACAGCATCTTAGGACGGCAATGTTCTCTACAGGTGAAGTGAGATGTTCAGTTGCAATGTCTATTGCCCAAGACTTTGTAAGTAGCTAATGAAGTCAAACCCAGGAGGAAAAATAGGAAGGTAAAATTATTGGGTAGCAGTGAATCAGGAAATATAATGGATACTTCACATTCCAAGTATTCTTTTCAATTTTTAACAGAACCTCAGCCTATCTCTGAGAACGTGAGGACCTGGATGGAAGGGAAACATAATGGACAGATATTTAAGGATGTGCAACAGTACCAGTCTAGAGTCTTCCCAGTCAGAGCCCTGAGCCTCAATAGAGACCTGAATGGCTAATTAGCTAACTGAGGCAAGACTGGTTGATGATAGTATTAGAGAGGTATATTTGGAAAATGATTGATGATATTATAATCAGAAGGCTTGAGGATAGAGAGGTAGAGCCAGGGGAATGAGTTAAAGGGCTATCAAATATCCATCTGGATAATACACCAGAATTGAAGAGAGGACCTGGGGAACACCCACCACATAGCAAGGGATTTCTTAGATGACACTGACACAACACTCTGTGAAGTGTGAGGAGAAGAAAATGTGGAAAGCAGACCAGGTATTTGTCACGTGACTGACTGGAAACTGTTTAAACGCTGGTAAGAGGCAGGAGGGATACCAGAGTAAAAACAGATTTTTGTGGTAAAGAATTGAGCACATAATACCTTGGACATTCTAGTGATATATCTAGATGTAGTGTAAAATAATTATTTAGAAGTAGAAATCTGGACAGAAGTCAGATTAGACATGAACATTAAAAAGTGATCTTTGCATATTGACCAATTATATAGTATTTTAATATGTTTAAAATACATGTTTCAGAATCTTCAAAAAGAGGTCATTTTTGAAAATAAATAAACTGAGAAATTAGTAATATACTATTATTTTTATATTGATAATACTATTGTTCCTTTGAAATAGATGTTTATTTAGAATGCATTAAATAGGAAAATGATTAAAATCTCATGATTATATTTTGCACTTTACAAAAATCACAGATTGGATAATCATTAGAAGAGGTTAGTTTCCTTGCACCAGATAAAAATTTATTTGCAGTGTCTTTTTACAGTTCTGAATTATTCAAATATGTGACATTATTTTTGAAGTGATCATGTCTCCCTTTTGAATAAGTCTGTTACTAGAGATTAGTTCATCATACATTATAAACACAACAGAGAAATGAGTTGCTCTAAATAATTCTAGTACATCATGATTTCCTTTTAAGTGAAAAAAGGAATAGCAACATGTCACTTATATTTAGCTATATTTGCAATAAGACATGGCTATAAACTCATACACTTTATTTCAATTGTAATATTAAAATGCAAACATTCACATGAGTTTTTATGTACTATAGTTTTTTCATGCTAGCCTGAAAAATTGTGTTAATATTGGTTCAATTTTAATGAAGTAGAACAAAAGGTTGTAAAATATATCAAATGCATTCTAGCTATTAATATCGGAGCAAGTTCTAACTATTGAAAGCCTGGGTACATTTTATGTCATTCTTCAACTGTATTTGAATATATACAAAGAATTTACTTAAGATAAATTTAGAATGTACTTTTTTTTCCTAACCGTCAGCACATCAACAATGAGCATTTTTAAATGTGACTCTTTCTGAAGATTAACTTAAATACTTGTGTCAATATAAAATTTTAAGTGAATGGCACTGCTAAGTTGATTCTACTAACCCATGCAATTCAAATGGCTGAAGTATACCTAGAGGATGCCTTTAAAGGGGAAAATGGAAATGGCTTTCTGGTGAGACTAGTGAGTGAAGCTCTGCAGAAGAGTGAAATATTAAAAAAAGATAACATGGAATGAAAAATATGTTCTGTAACATGAATATATATTTAGAAACCTGGAAGTAATGGCAATGAGAACAAAACTGGAAAATTTGGCATGGTGGATTAATTTTAGTTTTAATTTTTTATGTTTTAATTTTAATTTTTGATGCTTAATTTTTTTCTTGGTATTCAATTTCATCTCCCTATTGCTATTGCATTTTCTGTCACTCTTTGATTGAAATGGGAGAGGAAGAAGCTCTTGGTGTTACCTCCCATGGGTGTGTATTTGGCAGTCTTGTGGTGTAACTATGCCTATTGCCTGGGGATTGCTTTTATCTCCTTGAAGCTTATTTGATGAAAATATTACCAAAATTTATAGTTACACAAAGATGGCTTGGAAGATTGCTATTTATAGAGAAAGTCATTTAAGCATAAAGAATTGAAACATGCAATATTTTGTATATATTTTTAGTAGGCAGTAGAGCAGGCAAAATTTGCAGCAAGGCACAGAAAAGAGGAAGGTTTCTGTCTACTCCCTGGTCTTGTTCTCTTTCTTCCCTACCCATCTATCTGATTTGGAGAACAGAAGCAGGACAGGAATCAGGAAGAGAAACAAAGGAAAGGTGGCAGAACAGAATTAGAAATAGAAAGGTGTAATATCTTGTAGTAACTTCTCATGAAAAAGAATATGAAAACAAATATATGTATGTATATGTATGACTGAAACATTATGCTGTACACCAGAAATTGACACATTGTAACTGATTATACTTCCTTTAAAAACGAAAAAATAGAAAGGTGTCTAAAGGGAGCCCAGCTGGTTCGGGGCAGGGAAATGCAGTGGTTCTGAGCGTGATCACTTGAACCACTTATTTTTGCCTCATTTTCCCTCATTTTCTGCAGATCTGTTAACTTCTCTGTCTCTCACTTTCCTCTTCTGTAAAATGGAGCCAGTGCATTAGTTCATGAGAATTAAGAGAGTTGATATGTAAAGCATTTAGAAAAGGACCTGGCCTGCTGAAAGTGCTGGGTTAATACTTGTTAAATAGAAAACGAAAGGAAACTCAAAACAGCACTTGTTTTTGAGAGATTTTCAAATTAAGGCAGAAAAAAAAAAGTGTTAAGAGCATCTCAGAAAGCATTAGCTGAGGCAGCTGACCTTCGTAATTTTGGGGACATCCCTGAACTGGCGATTCCACCCATGAGTACAAATGCCAAGGAGTCCCTCACGTGGTTTCCACACAGGTGGTCCCATATGTCAGTGAGGTGAGGGTGAGGATGCTAATTGGTAGCACTGGCTTGGGTTTATGTTAGGTACCAAATGCTTCTGTAAGTGGTTTTTACACAGTAACATATTTATCCCTTAGGCCAGCTGTATGTAGCAGAATATTTCATAGGTGAAGCGTTGAAACCTAAGAAAGTGACTTGTCCAAGGTTACACAGCTAGTCCATCAGGGATCGAGAATTCAAGCCAGGGCAATCTGACCAAGAATCCTGCTTTTACCTACAAGTCACAGCAAATGGAAAGCCAGAAACAAGGCAAGACACGGATGAATTCACTCAGAAACATTTACTCAAAATCCACTGAGGGCCAGAAACTGTTTTAGACACTAATGAAGAAAAAAATGGGAGGGCAATGATGTTCCCAATCCCATATAGCTCAGCTTTTCTTAGATAAGACAGATCTACAAGCAAAAATTACCATTTAGTGAAATAAGTGCTGGTGTAGGTGCACAGAGGATGGCATTAACTCTCTGCCTATAAGCGTAGGGTTCAGGTGAAGACATGAGAAAGAAAGGAAATGGAATGGAACTGCTAAGAAGATTAAGAAGTTTGACAGGATAGGCCTAGGCACCAGGATAACCTTCCAAACAAAAGGAATAGCATAAAACATTAAAAAAAAAATTTATATGAAGCAAGGAGGGTGTGTATCTCAGAGGTAAAGAATGTGCTTAGCATGCAGGAGGTCCTGGGTTCAATCCCTAGGACCTCCATTAAAAGATACATAAATAAATAAATCTGATTACTTCCTCCCCCTAAATTTTTTTTAATGTAAAGTAAATGATGATATTTAAGTATGAAAGGAATGCGATAAAAGAAAAAAAGATAACTTATAAAATTTAAATAACATAAAACTTATTGATACTCTAGTCCTTAAATTTAACTACACTATGGGGGGGAAATATTTAATCAGATTTTCATCCTCTTTTATTCCTAAGAAATGTAGAGCCAAGAAAGAGGGGCCAAGGGTATGGAGACATGGCTGTTCATTTGAACTCCAGTGTTCACTGCCATGAAGAACGTCAAATTCAGACAGATACACAGTTTCCTTCAACTCTGTTTCCCCATGTGACTAAATGTTCTCTCACTTCTGTTCCCAACTATTCTGCACACAGCTGCTGTTTTCTTTGTCTCTGATGTTTCCACTAGATTAACATTACTTTTATGCTCAAACCTTAGTGTTTCTCACACCTGGAAAAATAAATGCTGGTTCTTTTATATTTCAAGTTGCTATTGTTTTTGATTTTCAACTTTTATGTCAAATGAGATGTCTGGGGTCATAGTCAAGCTTTTTTTTTTTTTTTTTCCCTTGCTTTTTATAATTTGAGTAAATAATTTTTTTTGTCCTTAAAGTCTTCTTTAGTAAGTATGTATTAAATGAATTGGGAGGAGAGGGATAATCAAATTAAGAGCAAGCTTCCCTTTCAAATTTATATTATATGATTGCCTTTGACTGTTTCCTGTGCAAAAGAAAGAAAGCCCATTTATTTAAAATTCATTATGCAAATGTTTATATGCATTCTGATGCATACAAATACATGTTGTGATGGCCTGCTGGTTAGGAGGAGAGCAGGTTTTGTAGGACCATAACCGACACCCAAAGAAAAGTTACCCCAGCACATTACATAGATTCAGTGGGAAGAAAAGAACTGCAGATAATCCATCACTTTTGTATCGTGACCTCGGCTGAATTCCCTATCAAATTCTGTGTCATTGAATCACAGTGACAGGTCCAAATACAAATGTCACAACTTTGCTCTGTTCCCTGGCTCTTGCCACATCACCATAACCATTTTATATTCCCTTCCTGGGGACACTTGGGAAGATTTAGAGGTTTTCAACCTAATCTGACTGGCTCTACACAAACAGCTGGAGTTTTGCCAAGATCCCAGTCCGATTCTGTCAACAAGGCGGCTGCGTCCACAGGGGAGCCCCAGCTGGGTGTGCGGGAGCTCGGGGAACAGCCATGAATTAGCTTTATCTGCTCCAAGAGGCAATTTCCTATAAAAACAAACTTCAAAAGCTGCCAGAGGAAATTGTTTCCCATTGGAACCAGGCCTAGCAGGCGACTGTCTTTAGCAACTGTGTCACTTTGGTAGTCAGTCCTCAGGACTTACATGTAATGTTTAGCCCCCGGACTTGAGTTTCCAGACAAAACCAGAGCCCAATTAACACAGCATGTGTCAAAACACTTCTGTAATCATTGTGGCACTGCTGTTCTGCACCCAATTATTTAAGTTATTGTTTTTCAGTTTAGATTAAGATAGCTAAGCAGATATGTTCTGACCTCAACTTAAAGAGGGTTGCTCTTGTAACTTCAAAGAGGTCATTCTATTAAACACAGCATCCAGGTTAAGAAGAAAAGCACAAGGCAGTCTTCTGTTCATTAGCCTCTTGCTGAAGTGTTAAGTGGAACAGAAGCTTCACTTACAGGTGTATTTAAATATTAGTGGCATTTAAGTAAGGGTTATGTGTTTGTTCTAACTCTTTGTTATAATTCTTTCCAAAGAGTGTTTTAGCTAAAAGACCACTGGAAAAGTTAACTCTTTGATGCCCCAATGTGCTATGAGTTTGGCATCTTACATCAACCACTTACTGTATAATACATGAACAGCATAACACAGTGACTTTTTGTGCTTCCTATAAAGCAAACACTTACAGAGTTTGAGAGGATTCTAGTGTTCTTCTGGGCTTCTGCGAAATTTAGAAATATCTATACATTGTAATTTGGGGTTTTAATATGAATGCGTCTAAAGTATGTAAACACTTAGAAAGATCATTAGGCATGTAGAAATTATATGCAGGGCATGAATTGGGAAACATGTGAAGGGGACACAAGAGTATGAAGACCATGTTTATATAAAGAAGGCAATATTATTGCAAAGGAATGAATTTGTAAGAACTGAGTTTTTTCAGTCCACCAAACATGTTCTTTTCTTCCATGGGAACAGATATTTTGGTAACAGTTTCATTTAACTTCCTCCTTTGTCTGCTAATTGTCACCTAAGCAAACAGCACAAAGTGAAACAAGTCATGTAAGTCATTTCTGTCACTGATCACCTGCTATCCACAATTTCCTACACAACCCAAATTTCAAATTTATGAAAATAGTTTCCTCACTGTGTAGTTTTAGTGTGAAAGCCGATGGTTGCATGCTTATAAAGACCAACTATGTGAATTTTTGATACCACTTCACTAACACAGCTGTGACCTCTTTTCTATGTGAAATTGCTAACTTAAATTCAAAACTATCAGTCAAAATAAGGAGAAATGTAATAATTGCCAATTATTCAATCATCCACCTATTTTTTAAGTGAGATTCATGAATAAATATGGAATTTTATTCTTACTACGCTCATTGTACTTAGTGTATCTTAAACAGGCAGGGATGAAGTACATTTCTGAAAAGGAGATTTTTCATGTTGCTATTCCAAAAGACAATTATTCCATCTTTTTTTTTTGTTTTTATATTTTTTTAACTTATTAAAGTATAGTCAGTGACATTGTGTCAGTTTCTGATGTATGGCATAATGTTTCAGCATTCACATACATTAAAAATAATTAATCATATGCCCTAGTTAAAATAATCTTTCAGGAATTTTGAGAAACACAAACATGAGAAACAGTGCCTACCCTCAACCTAGTATTTAGGTTATATTCCCTAAATTGGAAGGACAAGTACATAGAAGGTAAAGAAAAAACATAACATGAAGCAGGCCACAAGGAGGAACAGAGCAAGTGAGGAAGATGAGACTGTGGGCCCCCCAAGCCCGACTCAGGGTGGAGAGAGGATCAGCCAAGGCCTTATGGGGGAACTGGCATTTCAGATGGTATCAACACGCTGAATTTACAACTATGGAAATATGAGTAAAAGGAGGAGAAGAGACAATAGGATTAGTATCAGCAAAACAAGACCTGGACTCCAGGGAGGAGTTTGAATTCAGTTCTGTTAGGAAGAAGGGAAAAAGTAATGAGGTGGGACATATTCCCTAAATGTTACTGTGAGAAGTTAGTAAAGATGGTAGAGCAGTAAGGTGAGAGCATCACAGCTCCCTTCTGGGTAAATTTACCTGGTGTTAATGTACAGGATTGTTGGGAAGGAGAAGATTGACTGGCTGGGAGACTACATGCTAAAGTGTTTGATTTAAAATAAGGGCAATGTTCACAGCAGCACTATTTACAATAGCCAAGACATGGAAACAACCTAAATGTCCATTGACAGATGACTAGATAAAGAAGATGTGGTATATACATACAATGGAATATTACTCAGCCATAAAAAAGAATAAAATAATGCCATTTGCAGCAACATGGATGGACCTGAGGATTATCATTCTAAGTGAAGTAAGCCAGGAAATGAAAGAAAAATACCATGTGATTTCACTTATATGTGGAATCCAAAAAAAGACACAAATGAACTTATTCACAAGGTAGAGAGGGACTCACAAACGTAGAAAACAGACTTAAGATTACCAGGGTGTAAAGAGGGTGGGAAGGGATAAATTGGGAGTTTGAAATTTGCATCTCTTCGGAAGTGATGGAAATATTAGTCATCTTGATTGTGGTGGTGGTTTCATAGATGTGTACAACTATCAAAATTCATCAAAGTGTACATCTGAAATACATGTAGCTTACTGTACAGAAATTATACCATAATAAAGTTGCTTTAGAAATAAATTCAGGGCTTTATATGATTAAAGTTTCACTGATGAATCATCTTAGTGGCTTCAAGACCTTGGAAAAGGGGCCAGGACCAGAGAAACATTTGGTAATCATCTGACTTGAGCTAACAATTGAATTAACAGTTGATATTATCAGCCATTTTATCAGAATTCAATCATAGAAACATACATTTTTATTTGATTAATTAGACATTTGGAAAAAGGATTTAGGCTTATAACCTAAATTTAACCAAATGGAATCATCCTATATATAGAAAAATAGGGAGAGACTGAGAAATGGATAGCTATTACTCAACTATAAATACTCATTCTTGCATGGTGCATTCTCAATATACACATATATCAACATATGTGAAAAACATTTCTGTAAGATATCCAGATTTTCCATAGATTTGATTTTGCAGAAATATTTATAAAATATTAGTAATTATAATTTATCATCATTACAGATAAAGTTTAGGAAAAAAAATATGGTATTTAGTGAACTAACGTGTTGAAATTTCTGCAAGATGGTTTAGCTACTTCATTGAATCCAAGGACATTCTACTTCTTTTTCAGTTATTAGTCTCCTTTAAATAAACTAAACTCTACATAGAATTTTGTCGTTGTTGATTTTAAATATAACTTTTTTTATTGAAGTATAGTCAGTTTACAATGTGTCAGGTTCTGGTGTACAGCATTATAGTTCAGTCATACATATACACAGAATTTTATGTTGTAAATGTATTCCAAGTTCTAGTTCTGTTGACTGTAATCAGACAATACAATTTTTGTTTATAATCATTAAAGAGAATGCTTTGTATCTTGGGTTGGGTGTGTGCTTCTCAGCCAGTTGTGCTCCTATACCTTCTGTGTGCTGTTTTTATGTCAATGAAAATAGAGAATTTTCTTTTTGAGGTAGTTGATCAGTTACTGTCATCCTTTAACTTGGCGAATACTGTAGTGGCCTCTTGTACGTTGGCCTGAATCCAAAAACATGTTTAAGCAACTAAGTGAAAAGCAAATGAACATATTTGAAATAGTTTCCCTTAATATATACCCTAAAAACAGAGACATACAAGGAATTACATGGACTTTTTGGAGCTTTTGTTTTTCCACCCAAGTTTTTCTTTTAACTATTCAGTTGCCAGGCATCTAATTCTATCTGCAGTGTTGTCCCTGATGTTGAGAGTCATGTTCTGAAATGAGGGTAAAATCTATGCTTCAATTTCCCCCATGGATTGGAACCTTAGTACTAATACAGCGACACACAGATCTGAGGCTGAAAGCCAGGCACGCATCATGACAACAATTAATTTGGACACATCTTAATATACAGGCCCATTTCTCTGTCTCAGATTTAATTTGGTGCTGCAGATGAAATTCTATCTGTGAAAATCAAATAGAGGTTAACTGAAGATTAGGTTGTTCTGCTGTTTAAATGTCCCCAGCTTTGATATGACACCAGTGTGACATCTAGGTTTTATTTCTGTCCCCATATCGTTTCTGCCTCCCCGGCTCTGAGATCATTTCCTCAAGTCGGCTAGCAAACACGAGTCGTGCTCAAGAATTAGTATGCTTGTCACAGCTGGTATCATTCTGGAATTCCCTTGTAACAACTCGGAGTATAAAAGACAGGGAAAACAATGCCTGCTTTAGTGTAGCTTAATTTCTAGGAAAGATTGGTGTCCTGAAGCCACACTTCCTCCTTCACACTATCAATTTAAAAAAGCCTTTTAGCTTGAAACAAAATGAGGTTGTAAGTGTATTTTAAAAATGTAAAATACTGCATCACGCTCAATACAAAAATGAATACACATTTTGTGTCCACAGCCTAGTATGCATGAAAGATTGACAGAAAGAGACACCACTGTTCAAGAGTGAACAACCTCATTTGTAGAGTGTATCTCTCCATAGAGAGTCTGGACCCTCCCTAACTCGTACCCCTCTTTGCCTAGTAGAGTGTGTTTTGTTACAAGCTCTGATATAGTCTCATATCTTTATATACTGACCTACCCTAAGGGAGCTTACTTTATAATAGCTGCAGCTACTTCTGGTTTATGTATTTTCTATTACTGTTTTTATGTTGGTACTTGTGCCCCAGGCACAAAGTTTGTGAAGGGTACAATTTAAAAGCTTGAAATTTAATTGAAGTATTATCTAGCTGCAATGTATGTACATGCTACTCACCTTGAATTCATTTTCCTCTTCTTGTCCTAGAAAAAATTTCTAAAAATGATTTGTCTGCAATGGTGAAAAATAATTAAGTCTTTAGGATACCCTGAGTCAGTTTGCACATGTATTGACCATGGGTAAATGAAAATATCTAAAATTCACACATTTTAAAATTCATAGAGGTGATCTAACTAATTTTACTGTATTGATACCTACAACTAGTGTACAGGGCCTTAATTTAAATATTCATTGTCTCATAACTCATTATAATCTCTCAACTGTTTTTCATAATATAAACAATATTTTTGATTATACATATGATATATATTTGTGGATGTACATGTATTAATATTTTGTATTTAGTTCTTGTATTTCATTGGCATACATTTGTTACTTTAAAAATTCTGAAATAATGTTTATGGAAATATATTGGGTGTAACCTGCTTGTTTTGGGGGAATTCCGTAATGGAAGTGTGTTAATGACACTGACAAACAGGCAAATTGCTGCAAAAAAAGTAGCCTCTAGCCTTTTAAAAAGTCAAGTCAAATTTTGAACAATCATAAAGTGTTTGACCAACCAGTGTTCATGTCCCTTCATATCTATAATCCTATCTCTTTTTATTAAATTTTATCTTAAGTGCCCATTGCTGGTCACTGAAAAGCGAAGTTTATCTTGCCTATCTTGCTCTCATTTCAAGGATTTGCTGGTTTTTTTACATTAAAGTTTTATTGATGTTTTTGTAATATTTATAACTTGGCTTAGCCCATTTGTTGCCTTTTTGTTTTGTTTTCTCAACAAACTCAAAACCAAAGTTAATAAAAAGTTGATACAGTTTCTTTTATATAATCTTTATATGTTTTAGCCTTAGGGTTGAATGTAAATGAGTTATTTTTAATATAAACTTCAGATTTCCATATAAAGCTTTGATAAGGTAAAAATGGGTTGCAAACCTGTGGTTTTGAAATAACTCATAGAACCCAGAATTCTAGAACAAAGTCTGTAGTTTTTCAACATTCCAAAAAGGGTATCTTTTTCTTTCACCTCTTTTTTTTTAAAGTCAGGTTAACTGAGCAGTTACAGTTTCCTACGTAAACCTCCCCCTTTTCAGTGTACATTTGTTATGTGTCTGACAAATTGATAGTCAGGTAACTACCATCACAATCAAGATAACAGAGAATTTCCATCATCCCTAATGATCCCCTCCTGCAACTTTATTGTCAACCTCTCCCCGATCCCACCACAGGGTAATCTCTAAAGTTTTCTATCCCCATATTTTTGCCTTTACTAGAATATCATGTATAGAGAAACTTACATTCTGAGTGTGGCTTTTTAATTTATTTTTAATAACACCATTGTTAATTTTTTTATGGCTGTTTGTAACCTCTAATAAAGACAAACATCCTCTTACAAATACGGCTGTAGTAGGAGGTATACGTAGATGGTAAAAGGACATGTTTTGTTCTCCACAAATTTCTTTTTAAAATGCTTTTGTTATTCTGTATCTTCTCCCTGACTCCCTGCACTGTCACTTTTTCTGAATATCCTGTATTAGTATTTACTAAGACAAGCAATGATTTATGGACATTTAAATTATTTTAGTTTTTTCCAACTGTTCTAAAACATTGTGTACTATCTGATACACTTTTAGAAAAAAACATTGATTTTCTTGGAAGATTGATGATATGTACTATTGTTTATAGATACCCACGGTTTTATCTTAAAAGTTGAATTAAATAATATAATTAGGAGATATATGTATATTGGGAGGTAAAGTATGTATTTTTAGTAAGTAGGGGGTAAACTAAGTATTTGGTTGTGTTTTTGGGAATGTTGTCATTAATATTATTTAGGAGTTTCATTTTGGTTGTGCTGCATTTATATTTCTCTACTGAAATGGTTACATCAGAAGACTTCAGGAATTATTTTACCTTTAGGATAAAATTGGCTATCACACAGAACTTTGAAGTTCCAAACTGCCTTGATTTACCTCTTTGTTCTATGAGGTTACTGATTTTCACTTATGTTTTCATTTATCCTTACATCAGCCATATAAATTAGTAATTAGTACTTTCATGTTTTAAACTTAGTATTCTCTGTTTTTTCTTTTATTCTGTCTGCCAGTATTTTCCTCAGATGTTAGTTCAGATGTCGGCCTGAATTTAATTTCTAGGTGTGTACACCTGCCATTTTATCTGTAAAGAAGCTGGAAAGAGAGAAGAGATGAGATCTATTTTTATGCTAGTAATAAAATAAAAAGGAATAATATGCAGTTTTACTGTTTAATTGTTATGTAATGAGAATATAGGTGATCATTGGTGGGAGGGGGTGAGGATGCCTTCCTATCATCGTCTTTTATGATGTCCTCTAAATCTCCTGTGTCAACTGGGAGCCTCAGGGACGATCACTCTCATTCTCTCTGGTCATTTCCTTTAGGTGAATCTCTATGTGAACCATTAGTTCACATTTAAAACAACTCTACCACTTGAAACAGAATGTGAACAAGAATTGAACTCTGGATTCCCTACCACCTCGGTGTGGGTTTAGCGATCTCTCATAATTGATGTACAATCACCGAGTTGCTCCAGGTTTTTGGATGACTTTCTTCTTCACTCCATACATCCTAACCATCAGCAAGTTCCTTCAACACCACCTTCAAAATGTAGCTGAGACACAGCCTTTCTCCACCTCAATCACCACCACTACCCAAGTCCAATCTACTACCATCTGATGCGTAGACTTTTGGGAGACCTCTTGGCAGTCTTGCTTTCATGATTATCCTTCAAATGATTCATGTCCTGCCTACCCCTCTAAACTTACTTTTTGGCATTTCCCTCTAAATTAGTTTCCTATTACTACTATAAAAATTATCATAAACTTAATGCTTAAAACAGCACAAAGTTATTAGTGGGAGGGAGCCATTCTTCAACTTGCCACTCTCTTGAATTGCTTTGCTGAAACTGCAGCTGGTTTCTGAAACAAGTCAACTTTTTATAGCCTCTGAGTGATTTCGTTTGTTGTTCCTTTGTCCCAAAATATGGCCTCTTCTCCTCATTTAGGTGTCTGCTAAAAAGACATTTCCTCAAAAAGATCTTCTATGACTCTATACTTTGAAAACCTTCCTTCCTTCTCATTTGTAGTTGATTTGTATTGCTGTCTTTGTACAACTCTGATGTTATTCTGTTTGTTTACTGTCTAATTGGCTGCACCACCATAAGTCAGGGTCTTTGTCTTGCTCATTGATGCATTCCCTGGATTAATTGTATTGGCAAGAACATAGTAATCTCTTAAATACATGTTGAGTAAATGATACATTATTCCAGTTACAAAGATGAGTAAATTAGACTCACAGGTGTTAAGTAAAGTCTTTAAGATCACAGAGCTAGCAGTGGTAGAACTGAGAGCTCATCTCAGATTTGTCTAATTTCAAGACCTCTATTTTTTATATTACCTCTCTCTTTAATGAAAGTAACTTGAACCATGACCTATATTAATATGCAATCTACCTAGCCACAACAAGAAAAAGCAAACCCAGAAAAGACATCATTTGCATTTTTTTTCAGGGAATCCTGGACAGTAATATGCTTAGAAGTGCTATTGAAAATATATTTTTTTCCTGACATTGTGCCATTTTGGAATTCATTCCATGATCACATGGTTAATTCAAATTCAGGGAATGATTTATGTAAGTCCTTGAATATGTTATACAATATGGTGCTTAACATACAAGCTATCTATCATCCTAAAATTGATTATGGAATGTTAAATATAATCATTTTGGGGTATTTTTATTGAAATGCTTAAGAAGTCTCTAGGTTCTAATGCAATACAAAAAAGTAATTTGATATATATAATACTTCCTTTTTATTTATTATTTCTTTAAATATAAATGCTTCACCAAGTGAGTGATTATGATCAATGTTCAAAAACATGTAATAATTATTTTTTAATGCAAATTATTTTCTTCTAGAGTGGCACATAGTGTGTGATTTCTTTTGGTACCATTTACTTTATCACGCTGTTTGTCTATCAAGCAAAATTTTGAATCACTGCTTTCATGTGGAGTAGTTCCTCGGGTATATAAAAAACCCAAGAATTTCATCATGTTGATTTTGTTTTGAAACACATCAACTGGTGATTTTAATTTAGCTAAACAAATAACTTAACAAACTTGCATTAAGCCTTTAAAAAGCTTTTGTAACAACGCTTTTACTGTTATTGAGTGTTGATACAATAAAGTTTAGGACCAGTCCTAAATGCTCACCCAATATGGTTAGAAAAAGCATATCATGAGTTCAAAGGTAGGAAATACATTTACATTTGTTCCATATGTTGTTCAGAAACAGGCCAAATGGAGTGAAAGCATTCTGGAACCTCTTTTCCAATTCAGAAGATTAGAAAATGCTGCTCAATGTATAACTAACTAAAATTAAAGAATGACATGTCATTGGTTTTTAATAATATGAACATAAATATTTAAATTTATGAAAATATTTTATTCTTGAACAGTTTAGCCTCTATCTGTAATTAATTGGCTACCCTGATATTCCACAGACCTACAGCTTGAGACATCTGGCACTTGGGACACACAGAAAACTACAAAAGCTTCTCCTCTTATGTGGGCATAAAGTTTTGAACAGATTTTAGACTTTTACTTGGGATATTTCTGGAATATGCATCATTCTCTCAACTTGATCACATCTGAATTGGAAAACTGACTATAATAAGCCTATAACCTTTTGGACTTAACATTTTTGGACATTTAACTGTTTACATACAATTTCAGAGAAATGAGAATACGATTAAGAGTTTGTTCAAGCTAGCTTTAAAAATAAATTTTTAAATTTTGCTGAAAATACATTTGTTGGTTAAGGCAAGCTTGAGAAATAGATTTGAAATAGTTAAATAGGTTTAATAAACTTAAAAGAGATTTCATTTTTGTCCTAGTACGTAATTTTTTTAAAAATAGTCTCGATTGAATTGATTAATTTTGACTATTTAGTAAGTTATGATGGAATTTTGGGGTACAAAACACCTAGAGCCTTGTAAAAAAGAAAGTTGGTCAGGCCTCATTCATCTTTGGAGTCCACATAGTACTTTCCTAAAAAGAATGTTTTATAATTTTATAATTATAATGTATTATAATTTTAGGTTTACTGGATGACACAAACACATAGAAATGGAAATCAGAAAACCTGACAGTTTTGATACTCGATATAATATAGTATCAGAGAATCAGTTTTGTTCCCTACGCAAGCATTTTTATGGTCTGAAACTAAAATGTACCAGAAACATCATGGGTAATTTTATGAGCACACTCTTAAATTATTTAGAACATTTAGTGTTAAAGCATAGTTGCTGAAATTAACCAAAACAGGCTTTGATAACAGGGTGAGGTTTTAGAATACCTCAGTAACTAATCTGTGTTCCTGAAAGATCAAAACATTATAACTTGCAATTAAAATTATATTGTTGCCTTATGGAAATTCATCCTTTAAAGGAAATCATTGGTTAACTCTTTAATAAAGCAACTTTCAAAATTATTTTCATCCTGTATTGTAAAATCTCTCCTTTTAATTATTTAAATTAAGTTTGGCTACACAGTCATGATTTATTTTTTAAAGTCTGCCTATAACTAATGAAATATTTTAAATGGATTATCTTTATACATTATACTTAATATTTTTTGTGTAAAGTTGGGCATCTGTGTATTTACTGCTTCTTTCTTTTTGTGATGGTGAATGATTCAATGTGCTGTCTTTTCAGACACATGGTATGAAAATACTGTGATCCTCAAAATGATTTAACTTTTATACTTTAATATTTATGGAAAACTAAGGACATGTAAATATATACTTAAAATAGAATTACTTTTTTCTGTTTAGCATATAAAAATAATCCCAAATTCCTTAACATTTATAATTTTTAGTACTGTTAAATTGACAATCTAATGGAGAAAATGAAACAATAATTTCTCTTTCTCAATAATATTACATATTTTAATATTTTATACTTGCTTTACTAAATGTATAGATAATTATGTATTACAATCTCTAAAAAACTTATAAACTACTGGAAATACATGTTAAAAATTCACAACACACCTCTATATACACGTATATTAGCAATTCTCTATGCTACATATTTTGATAGCTCATATTCATCCAGAAATTAGGGAATTCAGTTGTCTTTATTTAATACATATCTTTTTAAAGTAATAAAGACCAATGGTAAGATAACAATTTAAAAAAATCTAGGGTGTCACAAATTCAGAATAATCTGTTATTCAGCATAGTTGGAGTGCTACATAATGAAAACTACTAATAATTGTCTCTGAAGCATATCAAAAGTTGAAAGCAGGATATGCTTGATGGGATGCAGGTTCTAACTCTTTGAAAACTGGCAATCCATGAACATGTACATTTTAAATTTTAACTCATTTAATCAGAGATGTCCATTCCCTAATGAGTATGGGTGAATGTGAGATTATTGAGCATGCTAAACACTCAAGATCTGCATGCTATGACAAAAGCAGATATATGAAATAAATGAATCTTATACATAAGTATATGATGTAAACAGAAAACCTTAATACTTAGCAGGTGTGTGTGTGTGTGTATTTGTGTGTGTGTGTATGTGTGTGTGTGTGTGTGTGTATTTATGAGTGTGTGTTAAGCCAAACTCATTATGTAGTTAGTATCTGAGGGGCATTATGTTAAGTGAAATAAGCCAGAAAAAGAAAGACAAATACTGCCCAACATGTTAGCTCTTCCTTTCCAGGGCTCTGCTTTTCACAGATTTTTTTCAAGGATTTAAAAAAAAGAAGCCAATGGAAAAGGCAACTAGTGAATTATAAACTATGTATATATTTTAAAAGCCAGAAAAATAGAAACAGAGAATAGAATAGTGGTTGTCAGGGGCTAAAGAGAGGGGAAATGGGTGATCAAGGTCAAAAGGTACAAATTTTCAGTTATAAGTATAAATTCTAAGGATCTAATGTACGGCATAGTGACTAGTTAATAATACAGTTTGTATGCTTGAAAGTTACTGAGAGTAGATCTTAAGCATTCTCACCGCACACACAAAAAGGGGTTACCTATGTTAACTATGTGAGGTGATGGATGTGTTAATTATCTTGATCTTGGTAATCATGCTACAATGTATATGCTTGTCAAGTCATCACATTGTACACTTTAAATATACACAATTATATTTGTCAGTTATTCCTCAATAAAGTTAAAAAGAGAAAGAAAAGCTAAGGGACTATTGAGCTGAACCATGCTGTTTCATACTGACATGTTAAAATATTGATATAGGTTGAGACGTAAAATTCAAAAATAAAGGAAACGACTTTCAACATTTTGTAAAAGCAGTGTTCATATAGACTGCAATTTTACAAACAGTCAGTTGATATAAAATCATATAGAGAAATCAGTAAGAAATCTGCAAAAGTAAACATGCAGGAGAAAAGAACTATCTCTAAGCCAAATTAACATGTTCCGTAGTTAAACCTTCCAGACATGTAGCTAATTATTTCCAGTTTTGGTATGAAGGCACATTGGGAATTGTATACACCACAACAACCCTCACATAAGAATAACAATTTCATACAGGAACAATTAGATGTTTTTATTTCTAAGTTGGGGATTCTGGTCACAGAGTTTTAGAACTGCTGTGAAATTAGGATGACTTAATAAAAAAAAATAGTTCCTGCATCATTTACCACTCCAAATTTATTTCCTCCAGAAAATAAATGGTCTGGCTTACTCTCTTAAGGATGCCATTTAAAATACTGCCTTTTTGTATGAAAACTAAGTACTTGGTCATGTTGCACCATTGTTAGTGAAGTATGACTCTTACGAGCGTGGCTTTCAGAAAGTCTCAGAGGGATATAAAATGGTCGGTTCAGCTTATGTTTACATAAACCTTATTACTCTGTAAGGTTCAAAAAGGAATAGCTACTATATTTCTGTGATTCAGTTTTCCTCTTGTTGCCTATTTCTTTTTGAGATTCTGAAGTATCTTCATTTTTTTCCTAATCCAAAGGTCTAAGAAAGATCTGAGTAAAAAACATGATTGTACTTATTTATCTAGAGGAAAACTGCTTTCACTAAACATAAAAATGGACGTGAACATTTCCACCTTTAACCTATAATTGTACAACAGAGAATTCAAGGTCACTAGAAGTGTAACAGGCTTGCAAAATATAAATAACTAAAACATATAGTTTGAATTGAATTTACATTATAATCAGAATGTGGTACCCAAGTTTATGAATAGATTGATTTTATCAAAGGAGGAATTTTTTGAATACCCAATGAGTTGGACAGTGGCTAAAAATTTAGGAATATTGATCCAAAAAAATCCTATGAAAAGTAGAACAAATAATAAATTAAATATGTGAAAAATGATTAAAGGAGATAATTTAGGTGATACAAACAAGCTTTAACACTTCATGAAATGGGCAGTCTCCTTTGAGAGAACTGCAAAATGGAGCAGGTGGCAAAAAGCTTTAATAGGATGAAAAATGAAGAATAAGGAAGAGAAAAACAGAAAATATCTGATTGGCTGGGATGACATGGTCAACCTTGTTTGGGTGGGAAAGCCCAGAGCTGGCTTGTTTGGTGATTAGCTGGCTGGATAGATCACGTTTCTGGTCAGGGAAGAACTTACAAGCACACAAAAGTTACCTGTTTCAGTTTGCTGACCTGACACCCAGGATAGAGCACATAATGCATATTATGTTTTTGGTTTCTATTTTTATGAATAAATTTATTGGCACTGAAAAGGCAGATAATCATTTTAACTTAAATGTTTATAAAATATTTTATTGGACTAAGATGAACATTAAAATTTGCTGATTATTCGTAATATTCCTACTCATTCTAAAATTTAGTTACTTTGAATTACTCTTTTAATGAAGGCAAGCATTATTTTTGTTTATTTTCAAGAACTCATAATTCTCTTTTCTATTGAATCTGTTTGCCCTTTCCAATGAATGAGAATGAAGAGAAATTGCAAAGCATGTTTTGAAAAGATACAATTACTCTCTCTAACTTACTTATTTTTAGGGATTTAATGAAAGTCTAACTAGAGGTGTTGTTCTTTAATCAAATAGTCTCCAATAATAAGGAAACCTCGATATTTCTTTTCAGAGTAAAATTTACTAACCTTAAGACTATTCTGGACTACAGAGTGGGTACGTAACAGAATCCAAAGCCCATCTTTCAACATTGTTCATTTTTTTTGTAGTATCTTTTTTTTTTTTTAATTGAAGTATAGTCAGTTTACAGTGTTGTGTCAATTTCTGGTGCACAGTATGATAGTTCAGTCATACATATACAGGCACATATCAGTTTTCATACTCTTTTTCATTATAGGTTCATTTTAATAAAGAAAGAGTCAAGCTAAAATGCCTTTTGAAAGGTTTGTCTTTCTTCCTCACCAGCTACTTTGAGAGGAAGCAAATGAAAGTTTTATGATGGGAAAATAAGTAATAAATCAATGCTTGAGAAGGCAGCTCTGTTAAGATCTGAGAACCCAACAGACTTTAAGTAAGTCAGTGGTTCAGGTAACTTTCCCTTTTATTTGTTTAAAATATGGGCCCCACAGCCAAGCATTTTATCTTTCTTACGCTCAGTTGGAGGAAGTGATGAGCTGGAACCCATCTGCTGGTTTTGACTGCCCTAACGAACCCCTCATATGTAGGGTACTTTGTTGTAATTATGCATATTGACACCCTTTTAAGTTTTATTTTAAACTCTTTGGCTTTGTATTTGACATAAATCCTGACACCTTTTTGACAAGGAACAACGATTCTCCTTTCTGCTTATGTTACTGGCTTTGTCAACATTTGCTATGTGGAAGGAAAGTACTTCAAGTTACTGATTAGCCTATTGATTTGATATATTCTAAGTTTAGGGGTTTTTTTGTTTGTTTATTGCTTTTTTCTGATACTGTGCCGCAGCATAAATGTTTAGACATAGTAATTTTTTATGTGTATTTGTATAAATTAATTTCTATTTAAAAAATTAAAGACTGAATAAAATTCGAGTTGAAGTACATCTTCCTCTCCTGAGAAACATTATCAAATATTTTTAATTATAAAAGTAAGCAGCAATATAACTTAAATACCAATTAAGGACAACAGTACAACTATAAAAGGACGTTTAAGATTTGCTTATTTTTTGACACATTTTGCTGTACACCAGAAACTAACACAGCATTGGAAACCAAGTATATTTCAACTAAAAAATTTAAAAAATATATATATATAAGTTTTTTCATTTGCCCAGGTACTGAATCTGCCCATGTCTAGGAGAAGAGGGAATTTTCATACAACAGGATTTATGAAGATTCTGCTCCCTCCCAGAGCAGTATGCTAAAACCAGTCAATATTTCAGACCATCGTAATAGTTATTTATTCTCTAATGCAAATGTTACCATTGAAGAAATGCAATGGAGACTTTGTCCTTTAGAAAGCAAAGATCCGTATATTTGATATTCAGCATCAGTGATTTACTTGAATATATTTATTTTAGTGCCTAGTGAAAAGTTCCCTAGAATGTTGAAAAGAACTCTCGGGATCAATTATTTATCTATTAAAAATTGAAAATCTAAGTTAAATGCATAGTTTCATTTGTATGAAATTATTTAAGTAATTTTACTCAGAAATATCAATAGTATTAAAATATTACATTAAAATTACATTAAAATATTTAGTAATAAATATTACTAAAATGAGAAGTAAATTAGAAAATGCTATGGTATTTAAAGTGCTCTTTTAGCTTCTGTTTATTGTGGATTATTGCAAATATTTCAATAGCTGAATTATGTTCAGCAGTGTACATCAAATAGGTAGATGTGAAAGAGAGAGAGAAAAACACACCTTACACAAATTAAAATTACTTAAACAAAATGATTTCCTTTAGACTAACAGTATTAGTCTTCTCCAGGATGCCTTTTCCTAGCACAAATTTAGGAAAAGAGAAAAGGTATATGCAACATTCAACATTAAAGGAGCTAATAAACTTTCAAAGCTTTGTGATCTCAACATGTTAAAAAATGCACATGGTAATTATTATACAGTCAAGTGAATCCAGACACTAATCGTACAATACCATCAACATACCAGGATTCACAAAACTATATGTATATGTTTCTTTACCCACCAGGATTGGAACTATTTGTAAAAATACACTGAATTTTTTGAATACCTACCTACAGAGGAATTTCTCCTCCTACTGTCTCCAGGCTGTACACTAACCAGGAAAAGAACACTAGTGCTAACTTAGATAAGGAAGATGGAATCCAGTTTTTAAATATTGTGAGTATGAGTATGAGTGTATATGTGTGTGTCTGTGCTTCTGAAGGGGTGGGGGAAGAGAGGAAAAGAGAGAGAGAAATTGTGCACACATCCCAGAATCAGGTTGAAACTCTAGCTATATTATAGTTAGATCACAATCCTGCTGACTAAGGTGGTTCAGTTTTAAGTTCTGGTTTGTTGGCTTTGCAGGCACCTTTGCCATCTTATGTAGGGCCAGAGCATGGTGTCCTGGAAAGAGTGCACAGTCTGTCCTCAGATGTACATTCTCCACTGCACATCTAAGATTTACGTGAATTTGGAGCAGTCAGTATCTTCTCATCTTAATTTTCTAGTTTGTGAGAAAGAATTGCAATTCCTAATTTATAGACTTGTTTTGGGAAACATATGATATATGTGAAGCAACTGTTGTAATGAGTAGCAGTACTCAGTAAACTTTTTCCTAAACTTTGAAATGATATAAATAACTGCATTTGTCTTAGAATCAGGTTATGTCATGAGGATACAAATCCAATATAGTTTTTGCTTTTAGCTTAAAATTCTAATTAATAGAACTAGTGCGTTTGAAGCTGGTTATTTCATTGGGAGCCCATTAACGGGCTTATGGATATTTGTAATCAGACAGATAAATGTATTGTGTGTGTGTGTGTGTGCATCCAACTAGACTTGCTTCAGGCATGGATAACTAAAAGGCTTATTTTATTATCTAATTGGATAAGTATGTATGAAATACAACAGTTTAAAATAATAGCATAAACACTCAGTAAGTTGCATTTATATGAATATCTAAGGAAGCTTTGAAATTAAATGGAAATTGTGCATCTTTTCTCATAACCATCACTGATTAATACCAGCTTAATAGATTCCTGTTGGAGAGAGTTATAAGTGGAAAAAAAGAAAGCAAACAAGAGGTTACACTTGTTGAGGCTTAAATGTCCATGGCCACTGTTTGCAGTTACTCTGAGATAAGTTATTCCATACATTCCGAATAAGCCTATTTTATTGGAAGGCACTACTTTCTTAATTTTATTCACTAAAAGATGCCTTGCATTCCTCGACAAAGTGCTACTTATTGACTTTCTAGAAGGTTATAGCCCCAGTGTCCATCTGTTCCATTGGTAGTAGCATCCGTGTGTTTTACTTCAGTGCTGCGTTTACACATTAACACAACTGTGTTTCACTCGTTAGGCTTAGACCTTTCATAACTTGCTTGTCACTTGTTCCACTCCTTCCTGCTGGTATTTTAAAAGTCTGTGTTTTGATAGCCAATCATTACTATTTTCCTGCCTGGCTTCTGACTTTTTATTTAGACCATTTTTTTCTTCTCCACCCCCCCCTTTTTTTTTTAAAGTTTGGCATATGAAAATTTATTACTCTCACCATCAAAACTTATGATCTTGGTTTTTCCTTCTTATCTTTGTATAAAGCCAACAGAGAGACATTGGCTATTCTGAACACCCTAAAGCAGACTCTGGGGATTATTTAGACCATTTTTTTTAAAGAGGCTAGGGTATTTGGGGGCCTGAACTTTACTATATTATGTGTGCTAAAGCGCTTGTCCTTGTTGTTTTTAAGAACAATTGAATGACAATGTCAGGTGGCCCCACGTGGTAGTGAACAACAATAATGTGCTATGCTTAATAAAGAACAGATCAATAGGTAAATTATACTCAGTATATCTAAAAAGGCACCAGAAAATCTATACAATATCTAAAGATAGCTTTGTTTTTGTCTTTGGGGTTTTTATTTATATATGGTAGGTAAGTAATATGTATTTTTATTTTGATACCTGTTTCTTCTATTCCTTTGATTCTTTGTTCTTTCCTTCCTTCCTTCCTTTCTTGTTTCCTTCTTCACTCATTTACATGTTCAGTAGACAGTTACTGAGTATCAACTATGCACCATGAGTTGCTCGGCTAAAATCCTTATTGTTTTATTTATATATCTAGATCTTTATCTATGTCTATATCTATATATCTATATCTATATCTATATCTTCTGGTTAAAGAATAGAATAAATCTACTTTACTTTAATGAATACCTCCTTTGCTTATGGTGAAGTTAGATACAGTTTTTATTGCTTTAGGACTTGCTTTGGGAATTCTGAGAGTCAGAATGTCTTGAGGTGGTCATCTCTATTCTATTAAAACCACATGCATCAGCCAGGGTAGCAATCTTCTCATTTTTTGACCTCCACAACCATCGCTTTCTCCATTCAGTGTGCTCCTGGCAGAAAGGGGGAAAGTGAGCAGTTCCACGTGAACAACTTGCATTTATGGGTGTGAGGAATTACTTGATTGCCAGTTGATTACCCATTTTCATTTAGGCTGGAGAGGGTAGTGAGTGTGAACACAATTAACCACAGGATTGGGACAGTGTTGGAATAATCTGGGGTCTGTGATGGTTGCCACTGGGATTATAAATACCACTGAGTAGTTTTACCATGTTGCCTTTATAAGACACAATGAGGAGGTTTAAGCCAAAGAAAAAATAATGGAAGTGATAAATCTGCTCTTAAATATTTCTTCAGATATTATTTTCAATCCTGTAACAACTGAACTAGGGTCACTTAGTCCTAAGAATAGTCCTTTTTTAAAGTGTTATTGCTCCTGGAAGTAACCTTGCATAATTGGATGAAGTGCTCCATGCTGTTCTATTTTATGGTACTCCTTTGGCTCTTCCTTCCACGTGCTACTTTAAATCCCCTCAGGCTCCATCAGTGCCTTAGGCTGTGAAATCAGAATAGAAGATGAGTTGTTCCTAGACAAATCAGATACATTTTATATGCAAATAATTTCTTCCTCAGTATCATCAGAGTACAATAATTTGAGTGCCTGACATAGTGATTTATCAGTGTCTATAATATGTCACTTAAATATTAGTCCTCCTGACCCAATGGGATTTGGTTAGAGTGGTAGCTAAGCTTTTTTTTCCTCCTCATTGTTCTGTTTTCTCTTAGATGCCTAGTTTAGCATAACCAATTTTTTAAAAATTTGCTGTTAGGGATTTTTGCTCCGGCATTTTATATTTTGTCACCTTATGTATTTTGCAACTCTTTCTTCCAAACTTTTTTTTCCCTAATTTTTATAGGTGTTACACTTATCCTGAAAGTTCTACCTTTAGAAAGTATGGAAAGGAGAGTTTCAATCCATGAAAACTTTCTTTATGTTTATGATTTTCTCTAAGTTTGCAGAGATATTTTGGGCTGCAAATCTTGTAAAGGAGACAAAGAATGAAAGAAAGAGAGGGAATGAGGGATGGGGGAGAAAAATGTTGGAATTGATTGCCAGTGAGCAAGAATATTTTTAGGTATCAGCTATTAGTTTGGTGAAATTTTTAAGCATAGGAAAAACTATTATGGAAACCGAATGTTAACATTCCTTAAAATATCTCTACAAATTATTCCCTTCATGATTACAAAATCTTTGACAATCACACACCTGATACAAAGGAAGGTGCTTAATTCAGGACCATTGGGGGCCTCATCAGCAGATGCTTCAATATCACCGTGTTGGCCCCTGTGTCAATAAGCATTTCTTTGCAAAATAGCAAGAATGTATTTTTCCACTGTTTTCTCGTCTGGTGGACAAAAGACCCAAAAGGCTATAAACTAATAATTGAAATCAGCATTTATGGTATCTAGATGTTCATTGTGTTACTGTTTTGTTTCCTTGATTAACTAAAATAAAATTCTATTTTTAAACAAATTTGGGGCAAAATTTGTAGTAGACATGACTTCTTTTTGACCCAGAAGTACCTGTGCTGAAATAGCATTCAATGGAATTGCAATCAGTTCCCAAAAGTTGTGTTAGAAGGGGTTTCATTTCATTCTTGCTGTCAGTGAAGGTATGATAAGTATGATGAAATTAAAAAAAAAAAACTTTATATTAGCTGAAATGGAATTATATGTTTGTTCAGTTTCCACATCAATAAAAGAAAATAATGATATGTATCATGTGATGTTATTGGCAACGCCGTGGATAAGCTCTCATTCAGCTTCCGTAATAATGCTGGTTTTTATCAAGCTTGAAGTATTTCACCATAATAATATCTGCTGCTTAAAAGTGGCAGCTCGCCACAAGATCCTTCAAGCATCTTTTGGTGTCTTTTAGAGACAGAGCTGCAGACATATAGAAACTCTCTTTAAGAAGATAGAAATAAAGTGCATCATCGCTAAAGGTTTCATTTGAGAGTATGGCATCACACACTTAAGTGCTCATTCTTGTTTATATAAAACGGTATAAACCGTCATAGCCACCAGTAACTGAGCAGCTACCTTCCCAGGTATTTTAACCTTCATTACCTCCCAATAACATTAAAAAATGTAACGATAACCACTATACATAAAAATAGATAAAAATATTTCTTCTGTATAGCTCAAGGAGCTATATTCAATATCTTATAATAACCTTTAATGAAAAAGAATATGAAATGAATATATGTATATATATGCATGACTGGGACATTGTGCTGCATACCAGAAATTGACATATTATAACTGACTACTTCAATTTAAAAAACTGTATATTCTTATCTCCTTTTTAACAGATGAGGAAAGTGGGACTCTGAGAAGTTAAATAACTTATCCATTGTCACATAACTAGTAAATGACAAGATGACACTTAAATTTGAGTGTGTTTGTTGAACTGTAAAGCACCTGACCCTTCCATGATCCTTTTTGGATACAAGTTATTAAAAATATGAAGTAGGCAGAAAGAACCTTAAAGAAAAAAAAATCCACATTTATATTAATCCTCTGTTTCCAACAAGAATTTTAAGTCCATAAAAAATTCCATATCTACACTCAAACCTTTTTTGTAAAGTTAACAGGAAAAAAGGCTATAATATGGGGTGCTTATAAAATACAAATGTTCAATGAATTGTGTCTGCATGGTTTTATGATAGTAAAAAACATAGCAATAAAACATAATTCCACAAGATATAGTCATTTTTGTTTAACGTTTTCCACTTGTATTCTCTTTTATGCTTAATTCTCTTTCTTTTGGTTTGCCATGCCTCTTTTTATTGCACTGTCTTGTATTTCATCAATAATAGATTTATTATTATTAGAACTATTATAATGTTATGCTTTCTCTAGTCACTAGGGTCAAGGCCAAAATACGGATCATTCTTACAAAATTTATGAAAGCTTCTATTTATGTTGACTTTGTTGAGTATATTTTCAGTTGTACTCGGTAAATATTCATTAAACATTTTTTTTTTGCCAAGGACTAAGGTAGATACTAGAATTATAAAAGCTAATAAAATATTGTCCCTGCTTTCATGAGCCTGTAAGTACAGCAAGACATAAGGGTAAACGAAGAATACAGTGAAATTAGAGGTCATTGAACTGGAAGTATATACAAATTGTGTAAATTGTTACAATCCTGAGCCTTTGCTAGATACACACACACAAAGTGTCATTTTAATAACCATTGTGGACCTTTGAGATAGATAACTTTTCTGCCCTATTTAGTGCCTTTCTAGAACTAGAATTTACTGATTTCTTTGCCTACTTTGGCCATGTATTGGCATTGTAAGCATTCTTACTTACTGCAAAATAATTTTTTGAAAAAATAGATTTCACAAAGATCTTGTGATCTTTGTCATTTTGCCTATTTTCCATTATTGTAAACAAAATTTTCTACAAATCTTAAGATGTATTCAGTGTATATTATGTACTCAGTCTTTTGTACCCAGCCTCCAGTACTTTCCCTTAAAAAAAAAAGTGATTGTCTTAAGGTTTTTAAATTTCAAGAATATCTTTTATGTCCCAGCTCAAAATGTGTTGTGCGTTCAAATCTCTTGGATATCTTGTTAAAAGTGCAGATTTGTATTCAGTAATCCTGGAGTAGGTCCTGAGATTCTGCATTTCTAATAAATAAGCTTTTGGGTTTTGATGATGGAACTGGTTTAGTGTCTGCAGTTTAAGAAACATGACCAAGAGTAGTCTTGACTAATGTGCATTTTGTAAGACAGAGAGTATATTTCACCTCTGTGGTCAGTTAACCTACTAATGCTTTGTGGGGAAGCAGGAATAGAAATATTTTCAATAAACCTGAATTTAATCAGATTGGATTTGGAAGTCTTATCAGGTGAGTATCAGGAACCAGGTTGTCTTAACTGTTCTCAAATCTGTCAACACTTATTTAAACCTATTTTTTTGAATTTAGCAGTAAAATAGTCTGAGATTAAATTGCTCCATTACTATATAATGACTTAAAAGTTGTTTTTATAAATGTAAAAGTCAGGTATCTGCCATGTGCTATAAACAGTAAACTCCTGCTGCCTACACTGACTTTTATCTAGTCTTTGTTGTTTATGGTATATTGAGGATATCTCATCACACTATGGAAACTCGGTTAAAAGCAAAATTCAGCGGTTCTGCCTTTCTTCAATATCAGAGAGAAAGCAATCAAGATACCCAAATGCAGTCCATGTCCTTAGAGTTGCCAAGATTTGCTTTGCTCAGTAGAATGGACTTGTGACCTATGATCATCCTCTATAGTTTTATTATTTGATGGTAGTATCTAGCTTTTGCTTCAGGTCTGGCTGCTTGTATAACTCTGGACACAAATTTGAGAAGAAACCACTTCAGAACACCCTTAGGTTGGGAAAACTCACCCTCTGGTTCAATACACTGTTGCCATGACTTCTGAAATTTCCCCCATCCCTTCCCACCACGCCCACCACTCCTCCTACTGCCAGCCCTCCCAGGAAACACTTAGAAATCGGAAACGCCAACTAGAATGCTATCTGTCTACCTCCCTTTATCTTTTACTATTAAAGATTTCAGAAAAGTTTACAAACCTTTCACAATTATGAACGCTTCTGCAGAGCAGAGAACTATTTATGTGTGTAATAAATGTTTATTAATTAAGACTTTGTGTATTGCTTTGAATAAATAGTACAATGGATTAAAAAGCCTCCAGGCCTGAAAAATATTATACTATTTAATGAAATTAATATATTTCCTTGTCTAGTACTTGATACCTTTCAAAGCATTCAAAAATAACTAATAATAATGACAAATATTAGTGTTTCTTATACTGTGCATTGTATAAGCGTCTTTACACATATTTTCTCATTTAAAGCACTAGCTATTATTCCCATTTCAGAGACGAGAACTGAAGCTGGAGAAGTTAAGAAACTCATGCATCTGCTGAGGGGCAGAAATGATTATAGAAAGTTTTTGCATCTCAGGTCCTATTTCTTTTATACCAACCTATGATATTGATTTTTACTTAAACAACGAGACATGACAATTTTCTAATTTTTCAGTTTGAAGTATTTAAAAATAGACTATTTAAGGGGGTCGCCCAAATCCATATATAGCTAATGGCAATCATTGAAACTTCCAAGCAACGCAATGATATGTGTTTTTATTAGACTTCAAAATCTATAGACTAGAAGAGAGGATGTTTTTTAGGAAGAAAGGGAATGATGAGGGAATGATAAAACTGTATCTTTTAAACTATTATACAAAATCATCCTAGAAGTTACCCATGATAGGAGAACAATGGTTGAAGATGGTCTCATGTCATACTGCTAAAAATATTCCATAAATCTGTGATTCAATTATGAACTAAACTCAAGGTTTGAGTGTGATAGTGGAGTTTAAATTTACATTATTAAGGGGAAAGTAAAAGCAATGTGCCTGCTATGATACTTTTCTCATCTAGTTTGTAGATATTTGAGATATAAAATGTGTAACATGGGAGATAGAATTAAGAAGACTTTTTTTTATCATAAATGGATACAAAAGGCCCTGTTTTACTTTTGCAAAATGCACAATAATTGCTATTATTTATTATGTACATACCGTTTGTCAATATTTGAAAATTAAACAGATTGATTGATGAATGCATGCATGGAGACACTGTACTAAGCTCTGTACTAATTTGTCTCACTAAATACCACACAGCAGGATATATTATCTCAAGTTTATCCCAAGTCTGTATTATTACTATCCCAAGTTTATATACAGAATTTAGAGAGATGCAGTACATCACAGAAGGATGCATAGCAAGAAATTGTAAACAGATGAGTCAGACTACAAACCCAGCAACAGTCTTCCTCATCCTTATACTAGTTATTAAATTTTGTTAATGAGTACATGTGGGTTGTAGGAACGGTTTGTAGAATAGATGCTAGCTCTTTGCTTCCATAACAACGATGACAAAAGTAATCCTATGAAGCCAAGATGACATTGGGCAAAAGCATTCAACAGATGGGCCTGTTTCAGCATCATAACTAATAGTCTGAATCATGTTGGATACTGGTTTGGGAACTTAAATTTACAGCACAAGGTGGTTATATATACTTCAGACATCTTCTAAACTGTGAGTTAGTCAACATGAGATCACACCTCTGGGGGTTACTCTGTATCACCAGAGCTCCATACTGCTACTCACCTGGTAACCCTGAACTACCCACAAGGCCAACCCTCAAAAAGGAAAAATTAAACTAAATCACATTTAGGATTTAAAATAAGTCTTAACGTAAATGTTTCTAACAGGAGTGTTTATATACCAGTGAACATATACCTGTGTGTGCACATAGATAAAGATCTATTCACATACATGTAAATATACAAGATTCTGAAATTCAACATTTCCTGCACTGGATTTGAGCTATTAAAAAATATATTTTGTGTATGTAAAAGACATGCTGTCAGCAGCCAGAGCCACACTGGCAGCCTATGGAAGAAGTCATTTTTTTTTTTTTTCCTAGAATTGATTGATGGTTTGCTGAGGGAAAGAATGCTGGGCTTTGGGGAAAAAAAATGTCATAAAACAGAAAATAAATATGAACTACAGTGGTATTTGGCAACCTTTTATCAACTCTACTAAACCAAAAGGGCAGTCTGCCAAACCTCAAATACAATTGCATTGTATCCAGAGTAGATAAAAATACTGTAGCAAAATAAATAAGGAAAAAGCCACAGTATCATCTTAATCTGAAGAAAATATGAGGGAATTGGAATATCGACTACCTTTTATATTAAAAACCTATGTATTTGGGTTTTTTTTTCTTCCATAAAATGTACAACGGAGGGGAGGTTAGGTTACAGTCCCAATGGGTAAGTTCCCGATTGGGTGATTTTCCTCCTATGATTTAACTTCAGTGATCTTGATGTTTGCCCCGAAGAACAGAAAGGGGTTAAAGTATATCACCATTCATCTCCTTCCAGCAACTAAAAAAAAAAAAAAAAAAAAAAAAACAAATCTATGTTTTAATTTTATAGAAAAGCATGAAACTTTATTTTTACTTACTTTAGCCTAAAAGTTGCATCCTTCTTGAAAATCTCCGCAGTTACAGAGTTGTCACCCTTGGATTCTCTAAAAGGTTTTTCAAGCCCTAAATGATTGTCTTTGGACCATTGCTACTGAGTATCCTGAATAAGTCTTCCTGTAGAATTAATTCCCTTGTTTGGCAATTAGGGACAAGAATATTCTCCAGAGATCTGCTGTGCATCTTGTAGGATTTCTGTGGTGTACGTACTTTAGGAAACACTGCAAAATTGAATTTTAAAACTTAGAACTAATTACGTTATGTAAACTGAACCAAACTGGTGTTGTATATATAATTGACAAAAGCATTTAAAGATCTTATAAAATGTAAGTGAACAATGACGTAAAAATATCCATTAACTATCTGCAGAGGTAAGGGGGACAGCGGAATAGGATGCATTCTCTTTGTGGGCCTAGCCTACTTACCCCTTCCATGGAACCCATGTGGTCAGTAAGCTTAGCCAGTGTTCTTAGAACTTCCGAAAACATTGCTCATAGGCAGTTTGACCATATATCTTAGTTTTGCCAGGACCATGCTGGCTATCCTCCTGTAATTATTAACAGTACTCCCTTTTGTTCTAAAAGTGCTTGAAATTGGGCAATTAGGTATTTTCTCATCCTCCCTATAGGAAGTATAGGAAATCCCTACCTGCTTTCTAAAGTTGAACTTCAGATCTTCATATCTCTTCCTTTTACACACCTGGGGAGATTTGTTTATTTATTTATTTTTAATTTTTTTGTTTTTTTGGGGGGAGAGGTAATAGTTTTATTTGTTTTTACTTATTTTTTTAATGGAAGTACTGGGGATTGAACCCAGGAACTTGTGCATGCTAGGCAGGCACTCAACCACTGAGCTATACCCTCCCTCTCCTGAGGAGATTTAAAATGTATTAATTACATTTCCAACTTTTCCAGAAAAAGAAAAAAAAATGTTTTCATTTAGGAAAAATGTATAAGCTATGAATACGAACTAACTTGACTCCTATAAGAATAATTCCTATTAGCTAACAACAGATTCTTTGAAGAGTAAGAGGGCAAAGGTACCTTTCTCTTCTTTTATTTTATGTATTAATTTGTTTATTTATTAATATTGCTTGTCTTGCAACTCTCATAGTAAGAGGTAAAAGACAACTAGAAATTGTTCTGCAGTGCTTGTGAAACCATTTCAACCTTGAGTACCCTTTACAATTTTCCTCTTTACCCTAACCACAAAACTTTGTAAAAATATATTAAATTTGATCTTAGAAGTTAAGTAATTTAGGAACTGTGCAAAATGGCATGTAACTTAATCTATTCAATTTACTTATGCCAAGTACCAATCTCCTCTGCTCTTGACATGGCGTGTCACAGGGATCAGTTTTACAGCTGAATTATTTGAGAGTGTTGCTCCAAAATACTACAGTGTAGCAAACTGTGACATCCTAGGAGAGAAAGGGAGAATAGGATGCATAAGTAAGTTAGATGGTAAGGCTCATGATTGGCAATAGTAGAGTCAGATTCCCAGAAGCTGCTGTATTACAGCAGGATTTCATTGATATGAACCAGGAAAACGGCTGCCTGTATCAAAATCATGTTGCGGTCACTTAGCAGTCTCTGTTAAGCTCAGGCTGAGTTGTTCATGTAGCCCCAGCCACCCTGTGAGACACAGACATCTGGTTACTACCCCAGGCTAATCACACAGACCACTTAACAGCATGCCTGTCTCAGTCAGCTGGAAAGCACCTTTATATTTTGTGGATTATTCCATAAGCCAGCACAGTTATTTAAAATACTTTACTAAGCAAAGGAATATTGCTGACAGTTTTTTCTTTATGGGTCAAGTTATCTGTAACATTATCCACACGTTTTTACACTAAGCAGTCTCCAAACCTGTTTGCCACGTGCATATGAAATGAATCGTTATTATAATGAAATCCGGAACACTCTAGAGTAATGGAGAGGCAAGGGAAAATAAAGTAAAAGCCTGCCGCCCCAGTTTTGAAGACAGTCAAAGCAAAGGGGCTGCTTCCATGAACATGTGGTTTTGGGCTTTCAGAATTGCTGCAGGAGCTCTGGTGGGAAAGGCGGTAGGGGGCGGGTGGTCTCTCCTGGATGCTCAACAGGATGCATGAAATGGGCAGTGAGTGTCATTGAGGCTAAACTGCCTAGAATCTTATGCAATTGTTGTGTTTGAAATGAGAGGTAGTGGAAATCAGGCCCTGTTTCATTTAGCTCTTAAATGTTACCTTTTGACCTCATCATTACTTCATAGGTTTCCTCAGTTAGCTATGCATGTTTCATTCCTGCATTTGATAGCTTTTTATTCCGGCTGTTGATTGCATTGGGAATTGCATGTTTATAGAAAGCAAAGAAGAGAAAAAGAATGCTTGTTTTATGGCATAGGGCTGAAAACAGCACACATTAGTTGTGTACCTCTAGGGACAGAATGCCCCCTCTGGAGAGGCTGACATCATAATTAATTACACCATTTGTTTCACAGTATTGAAATTCAATCTTGACTCTACTCTGTACTCAGAGCTGATCCCATTTGCAAAACCACACGCCCATACCTCCAACTCTAGAAATATATCATTAAACAAGTAACATCTTCTTGACTGGTAGGTTAAAGACAACACAGGGTCCCTCAAAACGGATTGAATGTGGAAGAAAAGAGATCCCTTAGAATAATCTCTTAGTACCCTTAAAGTGCTAGTGATTCCTGGTCACTCTGTTTAATTGGCAAATCACCACAAAGTTCTACAATAATTGAAAAATAAAGAAATGATAGGGGAATGATAAGAAATGGATATATAAGCTTTTCTGTTTGTCTCAGTTGTCTTGAAATGCTACAGAAATAAACTTTTTTTTTGCAAATCCTATATTAAGAATTTTTATCACTTAGAATTTTTTAAAGTTTAATGATTCTTGTGAGAGAGAAAATAAGTAGATTTAAACTTTACAACAACCTACAGAAGTGGGCGTTCTTTATAACAGATTAAATAACCAATGAAATGGATAGTGTATGCCTCGTTTTTCAGTTGAGTAACACTTTCCATTGTCTTCAAGAAGTAGAAGGTATACAATATGTCATTTTATTTTATTTTTTTATTTGGATCAGTGTTATTCCTTTTTTTAAATTGAAGTATAGTTGATTTACAATGTTGTGTTGGTTTCTGGTACATAGCATAGTGATTCAGTTATACATATATATGTGTCATTATTAATATAGTTCATCACAAGGTAATGAATATGGTCCCCTGTGCTGTACAGTAGGACCTTGTTGTTTATCTAACAGTATTTCATTTTAATGATAGTTATCACATCTCAGATTTCATAATATTCCTAAGGCAAAATATGTGAATAATCTCATTTTTAATTTATTAAAAATTATGACTAGTATTTATTAATAAGCATTTTCAATCTTTTAAATATCCTGTATGAATAAATATATTCATGTTTCGCCAGAGCCTGCTCACAGTATATTTATATTGCAGGGGCAGTGTAGTAAAAAAGGAACTCATCCTTATGAGAAGTTTTGTCCTGACAGAATCTTTGCCTGACCAAACTTTAGTCAGACACCTGAAACTTCTCTTGGGCTCATCTGTGCACCTCCTTTAAAAATCTAATTTTAGCAAAAATTGTACTGTCAGTTTAACCAAGACCCCTCACTCTCCATATTGGACCACATGGGTATCTGCTCAGTTTCCTCATCCTCCACCATCCCTCTGATCATGTAATACCTGAATGCCCTGCCTGTATTCAGCCAGTAGCCTGTAAGGATGGGTTAGCAAAACCCCCCTTAGCCTGATGTTTTTTCTTGGGTAACATTCCACCTACTGCCCTCCCTCCCACCCTGCTCCTTAGCTATAAATTCCCACATGCCCATGCTGTATTTGGAGCTGACCCCAGTCTCTCTCCCCCACTGTAAAATCCCATTGCAGTGGTCCCTATACCTATCAAGATAGTCCTGAATAAAGCCTGCCTTAACATCTTTAATCAATGTCAGTGAATATTTTTTTCTTTACCAATCTGTCATCTCTGAAGACTTAAATCAGTTATTAGAACTATATGTTTGAAGCCTTGATAAAACTAAGTAGAATTAATTTTTAAGAGCAGACTAAAACAAATATTGTAAGGGAAAAAAAAAATCTGATTAATGAATTGCATGCATAATTGACCTGTTTAGAAGTGTTATTGCCATTTTGTTATATTTCCTCCCAGAAACTTTCATTAAAAAAATCTCATTCCCATTTAATGAAAATTAAAGATTATTTATTTATAGATAGATTTTTAAATCCTTATTTGGGGTCTGGTAAATTCTTTGGAAATATGCTCTGTTTAAATAAATTATTTTCTAAAGTTAATACAGTACTCAGTTTTACTAATCTGTAGAGAAATAGGCCATATGGATTTTGTTTTTTAAATGTTCAAATGAATTTTAAAAATCCTCAAGGCCACTCTCCATTTGCTTAACAATATATCTTAACCTTTCTGCAATTTGAAGAACATATGCATTGAATTAATATTTTTAAAAAATAACCAAAAACTAGCATGGCAATGCTGAACTTTGTGGGGTTATATAACATTTTCTTGCTTGAATTCATATATTAGTTTGTAAAGGTATCAGCTGGGTTTTTAAAAACACATTTCTCCTTAATCCTAAACCAAACAAAATGATAAATTCTGACACTTCTGTAATTTGCATAACAATTGGCCGCAAAGAGTAATTTATTAATATTCAGTGAAGTTCTAATTTGCACAATGCCTGCAGCAATATGTAAACTTCACTTTGCTTTAAGATGGAAATTTGTTACAGTGCAAATATCAGTAAGTATAATTTTATTAATCATTTGAGCATTTGATTCTGTGACCTTGACAATGTCTATACTTTTGCCCTAGAACACATACACAAAATGAAATTAAGGTCACTGTATTTTCTTCTGGTTGCTACTTAGCTACATATATTGTAGATATTTGAACACACCATTGTGGAAGGTGCTTTTATTATTTAAAAGAAAGCTAATGTTATTGGTTAACCTTCAGTAAAAAAAAAAAAAAAATTCAAGCTTATTTTCCATCATGTTCATTAATTTAGCCAAGTAGCATTTGTTGAATGTCTATTGTTTTCCAGGCAGCTTGTGAGGTGCTTGGGAAGCATTCAAATATACTTCTGCCTCCTGGATCTTTCAGATTATGCATTTTGAATTAAGAAGGATGTATTTGCTGTGAGATCAGAATGGAAATGCTGTGAATGCATGTTGGTTTGAGCTAAACTAAGAAATAATAGTGATAAGAGGTAACATTTATAGAGTGCTTCTAATGTGTCAGGAACTATTCGAAGTGTTAGCTTATTTAATTTGCACAACAACCCTAGGAAGTGCCTTTCATTATTATGCCCATTTTAAGTTAGGAAAATGAGGAATAGTGAGGTTGTTAAATACATTTATACAAAGGGCAATTTGACCTATATTGCAATATAAAACTCAAATTTTGATTTCTACCAAGATTTTCTAGATTTAAATGTGCCAAGACATTAACCAAAATAAATAGGCAGGTGATGCATCTTACTGACCTAAACTCTGTTCTCCAAACTTTGAGATTAACAAAGTCCTTTGCATATATTCATTTGGCATACACGTACATGCTTAAGTATTTACAACCTGTTTCATCTAAGCACTGAAGATTCATTTATTGGTCAGCAAGTCAAACAAAACAAAGTCATGTAGTCCTACTGTTGAAAGAGGTTTTTGGAGACAAATGATAAGCAAGTAAACAAATAGATGCATAATGTATTTTCAGGTGGTGGTAAGAAAAACAAAGCTGTGCAGGGCATTTGATGGTGGAGGGAGGGGAGGGTTAAATTGTAGACTGAGTGATTAGGAATCGCTTTGTTGAGTGAAGTCTTGAACGCAATGTGGAGAGATTATCTTAGCAATATGGAAGAAAGTATTTCAGGAAGAAGGAATAGACCCTAGTGGGGAGAAAGAGATTAGTAATATGGAGGAAAAGATAAAAGAGTAGAATTGAATGTTATAAGGTCAGAGAGATTGCAACAGTTGGATGATATTGTGAACTTCAATGGGAAACCATTTGAATTTTATTATAATATGATTAGAGGCCAACAAGAAGGGAAGCAGGAAGACAACTTAGACATTCTTGTTCCAGTCCAGTTGACTAGGGCCAAGATGGTGCAGAAGTGGTGGGGCAGGGTCAGATTCAGGAGACACGTAATGGCTATGCTAACAAAACTTTCAGATGGGCTGGAGTTTTAAAGCTGTTGCCCAGACCACTAAATGTCTAAATTTCAAGCAGACTATAAAGTGTTTCATTTGACCTAGTTTCTGATATTGTGAATTGACATTTAGACTTACAGACATAGAAAACAAACTTATGGTTACCAAAGGGGAAAGGCGGGGGAGGGATACATTTAGTACTTCAGAATTAACAGATACACGTTATTGTATATAAAATAGATAAACAACAAGGACCTACTGTATAGCACGGGGAACTGTATTCAGTATTTTGTAATTATCTATAATGGAGAAGAATCTGAAAGAGAATATACAGATATATACATATATATACACACACACACACATATATATATATATATAACTGAATCACTTTGCTGTACACCTGAAACTAATACAACATTGTAAATCAACTATATTTCAATTTAAATAAATGGAAGGTAGAGGTTTTAATAAAAGCTAGAAGGACAGATGTTTTAAAGTCACTGAATTTTTTATAAATCAATGGTTGTATTAAAAGGCAAATAGAAATAAGACAATGTGGAGGCATTCCTCATTCCCCAAGAAGAAATTGTGAATGAAATAAATACTCATCTTTATATATCTTAGCAGATGATTATTGAGTATTGCTATTTATTAGTAAAAAGTAATTTTATAACATATCAAATGCCTTGCTAGTAGAGTCAGTCACATGCTTATAGGTGACTCATTAGGGTAATAAGTTTATTATTTATGGTGACATTCCTCCAATATATCAAGATTTCCTCTCTAGCTTTATTGAGGTATAATTAACAAATTATTGTAATAAAGTGTGCAATGTGATGATTTGATACACATGCACATTATGAAAGGATTCCACAATGAAGTTAGTTAACACATCCATAACCTTTGCAAAGTTACCTTTTTTGTTGTTGTTGTTGAGAACACAAGATCTAATCTCAGTAAATTTCAGTTATACAAAATGGTCTTATCAAGTCTGATAATCATTATAGGTAGATATACTTAGATCCTCAGAACTTACTCATCTCGTAACTGGAAGTTTGTAACCTTTAGCCAATTTCTCCTCATTGCCACCCCCTCCCCCTGCCCAGCCACTAGCACCACTAATCTACTCTCTGTTTCGAGGATTTCAAGTTTTTTATATTCCACATATAAGGGAGATCATATAATATTTAATTTTCTCAGTCTGACTTACTCCACTTAGCAAAATGCTCTCCAGCTTTATCCATGTTATGGCAAATGGCAAGTTTTCCTTATTTTTTAAGGATAATAACACACCATCATGTATACATGTATATGTATTATACATATATATATGCCACAATTTCTTTAACCATTCATTGGTCTGTGGATATTTAGGCCATTTTCATGCCTTGGCTATTGTAAATAATGCTGCAATAAACATGTTGGTAATGATATCTCTTTGAGAGTCTGATTTCAGTTCCTTTGAATATACCCAGAATTGATTTGCTGGATAATATGGTAGTCCTACTTTTAATTTTTTGAGAAATTGTTTTCCATTGTGACTGTACCAATTTGCATTCTCACCAACAACATATAAGGGTCCCCTTTTCCCTCCATCCTCACCAGCATTTGTTATTTCTTGTGTTTTGGTAATAGCTACCCTAACAGGTATTATGTAACATCTCATTGTGGTTTGATATGAAATACAGCGAGATATTTTCCATGGTTTCAATAGTGCACACTTAGCCAACCATTGTGTTTGGCCTGATGTGTATGATTACAGGCCTTTCACAATTGTCTGATCGCCTCTCCTTACTCAGTCAATATGACTACCTTTTGGCCATTTGATTGTATAAACTACCTCCTATGCTTTCGAACTAAGAAGAGAACAATACCTGGATGTAAATCCAGAGATTCAAGATAAAAAAGGAGTTTAAAGTAGTAAAATATGGTTGTGAAGTATATAAGAGAAAGTAGGGTGAAATATCCCCTTGAAGAAAAAGAAACAAGAATAGAGATTGTATAGTCAAATAATTGAAGTCATTTAAAGTCTTTTTTCTGCATCTCCACACTGCATGCTATACCACAATTTCTGATGAAAAATCACCTTCTTTGGGAAGAAGATATTTTGGGTCTAAGATGAATGTGTTTGTTCTTGGGAAGATGATGAAGAGAATGAGTGAAGCAGCCCTGAGGTCTGAGGTTTTGCAGAGTATCTGCCCAGGGCAGGCTTCTATTAGTGAGCACTCGCCTTCAAGAGAGCTGACTCTATTGCCAAGATATCACTTCAGATATGTCCACCTTTACACAAACACAGAGGGAGCCACCGTTTCCCTTTTGAATTTTGATGGGCGACCCAGACTCTCTACTCTAGGATGTGAGTCTTTCTGTTTAGCTCCCAAGAATGACTTCCGTCTCTCCCTCCTCTTCCTTCTCCTTTTCTCTGTCCTCTTTCTCCTCCTTCTACTCCCCCTTTTCCCACCTGTTTTCCCTTTCTCTTCCCTTCTTTCCCTTTGTTCCATTAAAAAATTCAGTGGTCTCTGTGTCTGTGACAAGAAGACCACTTGTGATGAGGTATGATTGGTAAATGAGGTAGAAAGGTTTCCACTAAACTGGGAAAGGGCATTCAGGAGTCACAGTCTCCTGGTCTTCCCCATGTAAAATATGCTCCTTATTTTCAAAAATCCAGTTTGGGTGTTTGTTTTAATGTGCTTGCTCTTTAAATGGAACCATATGTAATTGGGGGAATATAGTATACACAAAAGAAAGATATGTCATATGGTACAAGTTCAATGTTATTTTGTAAGAAATAATCATAGGTGTTTAATATACTGTGACATACACACTGACTTGGTGATGTCTTTGCTTACCATTTACTCAAAATTGTTTTGAAAATTAAGAGCTGCATAGAAAAGATACTTAGAAAGCTAGTATCTTAGAAAACTAGAGGATATTACTTCATATTCTGCAGTAACTTTATTCTCTAATAAACTTGAAGCAGTCGAAGATTAACATTTACAATTCAGAGAGCCACATCACTGTTGTAAAGTGCTAAATTCTAGTTTGAAACTTACACACATTTGGATTATGGGGTAAAATTAATTTAAAATAAATATACTTCATTATCATCTTGAGTTTTTAATTACTCCTTCCCCCAAATTTCCCATATGGGTAGATTAAAAAGTCTTTAAACCAATACAAGACTCACAGTGCTAGAAAAATTAAAGCAGTGCTTATTTTGAAAGTTAGCTCCCAATCAACAGATCCCTGGGATAAATAGATACACATCACTATATGTAAATCAGATAAACAACAAGGGCCTACTGTACAGCAAAGAGAACTATGTTAAATATCCTGTAATAATCTATAATGGAAAAGAATCTGAAAAAGAATACATATACACATATGTATAACTACACATATGTATTGCTGTACCCCTGAAACCAACACAATATTGTACTTCAGAAAAAAAAACAACAGATTCCTCTAACCTATGGGATAGAGTCTTAATTACTCTGCATGGCATAGAACTATCCCTTGTATCATTTCTTAAAAAAACAAACAAACATTATTTTTACTTTATTCCATTTTGGGGGGTAGGTAATTAGGTTTACTTATTTATTTTTTGATGGAGGAACTGGGGATTTCATGGAGGTACTGGAATCTTGTGCATGCTAAGCACACACTCTACCACTGAGCTATACCGTCCCCCTGGATCATTTCTTTGTTTATATCCTTGGTTCTTTCACTTGATCGCAAAGTATGAATTAGCTATACTGAATTTCTTGAAATTCCTTTAATAACCCATATTGTTTCATTACTTTATGTCTTTACACCTCTTCTGCTCTCTGCACAGAATTTTCTTGCATATTGCCCACCTTTTAAACTCTTCCTGTGCCACACAAATGAAACTTCCCTTCCTCGTTATGGCTTCTCCTCGTAGTCTCCTATTTCTCCTTTTTTATTGTTCCCTTCTGGATGACCCCCCTTCTTGAAGCATTAATGCACTCCCATTGACTTTTGTTATATCAGTCATACAAATACAGTATAATTATGCCCTTGCATGTCTGTCTCCCTAGACTTTGTGCTTCTTGAAGGCAAGAACCCTTTCATCCATCATTTTTCCAGTGTATGGTAGAAGTTCAATAAATATTTGTTGAATGAATTAATTCCCTAGAGGAAAATGATATTCTGAATAATACTAAAATTCTTGGTGTTTGTTCAGTTTATTATTTATGTATATCTCCTGTGGGGAGAATGGAATTATGTTTGCCATTCCTCAGTTATCATCCAGAAGTGAAAAATGATCAGACTCACTTAGCTTTTCACACCAGAGAAGCAGAGCTGTTTGAGGAGGCTGCCACTATCAGCAGTAGACTGGCAGACTGCTTAAGTGACTGTCAGTAATTGAAGGAAGGCGACTAATGCTTACAAGCAATGCAACTGCAATGAGAATGTTACACTGACGTTATCATGTTGTTCCATGCTAGGCTCACGTGTTTTACAGACCAGGGGCTGCAACATCATTCCCCTCCAGCTTCTGTGTGCATTACCAAAATGCCATCATGCTGTGTAAAAGGGAGCTGGCTGAGGAGCTCAGCTTCCTTCACACATATGCAAATGGACCAGGAGTCATCCTGACATCTAAGTGCCAGCCAACTGCAGATGAAAGCCAGAAGCCGGAAGTGCCCTGCAAGCCACTGGCCAGTAGTAACTGGTAGAAACTGCCCTCAGAGGACCATGCCAACTTGTCATGGCAATATCATATTGCAGTGAAAGCCTAAAACTGTTTGTTTTGTTGAATAAATCACTGCTGGACCTGCTAATTTTGCCTGTAAAATGGAGGAGAGAGCACCCAGCCCGGCATCCTAGAACATTACTGGGCAGCAGTTACTGCTTCCCAGAGGAGAGAATAGCTGAATCGTTCCAAAAGCGATGAGCAGGCACACAAACAAATCAGTGGGGAAAGCGAGAGGATACAGCAGAATTCACTGTTTGTAGTAACAAAGGGATGCTGTTTTATAGTCACAGTAAAAGTTCAGTGTAGAACAAGACGAACGCAAACATTCCTCCTTGTAATGAGCTGCTTTCAATTGACAGTATTATCATGTTTTACCATCTTTGCAAAACATTTTTATTAGCTTGATTGGCAATGAATAAACAGAGCCCACTTCCTTTTTCCTATCATTTGCATGTGGAAGTTGCCTTATGAAGAAATAATGACAGCCATAAAAATCCAGGGGGCATAAAAATACCACTCCTGATCTGGAAACACTGCATATCACCAGAAAAGAGAGAGAATAAATTAAGAAAGAATTTGTGTATTTGCCTCCAGTCATATATTGACTCTTTGGTGGTTATAAATTATTTGTCAGATAGTACCTTTAATGGAAGTGTTAGTAGTAAGTATTTGTTAATCAACATATAATGTATTTATATTTATGTACAATATTGTTTATTTTAGATTAAAAAGGAAAAAATCATTCATGCCATATTAAATAAGCTCTTCAGAAACTTGCTTATACTTGGATTTGTTAGCTTTTAACATAATATCCTCCTTTTTTTCTTATTTCAATCTATGTGGGTATGTGTGTGTTGGAGTTAATTCCATTTGTGAAACTATCTGATTAGTTACCTTAGAACTGAAATTTGAATTAGGATTCATTCACTTTAAATTTATTTATCTAAAACACTATAGATGCATCCTTGAGTGTTTTAGTGAACTAGAAGCAGAAAAAGGACCCAAAATGCTAAAAAGAGTGCAAAGGCTTTTATACGGTTGCATTACTTAATCAAGAACTTTACAGCGCGATATACACACAGGAAGAAAAAGCCAGTTAACAGGCTGCAGTGCAGTGCTGACAGCAGGAGAGTTCAGGTCAAGCAAAGCTGAATGGCAACATTACTGCCAGCCATTCTTTCTTGTAGATCGGAACTTTAATCCACAGAGATTGTTAAAGCCTCAGGTGGAGGCTGGGTGATAATGGTGGCTGTTATCCTAAGGAACAGATGGTAGAGTGAGTGACACCTATAAATGTGCAGGCTGTGTCGCTTCGGTGACAAGATGCTAAACCCTTCTGGCACTGAAGTAAAAAGACAGGTGTCTTGACACAAAAAAGAAGTATGGAAACTCTGCCTCTGGCCATGTAGAACAGTGGAGCCAATTCTTCAAGTCTAAGTAACTGAAAAACTAAATTGGGGTGTATTAATACTGGAAGAGATTGCTTTTGGATCTTTCCTATCAGTGTTTCTTCTTTCCTTCCTTTTTCTTTCCTTCCTTCCTCCCTTCTGAGTCCCGTTACCTTCATCTAATAGCCAGTTAGTAAGTAATATCTTAGTCTAAATTTCTGATTTTAATGGGTTCATGCATTTATGTGAAAAACCCTCTATTTCTCATTTGTAAGACAAATAAATTAGCAAAACCCGGTTTTTGTTGTGAGAATGATACATGACAGTGGTGTTCCTCAATTACCTTTCTGTTTTAAGTGGGATGGGAAGTTAATCACGTATGCATATACCATTTATTATCATTGTAATTAGCAATGTCAGGTTTAGAGATTCATGTGGCCAACAGGGAAACCACAATAGTGTAAAAGCCAATTTAGTGAATGTACTTACTTTAAATTCCATTATCATCCAGCAGATTACTTGTTTTAAAAGGTATTAAAGCTAATAACATTTAATCTACTAGCTTGAATGTAGCGGCAATTTTTTTGGAAGCCAATAAAAATAAACCTTCAATAATCAAGTTCAACAGATGTTAAAGTTTGCAGCACAGTTCTTTCTGAAAGAAATTAGGTCCGAATAACCAGTTCCTCATACCTTCTTTTTCTTCCCTTGGATTTTAAATGATATAGTCATATTTTTTTTTCTGCCAAAAAGGGTAAGAGTGATGGAACAATAAATCATTTCATAATGCTCCAATTAAGTGTCTTGGCACTAGTAATGAATAAATAAAGACATTACAAATGTTGAAAGACATGAGGGCTGTTTACATGTATTTCAGGACAGTGGTGATAAAGGCAGATGGTACCGTTAAAGTCAACGTAGCAGCAGTATTTAGAACGAATTTCATCTCGAGCCCTACTTTCCCTCACCTGTAAAATCAATTACTCATTTAGAGTAATACTAAATTATTTTCTAGCTCTATTATTCTAGACAGTATCTTTTTAAAAGAAATTTTCTTTCTCCACCTATCCAGGGAAAAATGAATTCACTCCACCCACTCTTGCAATAAATCTAGTATTTGGTGGAAAATCATAGGTAAATGTATATCAAGGTGGGCTAGAGGCCGGCATATCAGTCAAGATTAATTAACAGTAGATCACAAGAGCCCAAGTTCTCTGAAAATGAGTGTCTGGTGCATGGGAGATGTTCATGATCCAACTGTAAGCCCCAGTTCCAGGTCTTCTGACTGTCTAGAACAATGCATGATAAAGTACCAGTTGCCTATGATCTATAAAGTCACATGTGCAGTACTGTGAAATTGTTAAATCAGTAGCAAAAGCCATTTTTTATCTTTTTTTTTTTTAATTATCTGCTTTGTTTCACCAAGGGTCCTACCATAATGGAACCCAATCAACTAAGGGGAAAATGTTACTCATTCTTTTTTTGACTGTTGAAATTATTTCTAAAGTATTTCAATGATTTGATTTAACATTGTAGATACCAACACTTTGTGTAACTAGTCAGAATATTTTAATTAAATGCTTGGTTTGCTTTGTCCATTCTGCCCTTAAGTGTAAAATCTACAAATATATGTATGAACAAAAATTCTGATCACAGCATTAACTCTCTAATATGCATGCATGTTATACAGAACATGCATATATGTATACATAGAATATGTAACACTTATATAACTTGCATACAATATAGAGATATGACCATGTACACGTATAAATATATATAAATACATATAAATATATGCATGGCATATAAATGTTTTATATGACATGTATACACATGTGTAGTCAATTTAGTGATCAAGTTTTCAAAAGTAACATAGTGATACAAAAAATTTCATAGATTTGGGCTTTATAATAAGTAACATGTATACAGCCTGTTTTCTCCTAAATGCATGGAATTACTATGTATACATGTGTTATATACTTAATAAAAGCATATATTCCCATAAGTTTTGACTGGAATATCCTTGCAGTAATTTACCCAGTTTTTTATATTAATACAGTCAGTTTCCTACTACTGAGGAATTTGTCATGTGACTCTGGAATAAATCCTGAAGGTGAGAGATTGACCAACAAGAAAAATATTTTCAGTGACTGCATTACTTAAAGCCACATAAATATACTTTAATAGACCAAGTTTTCAAGTTTTGTGAAATGAAATTTGCAAAGCACTCTGGTAGAGCAAAGTATGCATTCTAAATAGGAAATTATTGATTTCCATTGTAAAATTCATAGCCCAGGTCTTTAAGAGTCTTAGAATAAGTATCTATTGACTTTGGGTCAGTAGAATAAAGATTTGGAGGGAGGCACAATTCAGTATATTTGAGTAGTAATTGATACACTGTAATATTTATACTGTAGGAAGGTCTGCATGATAGGGCAGGAGTAAAGACATTGTGGTTTATGTATGTTCAGAAAACTATTACAACAAAATGTTATATGTGTGCATGTGAATCTCAAAATTTTTACAAACCTGCAGAGTTAGTCATTTTAACATTGCCAGCAGTCTAAAACTACTTCACTGAAGGTTTTACCAGCGTAGCCAAATAATGAACTCTCTTTTTAACACATACTTAATTATTTTTATAAAAGACTACTCAAGTTACAATATAGGGACTATTTTATCACAAATTCAAAACATAAAATAATTGTCAAGCATTAAAACCTCTGTGTTTTATGACTCACCAACCTTAACCTTCATTTTGCCGTGCTATTTAAAATGTATTAATTTCTTGATAAGTTTATGTGCAAAGGCTTGCTCTCACATTATTGTAGATTGGCCAGGCTACAATAGAAAGTAAAATCACTCCATCTACTCTTGCAATAAATTTGGTGTGTGGTGAAAGATGATAGCTAAGTTTACACAATAGAGTTTGCCTTGCTACAGGCTTGAAGCTGGAGAATTTGCATAGTAATAGTAAATCTCCTTTTAGAAATTGTCTTAAATTTGGGTATTAACTTCCCCACATTATGTTTGATTGAATACTTATTGAAATTTAACTCCTGCAGAGGGCCTACATTGACTAAGATAAAATACAATTTTATAAACAGCTAAGGTGATTAAATTCCTGAGGGACATAAGAGTTCTTCTTTAATCCTGTGTAAAATTTCTCAGATTAAAACTATGACTAAGGATTTCTGGCAATATGAAAGAATATTTTTGAAATTATATAAAAGATTGAGCACTTGAAGAAATAGGGATATTTGACACATGGAAGAGGTGGCATTGCATATGATTGGGTTAAGAATAGAATTTTCAATAAATAGTTATGGGAGAGTTGGTTATTCATTTGAATAAAAACATCAGTTAGGCCTCTACCTCACATTATGCATAAAAGGCAATCCCTAATGAAGTAAAGACAAAATCTGTAAGACAAAAACTAATAAACTTTTTAGAGGTCAATACAGAAAAGTACCTCTGTAAGAATTCCTTTAAAAATAGACAAAAATTATAAAGCAGTCAGAAAAAGACTAATAAATTAAACTATAATCAATAAGAACCTTTCTTTATGAGAAGTTACCAAAAAATGAAAGAAAAAAATCAAACAATTAACTAGAAGATATTTGCCACTTATTTAACTTATGAATGATTATTATAAAAAGTATATGATGGACTTTTCCAAATTAAAAAGGAAAAAAAAAATAACAATAATCCATTAAGAAAAATTGACAAAATAATTTTATAGAGGAGAATGAATAGAGGTTTATAGCTATATGAAATGATGTCTTACTCTATTAATTACCAGGGAAATGCCAGTAAAACCATTTCACATATATATCAGATTTGAAAACAATTTTGAACAAAAATGTTCTAAAGGGGAAAAAAAAAAGTCTAACAATGCCAAGCATTCTGCATGTGGTTTCAATGGAATTCTTAATCATTGTAGAAACAAAACTTGGTGAAGTCACTCTAAAGAATTTTAGCACTACCTAGTAAATACCCTAGCACTCAGCGATTACACTACGAGATACATGCCCTGGAAATAATCTTGGCTGATGACAGTATTGTAGACTTCAGCATGACTCAAAATTTTAAAAAATGTCTACTGAAGAGTAGACTCATCTATCCACTGTAATGTTTGCTTGCTCATTAATTTGGCAAACATTGCTAAACAGCTATTACATGTGATATATGGCTCTCGATGTGGAGCATGCAGCCGTGAACAACGCTGGCAAATACATTGCCCTCGTGGAGCTTGCATTTTGTGAAGGAAGCCAGAGAATAAGCAAGAGAAGAAAGTAAATTGTATAGTGTGAGAAGATGGCTGAGGAGACCCATGAAACAGCAAAGAGGGATACAGAGTGCTGGTGCAAAGTTGCCGTTTTAAATTTTGCTTTATAAATGGAAAATGTAGACCCAGAGAAACTTAGGTAATAATAATCCACATTGAAGTCTGGATGTAGCTTTGCTTGCTCTTTAAGTGAGCCTGGGTTCTGAGCAAAAAGGCCTTTCTAATAGGAAAAGGAAAAAAAAATCACTGTGGATAGATTAGCGCCTTCCTCTGTGGGGACTATTTGGACAAGCTGGAGGTGAAAATGTAAGTTTGTCCAATTGTCAAGGAAAGTATCATTTCCATACACCCTCCAACAGCAGGCACAGGTTGAAGTAGGAATTCTCGGAAAAAAACGGCCTGGCTAATAGGAACTGTAAGCCACTGAAGAGATTGCCTTGAGATGGAAGAGCGCTGGTTAAGAGTCTGGGCTACAGAATGAGACAGACATTTCCACACATCTCAGCTTTGCCAGATGTCAGCCAGCTGAATTTGAGCAAGTTCCTTGGGGTCTGAATTAACCATCAACCATAGGGACCTTGTGAGGAGCAAATGGGACATCATCTATAAAGGTTTCACTTCAGACCCCAACACATGGAAAGCACCCATAAACAGGTAGATGATGGTTGTTGTAGTTGTTGCTTGGGTGATGAGGATGGCTGAGCCTTCCTGGTGAAGACAAGGAGGGAAAGAAAAGCAGAAAGATTTTAAAAGACCAGTGGATTTGTAGAGAACTAGGGGAATTCTGGTTGTGCTCATCAGGGTGGAATCAAATCTGCAGGAAACTCTGCCCCTCTCCTGTGTCACCAGAAAAGAGGGAAGACTAGACAGGGGACGCAATGGGATTAACCACTGATTTCATGCAATCAGACTACCGGGAGCATAGTAGTAGGATAAGTTTAGTTTCCTGAGATTTTTTGTTTTATTTTGTTTTGATTTTTCCCTTGAGCCCTTAAGACATTGACTTGAACTCAGGAAGAAAATATATGTAAATATATATGTATATATAAACAAAAAACAAAAACGCTGTTTCTCTTTGTACTCTGGGAGATGATGGACCGAAATTTCAATCTGAAATTCAGTGTGGAAGTCAGCAGGACAGCAAGCAATTCCAAAACTTAATATGAGAGCTATAGGGAGAGGCTGAATATGCCAGGCATCATTAAATGCCTTTACAGACGCTACTCAGCTTAACAGTCAAATCCCTGTAACGTGGTTTTTGTTATTATTATCATATTACAGATGAGGACAGAAACTGTCAAATAAATCATAAACGTACGCAAGGTTGCCAAATAGTAACATGGTGAATAGGGATTTAAACTCAAGTCTAGGTGTCTTAGGCTCATGCTGTCTCCTTACTGCTTCAAACATGAACCAAAAGGGAAAACATGAGATTGTGTATTTCCAAGCTCTGTGTCTTTCAATTTTGAGGAATCCCTCTTTTTAAAAAGTGGGTTAATTTCCCCAACATATTTTCTTATCAAAGACTTTACTATGGCTGTTGGTGATGTAAAAGGTACCTGTTCCCCTTGAGAGTAGAAATTATAGCACTGGGTCCCAATACTGGGGAAAAATCTTTCCAGTTGATTCTAAAGGGTTTTGAGAGATCCCTGGGTTACAGTTAAAAAGCATCATTCAGTCATAACCAAGAGAAAGCAGCGAATATAAATTTAGATTTTCTTAACGTTTACCTTTTAAATGTCTTTAATGTATTACTAATATCTTAATAATACAGGATCCCATAGAAAATGTTCTGGGTTCTGTACTCAGTGTGTGATGCTTCCATCTCATATGACAGGGGTACTAAAGCTAAAGTGACAGGAGTTACATCAAACAGCACTGCATGTAGCAGAGAGTCATACGATGGACCACACATACACACACACACAGACACATGGGAACAAACTTGATCTGTTTTGGTGGCAGAATATCGCAGCCTAGAAGTCCATCATTTATTCTACTTCTCACCTACAATTATCAGTCAGGGTTACTGAATGAAATCCTTGTGGTTTGGAGAAGTTTGCTTAGGAAGTCAGATACATGTTATTTTGATATGCTTTTGAGAATCTGTCACTATCATACGTGTTGGCTTTTTATCCTTTTTAATATATTGCTTAGAATCTCTTGTAACTCACCATTGGTTGTGATTATTCCCCTCTCTTTAATATGCATGCCAAAATCCATTTCTCATATTTTTTGAAATTCAATTAAGAATAAATTTTCTAAAATATGAACAACTTTACCGCTGTTTTAATGTCTGTCTGAAGAGTCGAGATGTCCAGTTTAAGCCATTAAGCTATTTGTTATCTTTAAATCATATATTTATCCAAATGAGAGTTCCCCCAAATAAAGCTAGCCTACCCTCTGGAAAGGATAAGGTAGTTGAAAGAGGATGATCTGTGGGGGATGGTATAGCTCAGTGGTAAAGCATGTGCTTAACATGCGTGAGGTTCTGGGTTCAATCCCCAGAACCTCCATTAAACAAATAATAATAAAATAAATAAACAGACCATTTAAAAAATGTAAAAAACAAAGGGGATAATCATCGTCTGTGACAGGCCAGAGGAACAAACTGAATGAGCTAGGCTACAAGTAACAGAAACCTGATTCAATATGAGTTAAAAAAATAAGAAAATCTATACTTCACTTAATTAGCTTGATGCATTCAGATCATCAGTAATGTCACTGAGAAATCCAGCATCAGTGTCATTCCAGTCTCTTGGTTACAAGATAACAATTTGGAGAGTTTTATTCACATGCAGGAGACCTTAAAAGCAAACCTCTCCCCTGAGCATTGAGTAGAGGCCTTCTCCTGTGATCATGTTGGACTGGCTTATGTAACAGGTCTAATCCTTGATCAGGGGCAGTCACCAGGGCAATACCATAGGGCTGATTCTCATGAGGATTTGCCTTCTGGAGCTTGGCATTGTGCCCAGCTCTCCCCGATGCATGAGGCATTATGTAGCAGACTCAGACACCTCAAAAAAAAAAAAATACCAGGGTTCTATAATTAAGCAGAGAAAGAAAAATGGATATTGGCCTTTCAAATGACTTACCACTGTAGCTAATTAGCTGTGTGACCAGGAAAACATCAATTATGCTCTCAGAGCAATATAAATATAGAGATGAAACTTTGCTTCATTGGGAACTAAGAAATTAAATGAGATAATGTAACATGAAGTAATGATATAATATCTTGCCATACTCTATAATCAAAATTGTTACCTACTTGTATTATAATAGTATTATCTTCATATCTCTATTATTGCTAAAGCTTTAAAATTGATTATCTCATGAGTCTTTATGACCTAAATAAATGACAGTCTCAAGTAGCCAAAATTTTTTTTTTCGATAGAAATCTAAAAGCCTCAACACTAATCAGTGAGTGAAAGTCACAATGCAGGGTGGCTCACACGTGGCCTGTTCAATGATGCTCCTCAGTTGAGGAAGATGATGAAATAGTGAATCCATACTCACATTGTGCCATCAGCTTTCTACTGGATTACAAAAAAAAAAAAAAAAAAAAAAGGAGGTAGGTCAGAATGACATGCAGAAGTTTCACCTTAATATTGCTAATACACTGTCACTTATCAATAGAATGAACTTTTCTAAATTTACTAAATCAATGACCCCATCCTTGCCTTGGCAGATATATGCTTTCCAAAGTGAACACTTCCAGTAAAACTCTACCACTCACATATTAAAAACCAATAGAAATATATTAATCACAAATGAACATTAAGTACAAATTACTGTCAATAAGATAAAAAAATAATTAGGTGATTTATTTGAACAAAAGCTCAGTGAAGGAGACTAAAATGATACACTCTTCCAAGAGATCAGTTTGGAAATATTCATCACTAGGATTAAAATTGCTCATGTTTTCTGATTCAAAATTCCACTTACCAGTTTTTCAAACATACAGTTGATGATGCAGCCATGAATGTACTAACTTATTATGGTGTATTGTGGTGAAGCATTAGACAAATCTACGATATCCAATGATGGATCAATGGATATTTAAACATGATTTAACTCCAGATGGGATGCTATTTACTCACTTTTGGAGAATATTTAATGCCACGGCTAATGAAGCTGTTATCATGTTAAGTGGATAAAGCAGATGTAAAAATGTGGTTAGTATCATCTCATTTTTTAAAGGAAAAATGATGACAATTATTAGTATTTTAATGTGGGTTAGAATTATAGCTTGTAATAATAGTGGAAATACTAAATAGAATTTCGAAAATGAGGGAAAGGGGAAAGACAGCTTGCAGTTGATATGTCTAAGGTTTAGAAAAAATTTTAAGATAGATTTTTATTACTTAGATGTCTATGAAGTTATAGGCATTGTAATGAAGCATGGTTTTCTCCTTGGAAATCATATTAAGATGTATTGACTTTAGGAATATGTTTTAACTGATCTTTTTATATAAAGATGCTATTTGCAGTCTGACTGTTTTGTACTGATAAATAATATATTCAACTGAATGCAACCTTTAAAAAAATACAACATATATGGAGACACCAATAGAAGAGTTTTATATTTACAAGTTGGGAGAAATGCTTGTATGAGTTAAAGTAAGAACATGACTTTAAAGTTGGTAATACTCCATCAGTAAGGATTAGACTCAGCTGCATATTAGTAGAAAAACATAAAATTAGGGTCACTTAAAAGATACCAAGTTTTATTTATCTAAACTTAACTTAAGCCTGGAGATGCTTGGTCCAGAGTTTTTGGATGGTTTCAGGGTATCCTGAGACCCAGGACATCCTGGCCAATGGCTTCTGTTCTCAAGCTCGGGTCCTGGAAAGTTATTGAAACTCTAGACTGCATTCCTTCCTTCCAGGTAACCAGAAGCACAAAGGAAGGAAAATGAGTGACTCTAATCCTTTTTACAGAAGACTTCCCTTGTGTCTCATACAACATTTCTGATCCCATCGGCTCACATTTAGGCATCTGGTAATGCCCAGGTGCAAGGGGTGCTGGCAGGTGTAGTCTTCCATGCACAGTGGCAATGTGCTAGCTGAGCCCTGCAGTACTGTTGCTGCGGTGGGGCAGACACATAGCTGTAGGGACAGGCAGCCAGCAGCTTTTTCTGCATGATTACATGTCTACGACTGATGCTCCTGATACTACTATCCTCCCCTTAATGAAATTTCTTTTTAATCTAAACTGTTTATGAATTTATTTTCAATTACATAATCCATCTTACCATTTTGAAATTGGAGATTTATTCTACTACAGCTCCTAGATAAAATTAAATCATGCTCGATGATACAGAGATCATTAGAAATGAATTTAAAAGGAACAAATATGCAATCTTGCATACAGTTTGATAATAATCAAGATATTTCAATACTACTCTGTTGTATCTACAGTAAGTCAGAACATGTATCTGGATAATAGGAACGGCCATTATTAGGGGAAGGAATATATAACGTCAAGTGAAAACGTTGCACTGTTGCTAAGGGTATAGCAGAATGATCATCTCCTTTATTTGGTTTGTTCATTCAGTGACGTGTGTAGAATTTTTGTTTTCTGTTTGTTTTTAAATTTTTTTAATGAATTAACATAAACTCATAGAAAAATAAAAACCATTAAAATCTCTGTATGTTCTTGGTAAACGTTGAAGATTCTGGTTTCTGCAGGGGGCGCTGTTCATTAGTTTCAATTAGGTTTATTTCATTTCTTCCATTGCATGACATCATTCATGTCTTGGGAGAAATGTCTGTATGAGTTTCAGTGAGAACATGACTTTAAAGTTAGTAATACTTTATCAGAAAGGATTAGATCCAGCTGCATATAATAGGAAAACAGAATAAAAGTTCCTTAAAATATATCAAGTTTTATTTATCTGAACATAAATTAGGCTTAGAGATGAGTGGTCCAAGGTTTCTAGGTTGCTTCATGGTGTGTATGAAGCCTGACACTCCGCAGGGGAAGTACCCTGCCAGGATCAGGGCAAAGGTATGATCTGGTGTTGCTGATTCTTTTCCCAGGTGACCTTGTCCCTGAGGGTCGTCCTTGGCAAGCTCACAGAGGTATGGTTACAGCAGAGCATGACAAGTTGGGCAAGAACAATCCAATTCCCTCTCTAGGGAATGTGAATTATGAAATATAAGAGGGAATCGACTGAGAACAATGAGAACCAGGGCAAAAAACAAACAAACAAACAAAAAATCACGGGCAGAAAAAGGCTGAGGAAGCCCTCTGTGGCCGTTAAAAAGCCAAAGCTGGTACAAGGAATAAAACAGGGAGGGAGTCAGGAACACATGGACTAGAGCAAAAAGCCAGAGGCTACAAGCAGAGCGAAGTAAAAGCCCATGTAGGGATTAAGACCATGCACGTGTCTCTTCAGAGGGTTAAACGGTCTATGGGGCCCCTTTGGTTCTAGTCCTGGACAAGCCCTGCTGCTTTTGAAAAAGTTGTATTCTTGCATTGGGAAGAGCAAAACTAAAACACTTCAATGTGAAATTACTTAGATTAATTTACATTAAATGAGCCATAGCTGTAGAGTGGGTCATTAATTTAGAAATATTAATAATATCCATTACCATTTGACAGAAAAGAAATCTTATGTATCTGACTGAAGTTATATGTAATTACCTCTTGCTGGACACCCTCCCCTATTTGAGACGTTCTCTCTGAATAAGTTCCAGGCTAGTGCTGTCTAACAGAAACATAATGTGAGCCACAAATGCAAGCCACACATATAATTTAAAATTTTCTAGTAGCAATAGTAACAAAAGTAGAAAAGAAATGGCGCCGGGGGGGAATGAATTTTAATCCATTAACTAATCAATTTTGAAAATATATTTTATTTGATTCTATACATCTAAAACAGTGTCACTACAACATGGAATCAAAATGAAAATATTACTGCAATATTTTAGACATTTTTGGAATTACAGTGAATATTTTACATTTCCAGCATATCTCCTTTTGGATTAATCACGTTTCAAAGGCTCAAATAGCCACAGGTGGTGACTGGCTACCACATTGAGCAGTAGTGGTTTTTTTTTTTTTTTTTTTTCACACTTGGAGGGATATTTATTTATGAGTGATAGGAAGAGCAAACATATAAAAATGTACAAAAAATAAGTACAGAAATTTATAATACTAAGAGCATATATAAACAAATGGGTTAGTCATATTGTGAAATGGTAAATGGACTGAAAAAAATGATCTGTTCCACTGTCTCTTATCTACAATTGTCAAAGTTAATATTGAGCAGTGGTGTTCTAGAGAATATCATGATTGATATCATTGGCCTATAGCTCCCTGCACCTCCCCAAATGGGTAAATCAGCTAGCTGATAGCCATGTCTCCTAAACTTTCCTTGCATTTTCAGTTCTTTTATTAGACTGGGAAATAATTTATGTCAAGTGTGCCTATGCCCTTATAAATTCTTACTAATTCCAAATTAATGGGAAGTAGGAATTCTCTATTTCATAAATAGAATGACTATATACTCCTAACAACAGATGCAGTTGGTAGAGGAGGAAGAATGAAAGGGAGAGGAAGGAGGACATACCAAGGACAGACATTGTTAAGAATGCACAATGTAATGTTAAAAGAGTGTAAGAAGCAGTATCATGCAAGACGTCCATGCACAGAAAATTGCAAAAAATTAAAATACTGAAGTCTGCATCCAAGAAGCTTAATATATTGAGACTTACTTGAACAGAAGAATGGAAACATTCTTTTCCTTGAAGAAAATAATCTCATAATAAATTACGATGGGTGTTTGGGGCAGATTTTTAGATAGTACCTAGAAGCTGTGTGTTGATTTAGACCTAAATGCAGCTATTTCATAGTAGACTGATTATTATGTGATTTAGTTTGTAAAAATAGCTTAATATGTCACTAAACTAAGTTCATAACTTATGTACTAGTTTCATCATTGACATATTGTTTTCAAATTATATTTCAGATACAATGGAATTTTAAAAATCTCAACCCCTGAAATACTTTTAAAAATACTGGAATTCATGTGTTCTACCAGATTAGCATATTACTGAAGTTACTAAGTTCCTCCATGGCCCCCAAAATATTTTATGTAAAAGCTATCATGGAAGCCTGATGTGTACTTAATTTTTTTCTTCCCAAATATGTATTCTTTTCCTGCCAAGGACAAAATATAAGTACTGAGCTAATATACTCCTCTGAGACCAAGCCCCTACTAATGATAATTTCCTATGCTGATTTTTAATTCTTTGTAATATCAGTAATCGTTTTAACACCTTGTCAGGCATTCAGTAACTTCCATCTGTGCTGCATAGTGTATTTGTGAAATAAACCCATCTGTACAGCTGATGAAAAGTTGGATTAAGTCCATGTTCTGACTTCACCCTGGAAGAGGCGACTCCTAGTGCATTGTTGCCATCAAGGGCAAAATGTGGAGTGACTGACACGCACAAGCTACGAGAACCCAAAGTCATTTTCCAGTTTGTTTGTTAATTTCAATTTAACTCTAATTTAAATACAAGCAAATAATACTTAACCTAAGTGTGATAATGTGACCCAGTTAGAAATAGGAGATTTCTTCTCATAATTCCTTTATGGTCAAAGACATGTCCACAGTGACTTCCACCCAGTTGTATGCTACTGAATATTAGGCTGCTTCATACAATGAGTTATTTGTGGAGAAATCATAATGACAAATTCTTTCAACATGCCTAGCCCTCCCTCCGCTATTCTGTAACATGACCTAAAATTCCACGATTGCAGCTTCAGGCTGTTACTTCCATTAAGGTTTTATTGGTCTTTTACATTGCATGTGTTGTGGTAAAAAGCAAAACAAGTTTTTGATTCACTTGGTCAGTAAAAAATATATATTTATTAAGCAATTATTATTAGGTAGATATTACTGTTCTTTTATTATTATATTACTGGGGATAAAGTGCTGAGAGAAACAGAAATCATCTTCTTTCCTAGGGCTTTCATTCTGTTGTAGGAGAGCCCTAAGACATACACAATACACCCAAGTGACTTTTGATGCGTTGTGTGTGTTACATTAAAGGCTCATAGGCGTCTTGGAGAATTATATGGCAAGACATCGATTGGGGAGGAGAGTGGGGGAGTCAGTTTTAAATAGAATGGTCTTGAGTGTCCCTGAAAAAATAGCTCTCCAGGGGAGATCCCAAGGAAGGACCAAATGGCCAAGTGTGTGTCTGGGAGAAAGGCATTCTAGCCAGAGGAACATCCCAGTTCCCAAGCCAGGAGAGTCCCAGCTAGCTTTTCAGGAGTAGCAGGCATGCGGTCAGAATTTGAGCCTAGGGATTGGCAACTGGGGTCTACTCTCTTAAGACTCATTGTGACCTCATATGGTCCCATTCAAAGCTGGAAAGGCACAGATGTAATTCCCAGTGAAATAGAAAACCATGTCTTTAGGAAATATAATTTTAAGCAAAGGGTAGGTTTACTCCCATGGATGACCTTTCTAAATTGAAATACTGCTCACAGAGAATGGAAAGGTATAAAATGACAGGACTGCACTGCAGAATTAGGAATGACCCCAGTGAGGAAGTGACGAGTAGAAAGCCTACCAAAATCGAGGGGACTGCATAGGTAGCTCTGCGACAAACCAATGCTTTTCAGCAATGAAACTCTGACAGAATAAACTCAAAGCAAGACAAGCACAAACACAAGAGAACAGCTTAATTTCTAAAATGATATTATTTTTACTAAGGTAGAGTCGATCTACACTGTTGTGTTAAATTCTGGTGTAAGCATAGGGATTCAGTTATACGTATATATATAGTTCTTTTCATATTCTTTCTCATTCTAGACTATTATAAGGTATTAAATGTGGTTCCCTGTGCTATACAGTATGTCCTTGTTCATCTATTTTATATATAGTAGTTAGTATCTGTAAATCCTGAACTCCCAATTAACTCTTTACCCCACTTCCTCAACCCTGGTAACCATAAGTTTGTTTTCTATGTCTATGAGTCTGTTTCTGTTTTGTAAATAAGTGCATTTATGTCCTTTTTTTAGATTCCACATTATAAGTGATATCATATGGTATTTTTCTTTCTCTTTCTGGCTTACTTCACTTAGAATGATTATCTCCAAGTTCATACGTGTTGCTGAAAATGGCATTATTTTATTATTTTTTTATGGCTCAGAGTATTCCATTCCAGAATATATATATACACACACATACACACCACATTTACTCTATCCAATGGTCTGTCAAAGGAAATTTAGGTTGTTTCCATGTCTCGGCTATTGTAAACAGTGCTGCGATGATCATTGGGGTGCATACATCCTTTCAAATTAGAGTTATCACCAGATATATGCCCAGGAGTGGGATTCCTGGATTATATGGTAATTCTATTTTCAGTATTTTAAGGAATCTCCAAACCTTCATGCTGTTCTCCATAGTGGCTGCACCAAACTACATTTCCCACCAACAGTGTAAGAGGGTTCCCTTTTCTCCACATCCTCTCCAGCCTTCATTATTCGTAGACTAATGGATGATGGCCATTCTGACTGGTATAAGATTATACCTCATTGTGGTTTTGACTTGCATTTCTCTGATAATTAGCAACATTGAGCATTTTTCATGTGCCTATTGGCTATTTGTATACCTTCACTGGAGAAATGTTTGTTTAGGTCTTCTGCCCATAGAAATTATTTTCTTAAAGCTAACTCCTTAATGTACTATAATATGGGAAAATATTAAGGAAACTATATATGATTTGTTTAATCAATGTTGTAAATAAGAAGATAAACAAGGAAGAAGAGGTTTACCACCCAGGGAAGATGGTTAATATTTACAGAAGAGATGGGGAAACATACAGTTTTGCTTTTTAGATTATTGCATTAAAAAAAAAAAATGACAGGCCTGAGTTTGAATCCCAGCTTGGTCAATTAGAAGCTCTATGACTCAGGACATAATATTTAACTTTTTGAATCCCAGTTCCATCACTGACATATTAGGTATGTATAATTTAGACTTATGTGAAATAATATTTTACAGCATTCATAACAGGTCTGGTCACATAGAAGACAATAACTGGAGTTAGTAACATAACTGTAGTGTAATTTCCCTGTAATTACCAACTTCCTCAATTACTTCTTCAGTAATCTGTTTAATCGACTCAAGAACACTATGTCAGAGTACATGGTGGAGGCATCATGGAGAGCCAAACTTGGAAGAGGCACCACTCCTGCCATCTTGGCTGAATGACGTGTGAACAATTATCTGCAACATGAAGGAACATACTTTAACTAAAATTAGAAGTAAAATTTACAGACCAAACCTGGAAACCAAATGAAATATTTCCACAGATATTACTGGAGATGATACCAGAGAGAAAAGAATATGCCTTAGTCTGTTTGGGCTGCTGTAACAAAACTACCTTAGACCAGGTGGCATATAAACAACAAGCATTTATTTCTGACAGTTCTGGACTCTGGGAGGTCTAAGATCAAGGCACCAGCAGATTCAGTGTCTGGTGAGAGCCCATCTCCTGGTTCATAGACAGAAGTTTTTTCACTGTGTCTTCACATAGTAGGAGCAAGGGAGCTCTCTAGGGTCCCCTGTATAAGGGCAGTAATCCCACTAACAAGGGCTCTTCCCTTATGACCTAATTACATCCCAAAGGCCCCACTCTAAATTCCGTCACATTGGGGCTTTGGATTTAACATATGAATTGGGAGAATCACAAATATTCAGTCTATAACTAAATGTTTGAGTAGGAGCTTGAAGAATGAGAGAATTTTGAAATAGCAGTTTGGTAACAACAATTCAGAGAATAAGGTAAATGGAAAGACCTGAACAACAAGAAGACTTGAGATAAAGACAGAAGTCAGTCATATCAATGGAGCCTTCAATATGGGAGACTCATCAACCCCTTGTAACACAGGGGAGCTCAGGCTTCACTTTAGGAAATTTATCCCCAAGGATTCTTCTTCATCTGAAGTAGAACTCCTGTGATACAGCCAAGCATCTTTAGACCCAGGGTCACTGTGCCCTGGTTTACTTGAAATAGTCACCACTGACACCTGCTGACCCAGCTTAATTACTAACAGAGACCTATTTTACTCTCAAAATTGTCCCTTTCTGGGATGAGAAATTATATATATATTCTACCCAAATCTGACAGCAACATTAGGCATATTGCAAATGTAAAGTGATTTAACTTTACTACATGCGTACACTGCTTCCTGAGACTCTCTATTCCACTGCTTATTCTTCAAAAGTGATCCGTTTTAAAAAGCAAACAAATATTATGTCATTTTTGAAAGAAACACTGTGTTAGTTCATAAGCTATAAATCAAAGCTGCTCAGGTAAAAGGCTCTTCCTTTTGTAAAGCATTAGGAGTAATCAGCATAAAAACTAGGAGCTTAATCATCATGCAGATAGAATCGGATAATTATAAAGGATTTCAATGTCACATCCTTAGAAAATAATATCCAAATTAAATCAAGTGAAGGAAAGTAACAAGCTAGCTGATGGCAAAATGGTAAATTTACCTGGGGAGCCAAGAACCCAAACTTGAGTGGATAAAACAAAGCTGTCTGATTGAAGGTGAGTGAATATTGGCTAAAAGTTAGGAGGGCATGGGCAATTGTAATTATACACAATAGAATTATTACCCACTGAGTACTGATTTTACTTGAATGTAGGCTACTTTAAGGCTTAGGTGATAATAACAATACGTCATTTGGAGTATTGTAAATCACCTCCAGGGACCAATATGAAAACTCGAGGGATGAACAATGCCCAAGAGTTGGTACCTTGATTGAAGCACAATAAATACATAGGTTTCTTTTATAGAACAAACAGGACTAAAATATAGGCACGGTGCATTATGTTTGGCATGGAATTCTCCACCTGCGCATTTTCTATGCTTTGGAAATCTGTTAAATATCTTTTCAAATTTTCTGATGAATTCCCCTTAGAGTGAAATCTAGGAGATGAGCAGAAAAAAATGGTGACTCCCTCATTTCCCCTCCTCTTTCTTCTGCACAGTGATAAACCATCTGTTTAGGAGCTGCCTTCTTCCTCTCATCACAGAAGCAGACGGTGATGCACGTAGGGACAGTGCAAGCACATTAGGTTTGCAAGGTGGCTTTCTATTCCCCCTGGTAAAGATGGGGTGAGTCAGACATTGTCTCTCATAATAGCAAGTCTGTCTCCGGTGATCTATAGTCCCTTGTGAGTATAACCTAAAGAGACTCAGGAAGAGTCCTATTCTGCAACTTGAAGCAGATTATTATGAATATATTTGGAGATAATTTGTCTTGTTTCTTGAAAATGTTAATTTAAGAAATTGCAGGAATAGGTACAGGCACAATTATTCAGATCGTCCTTTGCCATCAAGTACCGTCTCCACTAGCTCTATGTGGCTATTTAGATTTAAATTAATTAAAATTCAGTGCAATAAAAAACATAGTCCCTTAGTCACAGTAAGTACATTTCAAGTGATCAGTAGCCACACGTGGCTATAGGCTACCATATTGGACAGCACAGCTATGGAGCATTTCCATCACTGAAGAAAGTTCTGCTAGAGAGCACCGGCTAAGCCTATCACTTTCTTTTGTTTTGTATTTGATGTGATAGGAACCATCATACATGGATGGCACACCAGCTGGCTCATTTAGAATCAGTCATGTGGCTGAATGGATACTTCACATTATCATAAAAAGTGAACTTCTGCAACTTATACATTTGGTTTAATTTATTCAGTTCATGTCTAATCAAGCTAAACTTAAAAGAGGGTGGCTGGCATCCTTTTGTAATCAACTAAATTTAAATGATGGAAACTATTTTTGTGAGACTATTTTTCCTCGCTTACTTTCCACCAAACAACGTGAATCTATGTATAGATGGTAGAGAAATGGCTAATATTGTGTTGTAAATATTGATTGTCCTATGACATTAATGTGCTTTGTAGTGTTGGGTAGTTGATAATGAACAGTAGAAATATAGCATTTCTAACTTTATAAGGTTAACTTTGATATTTTCATGGTTTTACTTTTGTTTTTCTTGTTTTATTAAAATCACTATTATATCTATGTTGACCCTTCCATTGTGACATTTATAAATAACATTACACTAACCAACACTAACACCATGTTATGAGTCTTTATATGCAAGTTTACGTATATAAAATCCAGAAAATTAAAAGACAAAAACTTTTCCAGTTGGTACAGTTTTCCCCGGGACAATTCAAGTGAACTCTTCAGTAATAGAGCCTATAATAGAAGAGAATAATACACAGCTTTTACTTGCTAACAGTTTACCAAAAAAATAAAAACCTTCCTAAAATAATTTTATAAATAAGGGAAAAATAATCTAGACATTGATCACTTGCATGTAAACAAGGCCTGCCACTGCTAAAGAGGGCTGACTTAATGTTGGATTACAAGTTAACCCTCAGCAGAGGTCACAAAAGATGAGAGTTTTAGGAATGTATAAAAAGCATGATTTCTTCTTCCACTGCAGGTGTCTTAAGGCACACAGGTTGATTGCTAGAGCAAATCTGATCAGATTTATGCCTGAAACATTTTCTGTATTAATAAAGCTGTTTTATTGCATTTGCCAGGTGGCTTCTTGTACACAAAGCTATATTTCTGAAGCTGATACACTAGTTTTCCAAATTCCTTATGCCACAATGGTGGCTACCTTATGTCTTGTTCTTAAAATTCAATTGTTTCCTGTCTTTGTACCGTTTTAATTATAGTTAATTTAAATTGTGATAGTGTTCTAAAAATAGAACATCTGTAGATTATTTTTGATCTTGTTCCTCTTACTTTTCTTACCAATCTATATACAGATATTAGTTTTTGCCTTTCTAGAAATATTACCATAATGCTCACTCGACATGCCTATCAGATTCTCCTCTGATTTATGTAATGTTTTTCTCATTTAACACTTAGAGTAACTCCGCAGGGAAAATTCTGTAAGTCCTACTTATCATTAGGAAACTGAGAATTAGGGAGGTAAATCAACTTGCCTAGTGTCCATAAGTAACAAAGTTAGAGACTGAACTTTCAGTCCAGTTAGAATTGTCAGTATAACCAATGTTTTTTTTATCCAAACTCTGTATTGCCTCCTTGCCTTAGAGCAGGTCTGTCATCTGCTAGTGTCTGTTGTGGGTTCTGATGTTAATGTAGTGAAGGTGGTACATGACCTGGAATCTTGTACTCTTAGCTGCTTATCATCATTATGATTAAACAACTAGGTATTGCAATGAATGGTTTAACATCTGCCTTCCCTGTTAAGATGTAATACCCAGGAGATCAGGGACCATGGTGAGCTATTGCTAAGTGTTTATGAAAAGAACAAACTGAAAGGAAGAAAGACTGAATGATACAGATAGGAAGGAAGGAAGGAGGAAGGGAGGGAGGAGGAAGTGGGAGAAGGGAAAAAGAAAATGGTTCATATTCTCCTGCAAATTGAAAGCTAAATTAAACAAATCATGAAAATTTGGATGACTGCTATGAATACATACAAGAATACTAGCAGTAGTACAAACCTAGACAGGGGTGTGACATTTAGGCTGGTCCTTAAAGTTTAAATAGGAGGTAATTCAGGTGAAACTGGGGTGATGGAGGGGCAGCCAGGACCCCTTGTGTTTCATGGATCAGCTCTAGAATTCCCGATTTGTCAATGATTATATTTGTACTTTTGAAAATTTCCTCTGGCATTAGTGTTTAAAAGAGAGTTAAGGGGGGCCAAGGGTGGATTTATGCCTGAAAGGCCAAAGAAGGAAGAGTTTGCCAAGTGGAGGAGAGAGTTATTGGTATCATAGTAGAGGAGCTCTCTGGCAGAAGCTGTGGCCATTGAAGGGACATGGTGACCACAAGACCAGTCTTCTGATCAGAGATCCCCAAGAATAACTACCCAGACTTGTATCTTAGCTCACTATCCATTCCTCTACTCCTGTCCCTTTGGTGGAACCCAACAAGAAGACGGAACGGCAAGGAGGGTTCTCTTGAGATTGTTTTGAGGGTCAGCCTTCTGGGCACAAAGCAGGTTGAGAAGGGAAATTCTCAGCACAGCCATTAAAAATTAGTCTTCTGGAGAGATGGCTGCTTGATCCCAAGAATTAAACCTAAAGACGCTAGCTCTTATTAAACTGGTTATTTAAGCTGACCTACTTGCTTACATAGAGGATATGAGTAATACTCTCTGTTATAGTAAGAATTGAATCTTCTTTCTACTTTTTCACCTAACAAATTGAATAACTTTTCACTATTAAACAGTACACACAATCTTATTTCCTAGTGCAAATAGAATGAATCTCAATTTGCCACCTCCACACTTCCCTTAATAGAGATTTGTTTTAAAAATATTATAGGATCTCAAGGTATTGAGATATATCCAAATGAGTACTCATTTCTCAGTAATTTATTTTCCAAAGGAAATATCCACCCGCCACCAAATAAGCCCCTACACCTTCTAGCAAGTAAAGACCTTGCTTTGTTCTAGAACGTTCCACCATTTGTCTTCATGCAAACTCTTCAATTTTAAAAACAGGTAGTTTGACCAAATAAATGATCAATGAGGTTCCCTGAGGCTCTACAGTTCTGTGGTTCTGTTTCCTGGAAGATCATCTAATTGAAAGAGAGTGTTTGTTGCCCTGAACGTTTAAGGATATCATCTTCCAAAAAAGCAGCCTATTTTAACTTCAGTCACAAGTTGATGTGATCTTGCTGAATTTCTAATTGCAAAGCAGCTACATGCGGTCTCTAGGTCAACTTTTAATAGCATGAATATATTTGGGTTGACTAGAATTGTAACCACACTGTTATCAAAGTGGTTCCAAGAAACCAAGAGAATTGCATCTTTGGGAGAAAAAAAAAAAAAAAAAAGAACTATTAATGATGCCAGAGAACTTCAGGAGATTGCCTTCCTAAATATTAATTTTCTATATTATCCCTACTTTCATTGTAGTGCTATACCCAATTAAAGCATCAAGCACTTAACCTATACTTGTGAAAAAAGCAGTTTATGATGGGTGTGATCTTACTCCCATAGGTCCAATTATCTCAGCTGGCTCCCAATTAATCCATGGAGTTGTTAGGGCCTCCTTCTAATTAGATCTCTTCCTCTCAAGGAACAATCTTTTCCCCCCATATTTCACTTCATTATTTCCTTAACTGGAACCCTGCAGGGTGGGGATACTACTTTGAAATGTACTTGTTTGTTCGATGGCTAGTTGAGATTTAATAAAGATGAGATTTTTAACCAGAGTCTGCTTCTGAGTATAGATACAAATGCAAGTCCTTCTCTATGAAAATTAAGTGCAAATATGTACAAAGTGAGATGAGGCATACCTTGCATATTTTAACATTTTCTCATTAAATCCCATTGATCTTTTTGCATTATCTCACTGAACATGAAAATTGACATAGAATTAACTGTTTTGGGGGGTTTTGTTTGTTTTTTGCTTGTTTTTTGCTATCTGAGTTACCTGTTAACTTTATTACCTTTAAGGACATTAATTAATGTTTTAAATTAAGATATAATAAAATAAGCTTTAGAAGGAAGACATTTGATCTGCAGTGACATTTTGCCTGTTAAATCTCCTCTCAGCAATAGATAAAGTATGAAGGATAAAAGGTTGCTTTGTCAGCAAGGGGCTTCTTTTATATTTGCTTTCTGGTAGCTGGTACACTCTTGCATTCTTTTTAGAGTTCATCAAGAAAACTCTTTGAAATGATAGATTAAAATCTAAAATTATATCATTCTTCCTGGCCAACTTTCTAAGCTCTTAAAAATTATTGTTTTATGTATGAGTAAAACTTTCTCATTAGGTCCAGAATTGATAGAACTTTAGAGGGGTAAAATTTCCTTTGTCACATCCTTGCATATCCTGTATATTGGCATAGAGTGCCTTTCCCTGAAGAGAAGGAGAGTAAAGTGTTTGATCTTTAAATCTGTTGACATTGCAGGAATTTAAGATATTGGGTTTCATGAGGATTGCTGTCCCTCAAAACTTTGTTATGTATGCTTAGCCTTATATAAATAAGTATAAATTTAAACTTGTGTTTGGAAAGCCTGGCCAACCACACAAGATATAAATTTAATTCAATTTCTTTAATTATTTTTGCTTTTGATTATATCTACCATTGGTATTGGGTAAATATTTATCCAATAAAATAAGTTAATAATTAGCCATATTTTCCAGGATGACAATGAGCAATACAAGTCATAAATATACCAGAAATACATATAGATATAAGATTTGTACTAAAATAGATCTTTCTTGGCTAGGAACTTTTCAAATGACAAACTGAGACCTTGATTCTAGAACTTTCCCAATCCTAGTCTTTGCCACTGAAGAACTGATTCATCAACCCATGTATTCCTGCCTCATACCAACTATCATACTTTGTTGCTATTACTACTTTATAAGTCTGTCTGCTCTAGTAGACTGAGTAGATGTAGGATCCAGCCTTAGGGATCTATGCAGTTCTAGTCCTTTTTGGATTGTCTGGTCTGTTTTCAAAGTTTTCAGTAAATATTCATGGAAAAAAGGGAGACAAGAAAGAATCAATTTTAATATCTATGTGATAAGACTGTTCCATAGACAAGATTGACTACTGCAGACATTCTTTCAGTATTTCAGAAAATAAATAAATAAATAAAAATAAATTTTAAAAAATCTATATTGAGCACAGTTCAACAGAATTCACTTTATTCTGAATTCCACCTTCCAGTGTGTATTGTTAAAAGGAAGTCGCAGAGATTCTGGCCCTTTGTGGCCAAGCTGGTCAACATAGCCAACTCTCTTCCTGAAAGGGACCTACTATGTACTTTTAGCAGAAGTTTAAAATGGGCAGTGGATATTTTGCTGTTAAGGCGGGTGTCAGGTTTAGTCTGCAGCTGGCATGAGCTAACAAAAAAGTATGAAAACCAGAGTCTCTATGAAATGAAAAATAGCTAACAAACATTAAATGAGGCACAATTCACATTATCCTGACTCAGTTTTTCTCAGGTGGGAAACTGAACAGACAGTAAATCGCCAGGATGCTGTTTAGTGATCAAGGAACTCCAAAAGTGTGATCTGCCTAAAAGAATTAGGCTAAGGTATTGCGTTAAACATAATGCATCTGCACTTTCCCATAAAAACTTCCCTTTGGTCTTATGGGAGACCATCTCCCAAGCAAAGTGCCTGGGAGTCACTGCTAGTGAGTGTTTCAAGTGATTCCTTTTCCTTGGCTACTCTGTCAACCCCTTCAAATTGGCACAATCTTTCTTTAAGTATGTTTCTACTTCAATTAGGTTTTTCAACTCTAGGCCAGGCCTGGGAGTCAGTTTATGTAAAGAGATTTTAAATATTTCCATTCAGACCATTGGGTCTTGATTTAATAGCTCAACTTGCTTGAAAGCCGTGCTGTTTCCCTTCTTTTGCACATAGGACCCCCGGCTGTAACTTCAAATGACAACTACATCATATTTTCATAAAGCTTATTGAATGAAACCACTGTGTGGTACTCTACCAACATGTTATAGTAGCTGATATGGAAGGGTGAAACATTTATTGAGGAAACTGAAATCTCAGTTTGTATCTGGGCTTGCTGTTGACACAGTAAACTTCAGCCATCCACCAGCACAGCTGACTGATGCATCTCAAAAACTGAAATTCCTACACACAAGGGACTCAGAATGTTAGAATATTTCATGCTGTCAAGACTGAATAAAAACTATTTTTAGGATTCTTCTCCCCTTCTTCTTTCTCCCTGCTCTTCTGTCTCCTCTTTCTCTTCTCCTCCCCAACTCTGCTCCTTTCTTCTCTTCTCCTCCTCCTTCTTGATTTTCTTTCTTTTCTTCTTAATCCTTCTATTCTCTGAAATAGGACTTTCCAAACTCAGATCTGTAGACTGCATTACTCCTCATTAGAATTACCTGCACAATTCACTTTAAAAATGCTTGTAAGGATTGCGTGTTGCTCTATCTAGGCTGGGGTCTTGGGTTATGTTGCTTTCCTTCTGATTCTCTTTATGTTTGGAAATGATTAGGTACGTCTTATATTTGTGTGTCAAACACTCAAGAGAGCCCTTTGGCCTCTCCCTTTACTAAGCAGCAGCCTCTTCTGTCTTGGCGGGGCCATGATCTGGTGGCTCTCTCTTCTTACTGAGCCTCTCAACAGCTGCCACAGTGACAGACCCTTTCACCACGTCCAGTACCCATCCTTGGAGATGCTGCCATTTGTAAATTCCTCCATGTTTTTCTTAACTCCAATTCTCTCTCCTCTTCTCTCTCTTCTTCCTTCGTTGTCTCTCTTGTCACATCACAACCTGAAAATCTCACCAGTTTATGTCAAGCAAGTAGCATTGCTGTTATTTTATTATTATTAATGAACTAACCAATCACAGTTCATGAAGTATGATCATGGATCTTGATTTAACTAATTGCTTCTATGCAGGGGCTTTTCATTTTCTAGATTTAAAACCTGATGATTCTGGCAGGCTTCCAGTCTCAGAGTAACAGAATGTAGATTGTAAATGTTATTAAGAAACTCATATCGACATCATGACCTAATATTTGGGAGCAGAAGACTCTGCACAAAGTATTGTTCTAAGCAATTTGCAACTATGGTTTTTCCCTCAAAAGCCTAAGAGATAAGAGTTGATATTAATTTTATCTTACAGATCAGGACATAGAGGCTTCAAAAGATTAAATATTAAATCTGAGATCTCTGAGCAATCAAATGAAAACAAATTTTTAAATATACAAAATTATATTTTACATAGAAGATGTTTGTTATTTTTAGCGAGAGGGACTGAAGTGCAAACTTTGAGATTTGTTCTGTTTCACTGCTAGAACCCAAGAATTCTGGCTGAAAATCTCATTGTCTTGCCACTGCTCCATTGTCACCAATATTGTGACTTCAGTACTCTACAGGTGCACTATCTATTTAAACACCTCTTTAGGATAAGTTAAAATAATTTTAAATGATAAAATTTTCCTTTATTAATAGGCTAAAGAATAGAACCAAGTCCCTTTAGTATTACTTTGGAAACTGTTAAATAACAATATACCTTGTGTTTGCAAACTAACAAAGTTGTTGAGAAGCTAACAAAGATAGTGCTTTTGATGTGCGGAATGCTTTTCCTTCTTTTATTGTGTAGACCTCCACCTATCCTTGGTCCATTTTTCCCACTGTGAAATATCCAAGTGGATTCACTCAACCTGGGCACGATTCTTTGTGCTACAGCTCTAACTCCACCTGTTTCTCTCCCCATCGGGAAAACATGTGCGTGAGGATGACCTCAGGCTGCAGGACCTGTGAATCGACTCTAGTGTGCTTTTAACACAAATCATTTTAAAGTAAATCATTCCCAATCTAAGCTGCTTTACTATTCCTAAAAAACCACTTATTACACAATTTGCAATTATTAATGTTATTTTGTAACCCAGACTGTGAAATACTGGCTTAGCACCACTGGCTGTGAATGCCTATAAAGAACATCATATACAAATTAAAAACTTCAATTAGTTGGCTAATACCAGATACCTCCATTCTCAAGAAAGCAACTTTCTGCATGAGGTAGTTCCATCTTGTAGCCTATTCCAAGATTATTAACAGGCATGATCAAGGTCTCATATATGAAGAATACCCCAAAACAAGAATATGATAAATATTTGTAAATTTGGGATCCACTAGGAAAAGTTATATGGGAAAGAAACCTTAATTTTTCTTAAAATATGCAGAGACAATTATTCTAAATAGATTTGTTTTATCTCTGCATCAATTTTTCAATGAATTGGTATGTTTTGTATAGCTACTAGGAAAAACATATCTAAAATTTTATATTAACGTATTTTATGCTATTTCAAGGCTATAGTGACAAATTATATATATATATTTATGTATTTGCACATATTCATAGTATATGTGTGTGTGTGTGTGTGTGTGTGTGTGTGTGTGTGTAAGGAAATATCAAGAAATCAGGGTTTTCTTAATGGACATCACTAACAATGTTGCAAAGCTGTAATAGTATTTTGCTCACTCAGAAATCACTGAATTTGTGCTGTGCTGGGAAAGCTGAAGTGATCAACTGCAGCCTTCTTTGCTATTGAACTTGCCCTGCCATGCCTTTGAACTCCAGTTCCATAGATCTGCTTTGGAGGACGTAGAATTATTGTGCTGCTCTTTTCCTTCAATTTTTTTTTCTTTTTCATTTTTAAGCTAAATTATAAAATGATAGTATGTTATGAGAATTCCTGTTGCTTTCTTCAAACTATTTAACCTTTTGCTTAATAGAAGGTGTAACTTAATGATCTATGGTTGTTTCAAGGTCTGGAATTGGAACATCTCCTATGATCTGTATAGGAAGTTTTACATGCAAATGTTAATGGCTATAACTCACAAGAACTGACATGAGTGAGTTAACGCCTGTCTGAGTCACAAGCTCCTTTTTGCCAGGGTCCTCTCTTTTAATTGACCTTGACTTTGTTTAACTCAAATGAAATATTCTCTTAAATACAACCAGAATGAGATTCAAGGGCTTCTGTTTGTTTTTTGGTGCACACATTTACATTTGTGTGTGTGTAGTTGATTATTACCTTTTTTATTTTCAATATGTAGACCTTGTCATATTCTACCTCTTGAAAAATACAGTATAGAAGACCCTATATACAACTACCCAGTTTTAATTATCAAAGAGATTAAATTCCTCAGACCTACAACTAAAGAAAATTTGAGATCTCTGTCAGACAATCAATCACAGTACATGAGGTTTCTCTATAAAAATGCGTGGGGGAGGGCCACAGCGGGTAGGATCGAAATATTTGGCTGTATCAGCTCTGTTTTTCAATTCGGAATGAAAAATTCTATTGGCCTCAGTAGAATCACCTTTATCTTAATCCAAGTTCATTTTCATCTCCCTTGTTCTTACGTACTTCACATTCTTGCCACCATAGCTCACCTTTTATTAAATTCTGATTTTATCTTTCAAAACAACTGCTACTTGTTAAATACAGCTTGTTGTTTGCATGTTGCCTTTTCTGAATTGTTTGTTTTCCAGTTTCATATGTATTTATGTCTTTCTTTACTCATGCATGTAAACTATAGAGAAAATATATGTTATTTTATAAAATTCACATATATATACACACTCACACTGCAACTATACACAAATACATACATACAAAATTAAGTAGTCTTATAATTCTGAAAAATATTTTACCATGTATCTTATTTAAATGCTGAACCCTAATTTTAAGTGTGATTTAAGTGTAATTCACAAGTGCTCAGAGTTTGGCGAAATCCCATTGTCTATACTTCTTAACTCTTTTATCAACACAAAAACATTTTGGTTTCATTGGCACTGAGGTACTTGATACCAGCTGGTGCATATGAAGATGTTGAATAACTATTATTGGATGTTTTTCCACAGTAGTCAGATATTTTCTCTTTTTTTTGGTGGGGGGGGTGAATGAGGTAATATTTCCCTCCATGTGTCCTTCGGTAAACTTGACCCTATATTTTATATGTCTTACTTGAATTCTAATCTGATATCCTCAAAGAGAAACTCTCTAGTCTATTTTCCATCATTTGCACATTCTAGGAATTTTGCGTATTTTTAAATGAGGACATATAGAAATTGATTAAATGAATAAATGAATGAAACAACCCAAAATGATAATTTAGGTAAACCTAAAAGTAATTCCTTGACTTAAAGAATACAACATGAGTAAAATAAAACAAACAATTTTATTTTAATGGACTAAATCAGCTGTTTCAGGTCAATGAATTGTTGCTCTGTGCAGTTATTCATCTACCCTCTGATAAGGGCAGGTCTGCCGTATTCAACTAGTGTCCTCCAATGTCATGCTAGAAAAGGCAGAAGGAAGAAGCACTGAAGCTCTAACATGCAAGTTGGTCTGTAAATCAACCACAGGACCATACTTAGCTTTAAGGATCCCTGAAAAGTACGGCTCCTAAGTGGGCAATGATTCCCAGCTACAAGTATGTTATTATCAGATCAGCAGATAACATCAATTGGTGTACAATTACCATGGGCCCCTTGGCACAGACACAGATATGATTTTTGAAGAACAGGATCACATTCAAAACTGAATCTCGGAAATATAGGGATTGGAATTGGCATTTCCCAGGTGTGCAGCTGGTATGATTCAGACTGGTCTGCATCAAGGATTACCCATGAAGCATCTTGTTGACCTCCTTGATATCAAAATCAGAGGTTATGGATAATTTATGTTACCTCTAATAACAAGCAATAACGAATCATCTAATAGGATTCCTAAAACTATTTCCATCATTCAGACTTTATAGCCTTATGCGATAATCAATTTAGTAAGTTAATGCATGGTTCACATAATATCCATTCTTTGTAATATTATTCAAGAATCCTTGGTTTTTCATTGTTCTAATATGCTAGGATTTGGTAAATATGTTCACATTTATTTTACTTATATTGCTCATAACTTTTAGATATACTGATTCTGAACTGACAAGCTGTTTCTTTTTAAGCACTTAATATACTGCTTTACCCACCATAAGCACTTAATTACAAGAATGTAGATCTAAATCTAATTTTAGACTGTTTTAAACAGAAGCCGTATCTTCACTCCCTTGAGTAATGTAGCTGTTTACTCTGGGCCTTCTACAGGTCCGTGGTATTAATCAAGATGTGACCACATCTACTCAGCACTTGTTATTAATAAGGCACCCTGGTGAGAGCTCCAAGGGGTGTGAAGGATTTTGACATGCACAGAAAGCCACTCAAGTGCAGAGGCCTCCTGTTCCATAGCCACGGGGACATAGCCCTGGAGAATTTCTCTGTCGGTATTGACTTCTCAGTCGTTGGAATTTTTCTCTTGTGCTCATCTATTATTTTGTTCATTCTTCTTTCCCTGGACAGCATTTCCAAATCCAGGGCATATAATTCTTATTCCCTTCATTGATAGATTTTATGGGATTCCTTCACCTCCATTCTTCAACAATTTAGACCCTCTGATTTCAGTTCGTTTTACTGGCTCTTTAATAGTAAAGTTAATATGCATTTCAGAAAATCAAAATTGCTTTTTCCCATTAAAGAAGGTTCAGCAAGAGGGAGCTACAAAGCAGTGGGCATCTATTTTTTGTGACAGGTATTTATTTCTTTATTTACCAAAGTGTTATACAACACAGTAGAAAGTTAATGAGTTTTAAAAATATTTTATTTGTTTATTATGGTATTTACTTATTTTATTTTATTGGTGAGGGAGTGATTAGATTTATCTATTTTTAGAAGAGGTACTGGGGATTGAACCCAGGACCTTGTGCATACTAACCATGTGCTCTACCACCTGAGCTATACCCTCCCCCAAAAGTTGGTGAGTTTTAATGCCAAAAACTTTCATTTTTATTCCCAGCTCCATTACTTTATTTCAATTGAACAGACATATACTGCATACCTACAATATGTCAAGTCACTCTCCTAACTATGTCCTATAGGTTCACAAAAGAGTAAGATAGTCCAGACCCTCTAAAGTGTTTACAGTCTGCCAGTTCCATGATATAGTCAATTACGTTAATACTGGTAGGTACTGATCTCCTTCTCCGTAGAAAGGGGATAATATCTGCCTCATAAGAATATTATGAGAAATTAAATGATTTTGTCTCCCATAATGATAATGAATATGAAATTTTATGTTCCTGCTCTGGAATCAGCACATTTTTGGTTCTATGGTTAAAGTAACTTTAAAATTTTAACATTACAGTTTTGGGGATTGTTTGAATATTGTCTTTGCATGAAGAAGCAAAAGGTAAATATCCCCAAAGCACATTATGAGCTTGAGAGGAGTAATTTATTGCAAATCCCTTTCACATTATTATAACTCATATAATTCATTCCTTGTCAACAAGGGTTCTTCACATGAAAATAAATTCTAGAGATATATTCATTTCACATAAACTTAAATCTACCTTAAAATATTAATATTGTATATATATATATATATGTATTTATAAATATGTATATGTAATTTCTTTCTTGGATAGTACTTCTCACAAATAAAAGAAATCAGTGAATTACCACTGTGATTTATAATTTTGATCCCAGAGAGCTAAACTATTCATTTTAGTTTTTAAAATACATGCTTGATGTACTTTCACTTATATCATTTCATTTGGTTAATGAATGTATTATATAATTACAAAACTAAGTGATCAGCAAGTATGCTTCCTTATGGAATCCTAAAAGATTCAGAATTCCTAAAGCATGAGTAGATAAAGTATAGAATGACATTTTTTAAATTCTCTCCATAAATGTTTCTGGAAAGCTCTGGACTACATTTCAAAAGTGAGTTTACCCCTTCTCTTCCCCAACAGTGTCTGTACATCCAGACAGACCCACACACCCACACACCCACACACCCACACAGCTTTTCCAGCAAAGAGAATGATGGAAAGTTCAGGAAGCCATTTAATTAAGAAAGACAAGTTCAGGAAGATATAGAGGGCAGCAGCATACTATCAGTAACTAGAAGAAAAAATAATGATGAATGAATTTCTAAAACTAACAGAAGATATGAAGACTCTGTACTATTACAAGAATTTTTTTTTTCATGATACTTATTTGTCCCTATGTATGTTTTCGACAGTGTTAATTGTCTGGATATTTTGTGTTTAAGCAAATGCTGCCGTATTTCGTGCCTTTTAGCCATACTGCTTGAAGCAGAAGTAGTATCATTTATCTAGAGTGATTAAGCGGTGTCGAACTTTGGGTCAATGCATTAAAGCTTTTTTATATGCAGAGTGATATGAGAGTGGGGATGTTGTCAGGACAAGTGAATAGAGAGCCTGGAATAGACAGTCTGCTCTGTTTGCCCTCCAGGCAGTTCCTCTGAGCCAGTTCTCTTGATTGGATGACATCCCCCCATCAATTTTTATTTTAAGTGGGAAATTCCCTTAACAAAAATTGTATAGAAAACTCACTAAAGAGTTGTTGGGAATACAGATATGAATCTGTTATCTTGCTTTTCTTCTTGACAGTTCTCATTTGAAGCTTCTTTGTTTATTCCTCTGCTTATTCATTTTCACCAGCACCAAATCATAAGTTCTAAGACTGGTTCCATTTTTCACTGGACACCTGCCTGGCAGATCACCAATTATAAGAGTAAAATTGAAGCAGTGCTTGTCCAACATGGTAGCCAATGGACACATGTGGCTTTTTCAATTTAAATTAATTGAAAACCAGATATATTGGAGGTTTAGTTCCTCAGTTGTACCTGCCACATTTCAACCGTTAAATAGACACAGGAGACTAGTAGCTACCACAGTAGTGCGGGGAATGTGTCCATGATTACAATGAAAAAAGGACAGTGCTGCTTTAGAAAGAATAACATTTTGGTTGCTTGCTTTTGAGAAATCTCTACAGAGTTTCATCAAGACAGAATTGCTAATGGACCACAGAATTCTACAAACCATATGTTTTTGGTACATGAACTTAGTGAAAGTTTGTCTTCTATAGTAAGGTGCAAAGAGATTTTAACAGTGGAAGGGTTGTTGTGGGTTTTTTGTTTTTTTGTTTTTTTACCTTGTTTTTCTTTTTGTTGGCCTTTTTTTTTTTTATTAGTTTAAAAAATAGTAAATCTTTTGCTACTTTATGTCTTGACACTTAAAAACTTAGATTTATATATTACAAAACTTGCTCACTTCTCCCAGACAAAATTTCCCTTTGAAGTCATTGGGAGATCCAAACAGAAATAGGAGATAGAAGAATTCTGGCAGGGGGCAAAATGTTATTCCTTTTCATGTATCTATAAAATGAAATAAAATATATTTGATGAATTGCCAGTCTATTTGCTCTGCCTCAGAACTTGCAAGGTACCTATGTTATTATGAAATATAGATGCCAAGGAAACTGGAGTCCCTAAAGAAGGGGTGGGGATATTAGAAGGCAGAGAGGAGAGCTTAGTGAAAATATAAAGTAAGAGGATTAGAATGTCTGGGTCTGTTGTTAGCTGCTGGTAATAAGCTAGTATTTTATACAGAATTAAAATGTCCCCTGTGTTTCTCACATTTCATGTTTCAGGAATTCATCTTCAAGAATGAGCACTCACTTAGTCTTAAACAAATGCATACATTATACTTGTAAGTAAGACCCCATGTAGCCTCAAAAGTCTTCAGCATCAGGTGGTTATTAATATAGCCATTCCTGCTTCCTTTTGCTTCCTTTAATGTTTTGTGGCAATAGCTATGCTCACTTCATTTTTATATTTATTCTGAAATTTTATTTCTGAGCCTTCTTATGTTTTTATTAGGTAAAACATATTTAGATTCAAAAAGCTTCAACCCAAGATCTATTTCTTTGTTTTAATTGGGATGATTTAAGCTAGTTATATTTGTTATCTTTTGTTATAGTAGATTTTCCTTTGGTGTTCTAATTTTTATGCTCTGATGATTTATCTTTCCTGTCTTGTTTTAAATGATGGATTTTGAGGGGTAACGGGCATGGCTTTTTATTGTCACAAAAACAAAGGCTGCTTTGGTGATGGGAAGGTACAGAGAAAAGCAGAATTGCCCGTCCGTTTAAGCCTCTTTGACACAAATGAGGAGATGCCTTCTCTACCTCGCCTCACCTTCCACTAGCAGTAACAGGGCACTAGACCTCCCTTGTTCCTCTGAGCCCTTCTTAGGAAGTGGCAGCCCCATGTCAGGATGTTCCCACTTTACCTCCAGCAGCCCGGGTCCTGTGACCTCATCCTATCTGCTCCAAATGCCTGCACCCACATAAGCACCCAAATACAGTGTTGAAAAAGCTATCTCTTTCTCTGAGTTGCTGTACAGCCTCTCTTGATTGCAAAGGGAATGTGCTTTGATTTCCACATTGGACTGAGAACGAGAAATATACAGTGCTGTGTCTCAGCTCCTGGCTGGTAAATCCTACACTTCTTGGCAAGGCTGAGATAGCTTCCCCACTTCTCTTGTATACCCTCTGATAGGCAGATGTCAACCCCAGTGACAGGACACAGAGTAGACCAACATGCAGAGGATTGCTTTTATAACAGCCCCACATGGCTAGAAGTTGGCCACTTCCACAGCCACAGGATATCCCCGTGCTCTTGGTATTATTGTGAGGGGTAAACTCAGCCAATCCAAAATGAAGGAGGTCTCGGGGGTACAGGACTAAAGAAGAAGGCAGGACAATGACAGGCTTTCACTCTCCTCTTTACACAAACACCCCACACACCCTACACAGGTTTTCTGTTGTGAAGGTACAAAACAGTTCTCAATATCTCAGTGCAGTAGCAGGGTTCTGCCTCTCTCCCACAGAGCCAAGCCCTGGTGGGGAGGTCTGACCTTGCCCTGGAGTAAGAGGCAAGGTGTGTTAGGAAAGATAGCCCAGCTTAAGGGGAAAGACGTCCACCTGGGGCCAGAAGAGGAGGCTCTGAAAGAAATTCTCTCTTGTTTATCCTATTTTTTTAAATATGAAGTTTATTTAAAATATTGCTTGATGCATATTTCCAAATTCTTTTACTTTCCTGCTTTTTGGTCCAATAAACTAATGAATTAGTTCAGGACTGAATCCGTGGATGTGTGTCCCAGGCAGCTGCCCAAAGTCCCATATGTAGAGGGGCTTGTTTTAATGTTCAGCTGGTGCCATCTTGAAATTTTTAATACTTTTGAACAAGGGCCCCCACATTTTGCTGTGGGATCCACAAATTAGGTGGCCAGTCCTGATTTCTCTTACTGCAATGACATCTACCAGATTAGCCTTAGAGGTGTCTCTTATTCCTCCTCCACATTTTATCAGTCATCAACCCTTGTCTCTTTACTTCCTAAATACCTTGTAAATGCTCTTTTCTGCATCCCTGTTGCCACTTCTTTATTTCAGGAAAACATGATCTCTCACCTGGACCACTGAGTCGGGAGTGAGAGAGAGAGAGAGAGATCGAGAGAGAGATTGATAAAACCATTCTCATTGTACCTACCCTGCTTTGTGCTTTTTCTTGATTCTGCCTTCTCACAGGGCATATTTGTTGTAGCATCTGGAACTAGCATGAAAGTGATGGATCAGTGTCTGGTGTCTGTGATTATGAAGCGGTTTTGTTTCCTAGAGCTTAAACCAGAAGTTTGTGTTGGAACCTAGAGGCATAAAGTTACTGAGTGATAGGTGGCCAACTTCTAATGCAGACATTAATCCTGATTTTAGGCATTGTGCATCTTCACTTTAAACCATGTTAGAGACATTTCCTAAATTTTAGTATTGAGCTACTGGTAGGAATGGGAAAGACAATGTTGTACTGTGGTTAAGATAACTGATTTTGGAATTAAAGTGAATTCTTATGGTACCAGACCTTTTTTAATATGATTGTGTTCTTGGCCCCTAAACTATAGTTTTCTCATGTGCAAAAGTAAATTGTAATGTTTATGTCATAGGGTTGTTCTCAGGATAAAAAAATATATAACTGTCTAACATATGGTAAGCACTTAGCAGATGATCATTGATTATGTTGTATGTATTTGTTGTTATTGCCCCCGGGGTGGGTGCAGGAAGGTGCAGATGGATGTGATCATCCTGTCACCACAGCTGCTGATTGTCAAAAACACTGGCAGAATTTAAAACATGTATACTCATTGCTATCCAGGTTACAGATGTTGCTGGAATGCTCCCCACACCCACATCGTATTGTTGGTGGGTAATGAGATTTAAGAAGATGAAAGTCTTTGTGCTGCTAAAAAGTCAGTTATCCAGATGAGTGATTCATCTATCTGTGTTTGAATGGGTATCTTCCTTCTTCCTCAATATGATGTTTTGATAAGGATGACTGCAAGTGGGGGTCCAGAATTTCATCAGCAATTGTACAGTTTTTACCAATGGTTACCACTTCTAAAAGAATACCTTAGTGATACTTGAACAGTCTAGAGAATTTCAAAATGGGAGAGAGAGAGTTCTGAACCTCCCTCTGGGATTCTGTATGGTTTTGCTACTGTGCATTCATTCACTTCAGGAAGGAATTTGACTTTTGACAATGGCATAAACCAACAAAGATACATAGTGAATAAAATTCTTCTCATTAAGTTTAACCAAACAATAACAACACCTGATTCTAAGAGAATTCAGTTTGTACCCATCCATTGTTATCATTAACATTTGTAGCTGTTTATATCATTAAGATAGCCTTGCCAATGTGTAATCAGTACCCTATAGTACAGCTATCCTGTCTCACACGTGTACAATAGGGGTATATCAAAGATTCAAGTTTTTCTGTTCAAGATTTCATATTCAATAGCAATGAACCCAAAATATGAAGGTCTAATGAACTGGCTTTAATAATTTCCCTACCATCTTAAATGTTTTTTGTTTTAATTGATTCTACCACACTATTTCCTGAGCTACATTGAAAAGTTCACAGCAATGATGCTAATGGTCTCCATCTAATTACTCAGTAATGAATAATGTCTGACCATGTAGTTTCAGAGGTTAGACACCACAATTAGTGATTATCTTCATATTTTTATGAAGCAGAAAAAACTTAAGTTTTCCATTATAATATGGAAACTATATATGTGTACATGTACTTCATTGTATATGTGTGTGTGTGTGTGTTTGTCTTTGATAAACCTGGCAAAATATATATTTATTCAGGACAATTTATTTTTGGATTGTATCTAATATGACTATATGTATGTATGTATATGTATACACAAACACATATATTAGACGAAAAACACTACTTCGTAATTAAATTCTTAATTTATTTGTCAAAAGCTTCGAGTTTAATATATTCTCATAAATGTATCTAGCGCTTCTCTCCACTTGTGGAGTTTGAACAAAACACTCATATGGGTCACAATTAAAATACTCTAATGAAAAGGATCAGGATGATGCCATATATTTAACAGATTTAGGCATCCTGTTTCTCATTATAAATACACACCCCAGCATAAATTTTTATAACATTGTTTTTACACTTTGATATTTAGGGGAAAAATGAACAAGAATTCTAACAAACCGTGAAAGTTGGGGAGGAGGAACAGCATGTAGCAAGCCAAAGCACTTGTTACTCAAAAAGTGCCAAGCGGCACTATTCTTACTACTTAGAAGTATTGGTTCTCTAAAACACAGATTGTTTTTACCAAGGTGGTGAGAAAAACTTAATGTGGCTTGAGGTATGTGCATTTGATTTCAATTTGCCTTTCTTGAGTGAAAAATATTACTATTTATTTTTAAATAATATAAGCCAAATTGCCTATTAAAAAAGGAATAGATATCTTAACTTTTTTAGCAAGAAGACCCCCAAGTATATTTTATACAAATTAAATTATACATACTTACATTTATATTTCTCAGAATTTTATTTTACAAATTTCAAGTGAATTTTTGTGCTTATTTGCTTTGGAGATATTTTACTAGTGACGACTTTCAACCCTTTTTTTGTTCCTTTGTCATTGTTCTGATGTATCTTTATTCTGTTTATTATTATTTGTTCTATTAATTATTATTTCTAAAATTAGCCTTAGTTAAAGTTTGTGTCCATATCTACATACTCTTTTTATTCTTCTTATTAGCATTGTAATATTTTTAGGTGCTGTAAGCAAAGCACACTACAGAGGAACATTCCCATGATATCCTTTGTCCTCTAAAGTTAAAAGAATAGACAAATGAAAGGTATGTGACAACGTACAGTTAAGGGCAAGTGAGTATAGAGAGAATGAAATAAGAAAAAGTGATGTAAATGAATACATTGATGTGTTGGGGGAAAATGCGCAGAAATGAATCAGTTAGTATTTCCACGAGGAGAAAAGCTCAATATAGACGTAGAGGAAACATTTAAATGTTATAACCAGAAGGCTATCTGGGAGCCAGTGAAAGGATCTAAGGGGATAATAATGTGTTGGAGCAAAGTAAAAATGTTCTCCATGTTGGCAAATCTTAATCATTTCTTGCTGTGATAATCAGAGAGAGCTACACGCTAGCCACTCACCTGCTTCAAAACATAAATTTTACTCTATGTGCACAACAAATTACCCTTTCATGAACACATAAAAAATACACAAATTCTCCAAAGGTTGGAGGAGATGTTCGATATCTGCCTTTGGTGAAAATAATTATTAATAATTTAAGATTAATGTACTCTTGACAGACTATGAGCATCCCTGTTTTACCTAAACACAGCCATGTGAGGGGCACCAGGCTGTCAGTTTGTTAGTGGAAGCTCTCCCACTGTTCCCAACAGCTGCTGAAATCACAAACATTTCAATCCTATTAATTCAACATGAAAAAATCATTAGCATTGTATTGAGGTGTTGGAACCAGCTCACTCCTGCTTGGTTGATCTCTCAAGTCAAATTAGAAAATCTCCTGCTCAGGAGCAAATGATTCTTTGTTGAACAAAGTCTATTATTCTGGACACATTTTGAGACGGTGCTCCTTTTGTTCATCTTATAAGCAATGACATATTTAAGTCAAGAAAGAAATAGAGAATTAGGGGTTTGACAGGAGGGGGCTTTCTGTCTGTTACAGATTTCTTCAAGTATAATACTTAGGGAAAGGAAATCATTTAAAATTTTAAATGAGTAAGACATCATGACATCATCATCAAAAATAACAATATTTCACAGTTATTTAATCCTCATCAAATGGGAGATGTTGTTCTACTTGCTGAAACTGTGTTAACCTTCTAATGCTTCACATCGTCCTTATGAGTTAGGTACTATTATTCCCATTTCTCCAAATGAGGAAGCTGAGACACAGAAAGAGGTAAATCACTTAAGGTAATATTGCCCATAGGTCGTGGAGCCTGAATTTGAACCCAGACAGTCTGGCCACGGAGTATGTATACTCATTGTACACAGCTGAGTGTAAAACTAAAATGAAGCAAAGAGACACCAAAAACTTTTCTCTACAAGATATTTATAGGCAATCTCATTTTCTTTCCGGAGGTAAGGAAGTAGCTAGTAAATGCCAGAACTAATAAAAATTTGAAATGTCAGATTTATGAAAGTCAACATGTCAGTGGTCCAACTGGGACTAGAAGCCATATTTCCTTTCAGTTGAAAACTCTGTCCATATTTACGCTGGATGAGTAACATATTGAACAAAACATGATTCTTTATATCTGGGTTTCTTTCTGGTATTTGTGTTGGGTGTAATGTGGGTTATGGGGAGACACTAGTAAATAAAGATTTGTTCTGTTACATAAAATTTGTTTACTATACAAAGTGAAATTATGACACACTTGACTTTATGCATAATTAACAAATTTTGGGAGTGTGTTTTCCTGTGTGAACATGTGCTGGGCGTGATGGATGTTGGCAGCCTGACACAATCATAATGTTTACTGAGATTGGATATCTGCCCTTCTCAGTCTTGGGCTTCTTTAAATACAGTGATTCACTGATAATCCTGATTAGCCTTTACTTCAAAGTCATGCTTTAGAACCCATCTCCATAGTTTAGGGCACCTGATCCACTTGATATAAACTGCTTAACTATTTCATAAATAGGACACAAGGTTTTGTTCTGTCAGGCCAATTTAGTCTTCACAGAGTCATAAAACATATGTCTCCCAGGAAATACGCACTGAATGTTATGAAAATAACAAATATGTGTGTCCCAGGGATTAATGAATGTTTGAAAAATGGTTTATGGTTTAAGAATTTCAGGCACAAGCATAAGAATTCCATTTTCTAGATTGTAAGGCTCTTGGCTTCCAGTCATGGCACAGGGAAAGCATTTCTGATGAACGTGGATAATACCAGTAATCTTATTTGACACGCTGGACTATTTCTGTACTTGCATCTTGCATTTCCTTTCTCTTTTGCATCTTTGTTTTTTGTTTTGTGTGGACATGTTTTTAAGCTGTATGTCATGAACCCATTTGTTTTTTTGTTTCCTAGCAGATTATTTTTGAAAATTACAAAATTAATTTAAAAAGTTAGTAAAAGTAAAATAAAACAACCATGTGGTTAAAGCAGTGAAAAGGAACACGACAAATTGGTGTCTATTAAATCACTTAATCATAAGAGGTGTCCTATTATGAGCTTTGCAAATTTCTGGGTATCATTAGTTATTTGCACCAGCATGAAGCCTTGATATCCCTAATGCATAGGTCCTCCTAAAACAGTTAGTATGTTTTCCTCAAATGAAACACTCTCAACTTAGCTTCACTATTTGCTAAGTAGTAGTGAGGATGTTTGAGAAACATCCCTTTCCTAAAGGCAAGTAGTGAAGTGGAGATCTCTATGACAGTAGCCTATTAATTGCGCTAAGTTGAGAGTGTTTACAATTATGTTTATAGACATAAGTTTGGGGAAGTCAATGAACTTCTGACATTGATTGCAGAGGTATGTGTGTGTGTGTATCTGTGTTAATTTGGGGGCAAAAAAAATAAAAACCTATAGCTTTTGGTCAGGTTCTGGGAGAGATAACTGACAAAGAAAGCTTCAAGGATCACTAATCTATGGGCAAGAACTGGACAATGGTGTACAGGCTAAATTTATCCATTTTGAATCACTATGAATCACTTCCTACTAATGGCATAATAGGAAACCAGAGAAAACCAAGATGCAAGCAATTTTGTGTTTTTATATGGCAAACAGAAAAAAGGAAGCAACAAACAAGAACATTCGTTTGTTAGTGCAACCTCTGTAAAATAACTATTTGATGAATGATTACAAAAGAAAATTATTTTGATACCTTTTCACTTGTTAATGTTTTAATAAAATGATTCATTAATTCAACGCTATTTTTGTGCAATGCACTATCCTGAGTCTTGTGTGACATTCAAAAGATACAGACTTCAGTGATTTTTTCCCCTCTCAGCAAATTACATTTTTTTAATGCTTTCTAAGAAAGACAAATGATCTCAAAAAGTTACCAGATAAAAAAGTTAGTAGTGAAGGGTCAGTTCAGGGGAAAGACCTCTCAGTGACTGAAACGTTAGTTATGTGTTTTTAGAGAGAGCTAGTTTCTGCATGACAGATTGGATTCGGATAGATGCAAAGGAAGTGGTTGTTTCCAGAAATGGGAACTCCAGGAGCACACATAGAACAGAGACTCTCAGAAGCATCTTCAAGTTAAAGATAAAGAGTGCAGACCTACCTGGTCATCTTTTGTGATTCATGCTTGGGTACCTTGAAATTGATTACAGGAGTGACCGCTTTTAAAGATCTGAATGAATATTTGTGCTGTAAGTTAGATGTTATCCTAAACACGTTTGGTATTTAATTAAAAGACTGATTTGTTTGCTAGGGTTGACATAACAAAATACCAGCAGAACAAAATACGAAGTAAGACTGGTGGCTTAAACAACAAAAATTAATTTTCTCACAGTTCGGGAAGTTAGGAGGCCAAGACCAAGACCAAGATGCCTACAGGTTTGGTGTTTCCTGAAGCCACTTCTCTTGGGCTTGCAGGTGGTTGCAAGCCTTCTGGCCGTGTCCTCACGTGATCTTTCTCTGTGGGCACACATCCTTAGCTCCCTGGGTGCCCAAACGTCCTCTTCTTATAATGACACCAGTTAAACTGGCCCATGCTCAAAGTATCATATTAAATTTAGCACCTATTTAAAGGTCTTAATTTCAAATATTATCACATTCTGCTGTACTGGGAATTAAGACTTCAACATATGAATTTTGAATGAATACAATTTATCCCATAACAAAACCCAAAGTTTGGGCTTTAAGAAAATGTATTTTAATATATTATATATTTTTATATAACTATAATAGTACATTATATTTAATTAATAGATAATATAAGCTATATTAATAAAATGTAATATACTCAGTTAACTTTTATCGAGTAACTATAATGTTTCAGCATATGTACTATATATCTTCAAATATATTATGTCTCGTTTAATCTTTACAGCCACCACCCAAGAAGGCAGGAGCAAAATCACACAGTGACAAACCTCAGATTCAAATTCATGAAATTCTGACTCTAAATTGATTGCTTTTCCTATGGTAGCTCCCCTCATGCCTATATACTTCCTATATTTGCCTGCACTAGAAGATCTGTGACTCTACTCAATTTAGTTTGCCTGCATATATTTCTGGACACATAAAATTATATACACATCCAAATCTGTGTAAATGCATGTGAGACGTTCTAGTCCTGTGTTTGTGCACAAAGAGTACCCAATCTTGTTTATGAGACACTGGCTGGTATCTCATAAACCTCGCTCCATTTTAATAGTTTGAAAGCTCCCCTATTTTGATAGGATGAATTTTAGCTACATAAGTTTTTGCAAGTGTTTGATAGTTGAACGTTACATTGTATTTTGGAGCATCTTGGCAGCACGTTGTGTCAAGTGAAGGTGGCGGCATCTGCCTGAGATTTTACAGCTGCCCTAATTAGCTGATACTCATTTGAAACGTTGAGAAGTCAATCGCACAATCTGTTGTAGATATAATTTTGCACACAACAGCGATATGCTCCATGATATTTCAGAATTACGGAACGTGTCCAGCACTGTCTTTGTGTGACTAAACAAGCTATTTCTTGTATTTTAGCTAATCATGTTAATCAAACTGGCATATACTTTTAGTCTTAAGATATTTCAGTCTTAATCAACTCAGCCTCAAAATAGATTTGGGGGCTGTGTTAACAAGGAGAAGCTGCATTTGAGAGTCCTTCTGAGAGGGTGGGATTTGAAATGGAGCTGGTTGTGAGTTTTGGTTTTACTACACACTAGGTGTTAGAGCTTAGACAAGTTACTCATTTCTCATCCTCTTTGAAAATGGACATAGCAACATATATTTCACAGACAGATACATTAAGCCAAGCCTTTAATTCATGTGCAGTGCCAAGCACAATGTTACCACCCAATAATAGAGCTGCTGTTTATTTTACCAGATTCCTATTTTAATTATTTTTTCAACCAAGCAGAGGTAGATACCAATTAATATTGATGTCTAGTATAGACAACTAGTATGCTAGAGGATTAGCAAGCTGCCAAACTGCAAAGGCTGAGGGCACAGTCACCAGACCATTTGCACTTCTGACATCACTTACAAATTTGGAGGGTTCACAAAACTGCTCTCAAAGTACAATAATTCACTGGAGAAATTGCATAACTCAATGAAAACTATTATATTTATGGTTACAGTTTATTATAGGGAAAATATAACGTATGAAAATCAGCCAAAGAAAGAGGCCATAAGGCTGAGTCTGGGAAGGTTCCAAGTGCAAAGCTTCCAGTGTCCTTGGATGTGTTATCCTTCTGTCACTGATCTCTGGCAAAATACAGGGAGAATTCCCAACCTGCGAAGCTCACCTGAGAGCTCTGCTGGCCAGTTTTTATTGGCGATGCATTTCATAGGCTTGATTGATTGTTTGACTACCCATGGTGTTGAACTCAGTCAGCAGGTTGACTGATACCATGTGACTTAAAGCCCCCACACTAAATCTCATGGTCAGTCTTTCCAGCAGGCCAGCCTATTCCTTAAAATCATTGTTGGGGTGCTGCCAGCATCACCATAATATCTTGTGTGACCAACCCCTGCCCTAAGCAAAGTCACCTCTATAGAGTATGACATGGATTACCTACCAGAAGCCAAGGGAAAAGGCAAGACCTCTCTTTGGGCAAGGTCAAATTATTCACCACACAGTTATACTACCTAAATGTGCAAAAAGTTTGATTCATTTTGCTTTTTTTGCACTGTTATTTTATAAGAATATGTAAGGTGATTAGTGAAATAACATAAAATAAGAATATAAATACAAAGTGTTGCTAATTTTTGAAGTATAATCTCCAATATTCAATCTTATAAAAGGCTACTTTTACACCTTTTGTATATAAAAATATCATTAGTCTTAAAATTACTAACTATAAAGATTGAAACACAATATACTTGCAAGATTTTCCAAAGAAAGTTATTATGAGCTGAATAGAGACTTGAACCATCTGCCTTGACTGAATTTCTACAGCACGAGCACATAGTCAATAGCTTATACCTACCAATTTGGGGAATGAATTCTTGGCACCAGGTTTGCAGTTTGTTATGTTTTTAGTTACAAGATTAATAAATATAGCCATCAAAAATAATTACCATGGAGGAAGGTGATCTAAACAATTAACTAAAAGTGATTGAGTGGCACTTTTTAAATTTAAAAATGTGAAAGGAATAATTTGTGGCTACACCTGACAGAATTCGAAGGAGGAGCTCTAAGTTCCTATCCTATTGAAGTCATAGTTAAAGGGACATGGTAAGAGATGGAAATATCCTCAATAGGACAATTATGTAAATGAAAACACTCCCTGATGACTAAGCTGAGAACATTATATGCAGAGGATTTTCAAGGTTAGTTTCAAAGCCAGAGAGCCAGGTCCCAAATTTGTGTAGTGATCATGGTCTACATCACAGTCTATAAGCCTTTATTTTTCTTGATGGTTTAACCAACATCTGCTTCTGTTAAAATATTTAATTTAGTAAAATATATACATATATGATTCAATTGCACGTTTCTGTGTTAGTATCAGCATTAGTAAGTATCACACATGTCCACATTCAGGGAAAGTAAGGTAGAAGAACTAAGTAGGTAAAATGGCAACAATTAATAATCATCAAAAAAGTTTCTCTTAGATCACATTTCTTGGAAGATTTTGAAGTTGTGGGTCAGTTAAAAATCTTAACAGGCTAATTTGCATATATATATATATATATATATATATATATATATCCATATGCAAACAAAAATATCAGTTTCCAAATAAACCTGTCCTAAATTCAAGGACTGGGTCTTATATTAATACAATTTGGAAACATAAGCAATTTAACAGAAATATAAAACGTTAAGTTCTTATATCTGAAAAGGAAACAAAATGATGAAGATATCTGGTAGGTACTTAGCTTTTGGAAATTTGGCTTTAATGACTTAGAAAAACCATTTTTTAAGTGTTAGTTTCACCCTGGGATGGCAAACTTTTGTCTCTTCCCTCAACTAGATGCTAATAATTGAGTAACTTTATTTCCCAAATTTGGCCCATATGAACACATGTAGATAGTATTTAAGCCAGATCAATGTAGACATTAAATTTTATATTACATTATAGATGATAATATCATGTTGCCTTTTTAAAATATTAAATATTGTATTTTGTTTTAAAATCAAAAGTATTTTAGATGTAAGAAAAAGAATAAATGAAAAAACATATTTTTTCCAAGTATATTTTGACTTCTCAAGGCATTATACTAGTGCCTATGCCTTCCATTTATGGTGATATTCCTATGATCCACAAAAAATAATAAAGCAGCATCAAAGAAATACAGCAAAGTCTATTTATAATAATATAAAATATGCGATTTTATTTAATGTTGATATAAAACATTTTATATTGTGTTTTCCAGAAAGGCATAGAGGAGAAACCTGTTGATAAATAGGACAAATAATTTAATATAATGATAATACTCCTTTGAGTTTGGGCTAAGGCATTTATAATATATCTCCTTTGACTTATTTTGGGTTTTACTGTTTGTGAATTATTGAAACTTGATTCACTTATGAGATATGCTTATCTCAATTCAGTTCAAAGTGAATTTCCTTTTCCTTTCCATGCAAAAGCTCATGTGAATGTTCACTGGGACTATGATTCATCATGTTGTGGCTCGGAAAACACAGTGATAAACTTAATATTGTACAGATAATTTGCACTTCTATTGCATAGGAAACACGAAGTTTCATCTTATTAGGTTAATGAAACAATATGGAGTACTATCTGAGCATGTAATTCAAGAATTATATAATCATAAGTAAAATAAAATGTATTCAAAATCTAAAGGCTAAAAATAACCCTAAAAAGCCATCTTCTCTGTTTTTACTAGAACCATATTCAGATACAAAGTGGATACACACTGTCTTAATTGACTGCCAATCCTAAATATAACCATGATGTTTGTACAAAAGATATTCTGTAAAATTCCTTTGCAGGTTATTTCAAAATCTAAAGCTTTTCATTGGAAATAAATTAAGCCTCTACTGAGGGTTTGTTTTGCTGATTGTTACCATTTCCTCTTCCATAGATTTGAGAAATAACTGGTCCTTCTCTTAGAAAGATTCTTCTATAAGCCTAAAGGTTTTTATTGAATCAGATTTTGCTATTCTTCTTTGGAGTTACATTTATTCATTCTTTGAATGAATAAATGTGTACGTATTGTGTGCTCACCAACTATGTTAGTCACTAGGCGAGGTGTGGGATATAAAATGGAGAGATAATGAAGACACATATTCCTGCCCTCATGGCATGTAGAGATTAGTAACCATACACCTAAAAAATTGTGACTATGATAACCAATGTAGACAAAAGGTGCATGATGCCCTGGGAGCCTGTATTAGAGGAATCCAGCTCAGCACGAAGGCAAATAATATTTCCATACGGAAGGGATACTTAAATTGAGATCTGCAAATTGTGTTGTAGTTCACTTGATTGAGAGGAAAAGCAAAACATTTCTAATAGTATTGTCCAAATTTTTTCACAGGCAAATCTGTTATATGGTATAGATTTAAAAGACAAATTAGTTTTAATTATAAAATGCACAAACATGCTATGAAAAGGTAAGGATATCAAATACATTTAAATGACAGAAAGGCTACTCAACATCTTCAGTGTTAAAAGTAAAGTAGGAGCAAAAGAATTAAAAGATTCCAAGATTGTAAAAATAATAGAATGAATGTATAACATATTGTTAGTAGAATTAAATTGTTAAATGATATGAATTTTGTACAACATACAGAAGATCAGATCTCTACAGAAAAAAGCACAATGGAGCAACAGGTCCACTGCAGTTGGTGAAATATGTTAAAAAATGAAATGAACACAAACCATGGTTTGATGATCGTTCAGAAACCTTTTCTGAAACACATACTATTCTATAGGCTTTGAGGCTGTACGGACTAAGATGGAACAATATGCTGTGTTTTCTGCTTTCAAGCATTCTGTAGTCTACTTGGCAAGCCAGAAGAATCTTATTATCAGCATGTTGTGATCAATGCTAAAATCTTGGTTAGCACAGAGGACAACCAGTGTGTGGAGGAGTTTAACCTTGAAAAAAAGAACAGGAGTCAGCCAAGCAGAATCGTCCTAGTACATGCTTGGAAGCATTTTCTCAGGCAGAAGGAGCAACAGTGGCAGTGTGAGTTGGTAAGCAGCATAGATAACAACTCGTTCAGTGTGGCTGGAAACATGTGCAGAGGTTGGAGGTGAAATGGGACTAAAACAATCACTAGAGAATTTTTGTAATGTTCCAAAAGGTTTGGACTTCCTACTGACACCAAGGAGAGGGAAGGTTTCAAGATTGCTAAGCAGGGGAGTAACACAAATTGATCTACATTTTATAGAAATATCTCTGGAAGCAGAAGAAGGGTGAATTTTTAAAATTGCACACTCGGTCACATACACACACATGAATGAAAACAAGGAGTGCACCTGATTGTCTATTGTACTAGCACTGGAGTGACAAGATGAGAGCCTGATCCAAGGGGAATTTGTGATGAATTTTGGGCCAGAGGGAGAAGGAGGATTAAGGATATTGAGATTTGCAGGTATGACTATATATAAAATAGATAAACAACAAGTTTCTATTGTATAGCACAGGGAACTGTACTCATTATCTTGTAGTCACCTATTCTATACATAAATGGTAATTAATAATAATGTCTTCTGTAAACAAAGACAGTTTTATTTTTTCCTTTCCAATCTGTATACCTTTGTTTCCTTTTTTTTTTTTTTTTTTTTTTTGGCCTCCTTGTATTAGCAAGAACTTCCAGTACAGTGTTGAAAAGGTACAAGGCAAAGAGAGGACCTCCTTGCTTTGTACCTGATCTTACTGGGAAAGCACTGAGTTTCTCATCCGATTAAGTATGATGCTGGCTGAAGGTTATTTGTAGATTGTCATCATCAAGTTAAGGAAGTTTCTCTCCTGTGAGACCTACTTATTTTGTCTAAAGATCGATCATTTATATGTGAAGGAAGAATGAAATTAAAAGAAATCTTAACAGGGTAAATATAAATTACCACAGCTAAATCCAAAGATCAATTGCACAAGTCAAGAGTGGGCAAGATCTAGCCTAAAGAATGTTAATAAACCTGGAGAATTGAATTAACTATTACCTCCTAAGGAATAACAGTATAGCATGATGAGAAGGAGAAAGAGATCAGAACTCAAAGCATTTTCCAGCAAAGCTTCTAGATTTCATTAATTGGTATGTCTACATATTTTACAGGCCTCACAGAGATGAGAATACAGGTGAGGAACAAAGAGTTATTTGGAAACTCCAGTGTTCAAGAAAGTTGAGTGGTACAGCATTGTTGCCCTAAATAAAAAGTAATGCTGAAAAATTAGGGTAATCAAACAGTACAGTTAATATACTGAATTATATGTCCACCATATAATATAAAGTTTGGTTAAGTGATCTGAGATGCTTTAGGAAAGATATAAAAATTCTCTTTAAGTCAAGGATTTATCATGCAAAAAAAAATAAAGAATCATATCTATTGCCTGCAAAAACATAATCTATTATTATTTGGCTTTCCTTTCTTCATGGCTAAACTTAATATTTTGTAGTATATTAGAGTGAGTATTTTTCCCTTCATTAACGTAATAGTTTTAGCAAATCTCTTCATTGTTTTATTTTTTGAGAAACAGAGCATAGAGGAAAAGATAGTGAGCAATAGAGGCTTACATTTCATTATTAGGCAGATGACAAATTAAAAACACTTAACTATTCTCTTTTACTATATTTGAAAGAGGTTGTAAATTTAATGTGCAAATAATTATGTTATCAAGAATTTTGGATTTTTTTAAATCATCAAAATATTTAAAGGTGTGCAAGAAATGAGGAGGTTAAGTAGGCTGATATGTACGTAGAAGCTTCTAGCTATTAGTGAATATATTTGAGATAATCAGCATTCCCTAAAAGCCAGATTGGTTAACTTCGAGAAATTTGGCTAAATTTGTTCAAGTCAGTTTAGTTCTCCAAACATTTATGTAACACATCCTACACTTCAGGAGTTGTGCTCAAAATCAGATACCAACAGGAATACTTCAGATAGTGTTCTATGATGGTCCTTGGTATGCAGAAGGGGAAAAAACTGACTTTAAAAGCTACCTCAAGTGTTGCAAGATTATTTTGCTATAATTTTGGGAATAAATGAAGCAGCAATGCCACCAAGACCCTAAAATAGCTGAGCTTCACAGAGATGGGAATACATTTTCATAACCATGAGAGACTCAGTGACTCAAGGATACTTCTAGGACCCCAAGTAACAAGGGTTCTTGGATCTTCATCCTAATGTTTTGTATTATAGAGTCATTTACTTCTCCATTTCCTTACTCTCTGTGTGTAAATGCTTCTTTTACCGTCTACTTGCTTTATCTTTTCTTTTCCATCATACAGTTCTTACTACCTTTAAACTTTTGTCTAGCCTCCCTTGCAAGGCTTAACTCTACTCCTCTCTGTTACAGCTCTGAATCTATTTTTGGGATTCTCACAATACATCTTTTCAACTTCAGTTCTGATTTCTACTCATGTGATTGCTCCATGATGCCTATTTCAAATTTTACAGAAAGAAAGTACAACTGCCTTCCATTGGGTAAACACATGCATGTGTGCAAATACACACACACTCCTCTCTCCGCTTCCCTTCCCTGCCCTCCCCTTTTCCTTTCCCCTCTTCCTCCTCCTCCTCCCTCTTCTTCTCTCTCTTTCCTCTTGTTGTCAGGAAAAACTCTGGAAACATCTATAAATGACCAAAAACAAAACAAAATAAGACTAGAAAGTAAGAGATGTCCTATCTACCTCACTCAATCTGGATCATTTATTATTTCTGCTTTTCATGGTATTTGACCATTTTAAAACTCTAGAGGTCATAGAAAAGTAATAATCATGGACATGATCCTTATACCTAGGAAATTAGTTATTCCAGTGCATTATTGATTATTTATTATTGGCCAGTGGACTGTGGATGGTTCTGTTCTGCATCTATTTGTAAATTTGCTTCAGAACCTTGTTGCCTATGTATGTCTCTGCCCTTTTGGTTCTCCTTTGAACAAGTTGTAACATCTTACTAGTTCCCACATTAACACATTTTCTGACACATATTTATTAAAATAAATATAAAAATATAAATATCTGTATGACATTCATAATTATATTCTCTTTTAAGTTTATCCTTTAACACTTTTTTTTTTTTTTTTTAACCAGAGACTATCATAAGTCACTGCCCAGCTTTTGGAGAGGTAACTAGCACAGTCTAAACAGCTGTAGCTGGGAGGTAACTGGAGGGCAGAGGATGTCAGTGACCTGATCATGCAGGACCTTGCAGAAAATTTTAAAACTTTGACATTCATTCTGAGTGAGAATGGAACTAGGGAAATGCTAAATTGATTGACACTTTAAAAGGATCATTCTGGATGTGGTTTTCATAGGAAACAGGAGGTCAAGGATAGAAGCCAGGAGATCAATTAAAAGACTATTACAGTTATCTGGGTGAAAGGTGATGATAGCTTGGACAATTCCACCAATTAGGTAATAGTGCAATTTAATCAGATTCTGGATAATGTAAAGGTTGAGCCGACAGAGAAATAAAGAGCTATGCCAAGATATCAGACTTAAGAAATTGGATTGGTTGAACATTTAGAGAGTGTTCGGGGTCGGGGGGGGGACAGCTATTTTTGCAAATGTTAAGTTTGACAAACTCAATACATTTCAAAGTATGGATGTCATGCAGGAAGCCAGGCATTTGAGGGAGAAGCCTGGGCTAGAGATACACTAGGCGTCATTCGCACTATATGGTATTTTAATCCCAACAATTTGTGGAAATATACAAAGTCCACCCAAATGAGAACAAAGAGAGGCTATTAATTCAGAGCTTATTATATCTTGGGACTCAGCTGCCATCGCTTGAGTTTAGCAGACTTCCAGGCAGGCAGGGGAGTGGGAAAGCTTTACGGTAGGGAGGGAAAGAGGAAGATTTCAGTAACCTCCTGCTTGGGAGTATTGGCATAGGGAGCTGGAAGTGGGCTAACCAGAAGTGGGGCCTCTTATGTGATTGATTTGAGAAGATTTCTTGGGCTTTCTCTGTTCAATCTCAAGTTGGAAGGAAGAGGAGCAGTGGCAAAGTAGCAAATATCTGTCAACAAAGTCTTGCCTTTTCTGGGACAATTGCTGCAGAGACTATGATTTGGCTCCCTGGACATCTATGTGGGTCAGAGTTCTGTTGTCCTATGGGATCCAGTTATCATCAATTCACATAGCATCTCACACTAGATATGATGATCTTAGGAGTAAATGTAGGTAGAAAAAATAAAGGTGGAAACACAACAATTTGCATCCATGTCACTGTGCATAGAATTATTCGTCACACCACTGGATGAGGCAGGTGGATGGTTTACAGACTCCTTGTGGCAATCTTAAACCCTATGCTTCTGTCAGTTTTCCATGGTGCTTCTCATCCAAGTTTTAACTCCTCTCTGCAAGGACACAACTAACTTCAATATTGCTGTTGGCTTGTTAAATAACGCCTGTCATGAAAAGTAATCATAAATTGTCTGCAAATCCTAACTATTAGATTTTTGTGTGGAGATATCTTAGCTCTGAGTCAAGGTCATTTGGAAAGAAGTGGTTTGCTAAAGAGGAAAAAAATTTCTGGGCGCTTTCAACACCATCATTGATTAGCTTTGCCTTTAATGTCACTTTGCCCATTTTTGTCTTTCTCTCTCTTCTTCTTTCATTGGGTTCTGTTGCCAGGTTTTTCTCCCCTAAGCCAGTGGCCTCCTTTTACAGAGTGACTTCCAATAAAGCAGAGCCATGTCCTTTAAATTTTAAAGGACTCTCTGTGGGGTGAGGCTCACTACCAGCCCTCAACACAATGCTGCATTTAAAAACTGTCCAACTGTTGTGTGGTTCCTCTGCTCTGTGCTCCCCGGCGCTGCAGCTTCTCATTAGAATTCTGGGCATGCTGCATTTTGTTGGCATCCTGAGCCTTCCTTTATTACTATGCCCTTCCTTTTACCCCCTTCTCTTTTGCTTCTGCTTAGGTCTTTTGTTATCCGGTTTCTTTTACCCTCCTTGCCTTGCTTCCTCATCCTTTGTCTTCTTCTGTTATGATTTATGATTATGCCTGGCTCCTTCCTTCTCCAGACCATCTGCTTCCAAGCCAGCTCCCTACCTTCAACCACAGTCAATATTTTACATGACTACTTGACTTTATTTGCAATTGGATTTTTTAATAGAACACTGAGCTAACTCTCCTTTACAGTTAGATTAAATACATACAATCCTTTGGTATAATTTTCTTACACCTTTCCCCCAAATTTGTAAAACCTAATGCTGTTCCTTTTTTGAACACTTCATTCTAAAAATTTCAATTGGCAATGATTGTGCATTTCATCAAGGATGATTCTTTGTCTCTAAGATGTTACATGTGGGTCTTTCTCTTTTGCAGAGATCCAGAAAAGGCTTTTCATACTTTTTCTTTGGATAAGAGGCAGCAGAAGGAGACTTAAAGGAAAGGCCACATAATAGGGCAAAGAGCTGGACTGACTTTGATTATTAGTTAGGAACTATTTGATCACATATCATAGAAAGCAGTGCCAAAATACTTAAACCAAAAATAAAATGGTGGGGGGGTTTATTATGAGTATGCATAGCTATGTCTTGCAACACAAGTGGAGACATTAAAAATTTGCAAGAGTCAGAAATAGAAGTCTTTCATTGTTTCTCATTATATTTACTTAATCTTTTCTCTTCCACTTGCCTTTCTCCCCAAGGAAGAAAGTGGATGCCCCAGGAATCACACATTCAAAAGGTCAGGAGACACTGAGACAGGACTCTCTCTCACAGGAGAATTTCAGGCGAAAAGACTCTGCTTGGCCTCCCTCAACCAGCGGAGTCCAATGAGTAACCGTTAGAGGAGAGGAAAGGGTAGCACAGTACAACAATCATGCTTCTGGGGAAGTCTGTCTCCAACCCTTACACGCTGTTTCACTTGGGGCAATGTGCTCAGTCTTTGAGATTTAGTGTTCCCTTTTGTAAAATGGGGATAATAGTATCGCCACCACCATTAAGATGACCAATAAATGCTAGCGATTATTATTGCCGAAAGTGACACATTAAATGCATCATATTCTACCTCTACGATTGTTGTAGAGCACGTCCTAATTTGGTGGATTTGCATACCTGATATAAAGCCTAAGTTTTAAGAAAAGGCACCAGCACTTACCCCTTAATATTATGAAGCCATTCACACGTGGATGACAGTTCTGGCGAATGTCCATGATTATCTAGGTCACCCTAAGTGCTGCAGAAAGTAAGGACAGGATTAAGTCTTCCTTAGAGCAAGTATATTAGAATAATAGCTGAAGATAAATGACACCCAATAGGTGGAAACGAACTCAGAAATCTCTTTTGTGGCTGTGCTCATAAATTTATTCCCTCAGAAATGATCAGGAACCATAGTAAAGTTCTGCATTGGAGGTTCATACTGTTGGAGGTCTGAGGATAGATGAGGAATTTCTAGTACCTGAGATTGAATGAGAAAAGCACTATAAGAGAAGACTGTGAGAGGCCATAAGGAGAGATTCAGACTTCGATGTTTTTTGAAAAAGATGGGAGGATTTACTTACTGACTAGGTATGAATAATATTAGCTCTCAGACATCTAGCTGTGGCGTTAGCTTTCCTGTTTTCAGATTTAGACTAGCTATTAATGCTTCAGGAGAATACTGACAGATGAAATGCATTTTTTTTTCTTTATTGAACTATAGTCAGTTACAATATGTCAATTTCTGGTGACTGGGCATAATCTCCCAGTCATGCATATATGCATATATACACTTACTTGTTTTCATATTCGTTTTCATTAAAGGTTACTACAAGATATTGAATATAGTTGCCTTTGCTATACAGAAGAAATTTGTTTCTTATCTATTTTTATATATAGTGGTTAACATTTGCAAATCTCAAACACCCAAATTTATCCCAAGTGTTTTAAAAACACAGATTGCTTTATAAATTCTAGGTGTTTCATCTCAATCAGGAGATGGTTGTGGGGGATAATGAGTTTTGTCATGTCAATAAAAAAAAAAAAAACCTTGGAAATATCTAAGACCTAATATGAAAATAGTCAGAGAGCCTTTATAGTTTAGCTCAGCATTTCCCAGTGCATATTGTACCTTCCTTAAATATAAATAGGTGATAACAGAATGCACTCAATTAAACAAAGATAAATAGGTGTCTTTACTGCAGAACTTCACAGAGACTTCATTACACCAAAGTGCATTATGAAGCCCAAGATGAAAATAGGTAATATGCTGAATTTCCAAGATGTATTTGATTTCAGTGTACTTTTCCACAGTACACTTTGTGAGACCAGGTATTCTGAAGGCTCGACTTTAGGAAACATAACTTTCTTACATTGTTTCTCCATATTGTATTATTTTTATTCCTAAATTAGTGAAATATAATCAGCATAGCCCATATAACAGAAGAATGGTTTCATACATACTTCATTAAAAGAACTTATGATTCCTGTGTACAAATAACTTTATATTAAATTAATACTAATGGTTACAATCCATAACATTTGGAAACTTTTCCATAAATGGATTTTTATGCATGTGACAGTAACTCTGACACTGTGATTAGTTGCAGTCAGGGTAGGTGTACAAGTATTATGGATTTACATTGTTTTTTTTATCTCATTCCACCTATGTATACTCACAATTCCATTTGGATTTTTGGACCCAGAATGTACAATCAAGTTACTACTATATTCTTTAATTACATACTCTAACTAGTATGATTTACTCTCATGCTTTATTATGTACCAAATTTATTGCTACCATAATTTTACTGAATGCTTTGAGTTTTTTGTTGTTGTTTAGGATTGGCACCTGAAAATAAAAATTCATTCTAGAGAATGTATGTAATATTTTGTTCTCCTGTCAGATATGTGCCCCTCCCCCCAACTCCATTAACTATGTCTTTTGTCACAGAAATTTGTGGTATATATGGCATTTAACTAGGATTCTAGTAATTCTTGGGAAAAAATTTGTGTGTTGTCAATTTTTTTAAAAAGAAATTGGTGCTTTATCTGTAATAAATGTTTTCTTTATTTTTATGTTGTCTAATGCAAATACATTTTTAATAAAATCAAAGAAACAGTTCTTAACTAAAGGTATTTAACAACATTTAATATTAATTCTTGCCATTTCTGCATTGTGTCCCAAGAGCTCAGACATGGTGGCTGAGCAATCAGAAGTTAACTTGAAACTTGGAGCCAACAGAAGAGGAGGAGGAAGAGGATTCAATTATAATGTTAGGTCTGCAGTTGCCTCATTGTTCTGTTTGAACTGCCACACTTGTTTTTATATAAACTATTGGTGCTTTCATCAATCTTGTTCCCTTTTTTGTTGCTAATTATGTTCTGGCTGAACAACTTAACCATAGCTGCTTAGAAAAAGATTTGTAATCATTTCTAAGTTATTATGTTATTTGCATTCTGTTGCCAAACAATTTCACTATAGTTGTTTAGAGAAAGATCTTAGAATCTTCTTCAAATTATTTACACAAAAAATGATGCAAATGTTTAGCTATCTTCTTTATCTTCTGCATTACTATCACCACCTTATATTGAGCACCAATCATGTTTAATGTTCATATTTAATTCATAATATTAGAATTTTTATGGAAATGAGGGCTACTAGAGACTTTTCTAGGACCACTGAGCTACAGAGTAGCAGAGCTGGTATCAAAGCCCATGGATAGCTATCTCCAGGACCAAACTGCAGTCTATTAAACCACTCTTCCTTCTATTACATCTGAAGAATTTATTATTGAAATCTACATTATATGATAGGTTCCTATTTGAAAAGAAGAAATAAAAAATGTTAAGCCATATTAGCTAAGTTTTGTAAATTTAGATAAAAACAAAATCAGCAGACAGGAAATAATTCAACAGCCTTCTTTATCATCCATCCATAGGCTTGGAGTTTGTCTTAACTAACACCTAGGATGGCACCTGGAGGAGTTCAGCATCCCTGGTTCTGGGACAGCTGCCTCCATGCTTCCTGTCAGGTGCTACTAAGGCTATGGGAAGATAAAGATACATTTGCTCAAGAAAATATTAAAACTCTTCTCTTACAAATCATGATGAAACTCAGACCTTCACCATAGGACATGCTTGAATCTGGTGTTTATTTGGGGGAATAAACTTTTTCGGGTGCTTTTGTTTCAGTATAAAGTTTGAATCATCAAAACCATTTGTGGCTTTTCCCTCTACAATAACTTATAATTCTCATGACAACTTAATCATAAGCTTTCCAGAAATTATCCTCTGGTGATAGCTTTTATGCCTTCTTTTGCCTTTTAGCACTTAACAGTTTTAAGACAAATGATAATAGAAACGTATTTTATTATCTTTTAATTCTATTATTCCTACTTTGAAGATATACAGATAAACATGAGTCATTTTTCTAGCTGCCTGGTACAGCAGATTATGGAATTAGATTCAACTATATCTGGAGACCTAGGTTAAAGCCCCACCTCAGCAGGCTAGAGAAGGAGTATTTTAAAATGTAATTTAACCCTTTTGAACCTCAGTGTGCACACCTACAAAATTTGACACTACAGAATTGTTGTGAAGCAGAAATAACACAACATATATGAAAACACTTTTTAAGGTGTTATATGTAATACCTTCCCTCTTAGTTTGAATAGATCCTAAGATAAATGAGCTGAATGTGAATCCTAGCCCTCATGCTTACCTTTCAGTTTTGCTCAGTTTAGCAGCCCCAACTTACTCATCTATAAAATGCAATTAAAATATTGATTTCCAAGGTGTTTTGAGCCTGAACACATTTGAAAGGAGCACAATGTGAGAAGACAATTTTTTTCTCTTTCTTCCCATCATTGTACTGTCATCCAAGTCTAATTGATGTGACCTTGTTCAATTTTTTTCCCAATGTGAAAGAAGCTATAGTTATTGAAGTTATAGTTATTGAAGTTTGTAAGCTCTGAATAGACAACAATGTGTGTTACAATGATCCTGATTTTTTTTATTGCCATTGGGAATGATTTCCACCTCGTTCTATTTGAGAAACATGGGACTCCATAAATAAATAGAATCCTTCCTTATAAACTATGTTGGACATCTCAGGATGCATATATGAGACATAAAGGAAGTTTTGTTCTGAGAATCAGATCTAGGAAGAATTGGCATTAACATTGCTACATGTATCTACTTAGAAAAGATCACAGTAAAGAATATCCAAGAAGTTTGATACAAAGATCAACTGCAAGCTGCTGATAAAACTTTGCAGGCAGGACATTCAGAAATGGTCTGCAAATATTAGGGCTATTTAAACAGCAGAAGGTAAATCATTTGAGATTGATAAAACTCTTAAGCAAATTGTGTTCATATGCCTGACATATCCTGCTCTATTTAAATTTTAGCTTCACTTTATTTTCAAAGTTACCATATGGTACGAGTAAATGGGAAACACCTTGAAGAGCCCCTTAAGAAGTTCAAAATAAAGAAGATAAGATAACTTTATGAAATGTAAGCTTTAAAATCAGAATATACTTAGGAAAAATCACCATGAGGTGACAAAATGGCTACCAGACTAGGACTACCATCTTCAACCAGAGCCAGGAGCAGAGTCAGATTTTCTGTGGCGTGAAGTTTATATTGGAAGATCTTCTTTTGCAAATATCTCACTTTTGCAAATCTTATAAGGATATATCACCACATGGACACAATTTCCTGGTTTCTCTCAGGACTTGGAAAGTGAAGAGCTTAAGTCTCTTTACCATCAGGGCTTTCCTACTGAATAGAGCTGATTGAGTGGGTGAGCATGTGAGAGAGAACATGTCAATAAGAAAAAAGTGGGTCAGTCAGAAAATTGTATCACCAGGAGAATCCCGGGGGGTAAATACTGACATCGTATAGCCAAGCAATGCCAAGGAGAAGAATCCTAGCTAATGGATTTGAGAATTTGAATTTTTTTCAGCAAAATTGTGATGGAAGATGGTTCCATCCGAACATTTTAGAATCTTAACCAGGATCTGATTCCTCACTTACAAAGCCAAGATTGGAGTTACCTCCACCCAAAACTTTCCATCTTTCCAGTCCCCTTCTCCCTCCCCTGCTGTACCCCATCCTCTGCTTACAGGGAGAAGATGAAAAGGCAAAATGAATCAACCTTCGGGTCTCCTCTGCACTTCTTATTGTAAATCAATAAACAGGCCTATTGATTACATACATTAATTTACCCAAGCCCAGACATTACTTAATTATCTCTCTGAAGGTGTTTGGTAGACCGCCCACATGTGGACTAAGTAACCCGGATGTCTGCTTTCACCAAGCGAACACAGGTATTCTTCTATAGCACTCTTTATATTAGCAGAGATATGACTAATCTTCCAGGCAAAAACAAAAACAAAAACAAAACAAAACAAAAAACATGTTTTCTCAAAATAAATTAAGAGCTCATCATTTGAAATTTGAAAAACAGCAATGAGAAATCAGAGATGCAAACCTATTCTCAGTGCTTTGCAGCCACCATTTGACTCCCTCTGATAGGATCAAGCATGTTTTTATTAATCCTGTTTTACACCATAGGCAGTGGCTGTAATTCTTGGAATAGTTTCTATCACTCTTGAAGACAGGAATAATCCACTATCTCTATTTTGCCTTATGAAATATTTTAAAGGTTCCAAGTTCTCCTTCATACTAGTATATCTATGAAAGCAGAAGATGTTGAAAGAAAAAAGAAGGCAAGGCATCCATGTGAAACGGAGGTTTTCTTTAAGTTAAGCCACGTCTGAAATGCAGACACTAACACACGTTCATATTGATCTATCGGTTCTTAGTATCTGTTTATTGTTGTGTTTATTTGTCTGTCCATTATTTATTGACATCTTTATACCCAGAGGAATTAGATAAAGACTAGGGTTTTTATTATGGGGGAGTAGAATCTTGTGGAAACAGCACATTGCACACAAAGAGGTGCACAATGATGAATTATCATCTGTGCTATAACATTTTACAGTGTCATGTAAATTACTGAGTTAATTTATTTAGTTGAAATCCAATTATGAGCTACATATGGCTCAAGCATCCTACAAATACAACATGTTGACTACTAAATTATGCATCCACTTATTTTCAGGTGAACAAATGTCTCATTATTACATGTTCTTCTTATTAATCACCTCATTTTTAAGTCCTGTATCTCTAAAACACAAGTAAGTAAACCCATAATTAGCATTAGAAAAACACCAACAAAACTTATAACTTTGAGAAGGAAAATACCAATCACTTTCATGAGGTGGTTTGACATTGGATTTGAAAGAAAAATTCGTTTAAGGTGGCAGAAAATATAAATAGCACATGGGGTTTAATAGGAAGTACTTTAGAATGTTGGCCATATGCGTAAGAGTTGGAGTTCAAGTGTATTCTCTGTCTTGAGAAATGGAAAGAGGCCAAGGGATGTTGATTCAGGGCTGAAGTTAAGAAGTGGGCTTGCTATGACAGGAATAATCTAAACATCTATTTGTTGCTCTCTATTCCAAAGGAAATCTTTTTTTGTCCTCATATCCAATTGATCCTTTAGGGGAAAAAATACCTTATTATCTCGCTCCCTCCAATTGAATCTAGATGGCCACTGCTTTTGGACAAACTCAGAATAAGATGCTGATATTTGACTTAGTTTTGCTTAGCCACAACACCCAAATCATTGTGCTGGAGTTGTGGAGAGGTAGCAACAATGAGTTAAAAGAATATAAAACATTTAAAATATTTGGATTTCTGATGTTTCCTTGATTCTCAAGGAAAGGTAATACTATTTAAATTTCAAGGGAAACTTACTTAGAAGAAATGTGATAGTCTTTTAGATTATCTCAATTGATTTAAGTCACATAAAATGCAAACTCTTGCTTTTATTATAACATTCAGTGCATATCCACTAATATAATCTAATTTTAAGTGGTGATGTGATAAAAACAGAAACAGGTTGCTTGCACACTTACATAAGCCAGATTAGATAGAGAGGTAGATAGATAGGTAGATAGATAGATAGATAATTTATTGATTATACTAGTATTTTTATTTCCATTACTATTGCATTGTTGGACTGTGAAAATGCTCCCATTCCTATAATATAAAATGTAATATTTTTTAAAACACTGTTGATAAACAATATCCTTTTCATGTCCAACATCTATATCCTAATATAGAGTTATAATTGCGTTTATATTATATAGCATGCTTAGCTATCCATTACCTAGGAATTTGCATTAATCTTCAAATATATATTCATTTTATTACATTTAGAATAAACTATAAGATGAAGAAACAATAGTGAAACTAATTGATCAATCGTTCACAAGCAATAAGTAGGATTCAAAAGATCAAGAACAAAAATAATACTTTGCAAGATTCACTCTCTATGTCCAGGCATTATGCAGAGTTGTGGGCTATGAGGACTTCAGTACCCCTCATGGACCTCTTATCTCACAGAGATTTAACTCAACTCTGCTGCAAGTTAATACTATCAGTTGCTTAAGGACATCAAAACACAACTATTCACACCAAAGAAAGGAAAGCAGTTGAGGATAAAAGGTGAAATCCAATTTTGTTTTAAATTCAACAGGATCATTCAAGTAAACTTAAAGCTACCCATTCTTAGAAGCTCACATGGTGCCTTCCATTTGTTCGTCAGATCTCAAGTTCTGTATTAAGCAGTGGAGACGTCAAGTGAGCATGCACTGTTTCTTTTCTACTTATTACTTACAAGAATCCATACTTGTGCACTTATTTGTTAATATGTTTACTTTCTGTCCTCTTTCTAGGAAATAACTTAGAGTGGGATAGGACAGTTTCTGAGAACAATGTAATATGGGAGCCAGAACAAAACTTGAAGAGAAGGAGAGAGTCCCTGCTAGGGGAAGAATGTTTGAACATGGATTCAGAGGCTGAATTCGTGTTAACTGGGTGAAAAGCAGCATTGCATAACTTTCTCATGCCTCCCTTAATGATGAGGATGAGCTGGCTTGTGGTCTCAGAAAACAAGGCTGGAGGGAGCCACAGTCAGCCTTAGAATTGGCAGATTTCCCGGGTGCTTAACCCTAGGATATGCAGAGCCGACTCTGCTCATTGAACTGAGCCATTTGACGTTAAGGTCTTGAGCATGCATGGGTTTTGGTATCAGCGGAGGCCTCCTGGAACCAATCTTCCACCAATACCAAGGGATAACTGCACTCACTTATAGATATGATTTAACTGTATTTTGAATATGTATCAAACATATTTAAAATCCATTGAGAGCTGTTAGACAATATTCCAAATAGTCCAATATTGGAATTTACATGTGGCTTTTAATGTTAGCTTTGCATAGCTGAGTATTTTGATTTAATATGAACAATGATTTTAAAATTCTTACAAAGGTATTGAACAAATGGTGTTATCAGAAAAGGAAATATAAGAGTTAAAGGAAAGAAGGAGCTATATTAAAGAATAGTAAATATAATAAAAAATAAAACTAAATGTGATAGGAACCTTTTCCTGGAAATCACACTAAAATAGTATCTGCTCCCAGGTTACAAAGCATCAATTCCATAATATTTGAGTAATTATTTCAGTCAAGAGTCAGAATTAGTTAATTACATGTTGCCCGGTTATTTTTTTCTGAAATAATCCAAAACAACTGATGAATTACAACTGTGCAAGATAAAGTCTTATCTTCGGCTGCACAACCTATAAGAGGATCAAAGACAACAGATCATTGTCAACCCTTATTTTTTTGTAGAAAACATCAGTTTTATTCCTTTTGGAATATTTCATTTTTGGGTCTTAATACATTTCTTTAGATTTTTCAGTAGTTACAAAAGATAAATAAAATAATAAAAAAGACAAGGTGTAACATATCATAGACATTTTAAAGATAGTTCAAGCATCATAACACCCTTGCTATGGCTTCCATTGGAGGATACATTGAATTGTATTTGGCAGTTCCAAATTGCTCTTGTGTGGTTACTCTGTGTTTAACTATTTTAAGGCCAATTGGAACTTGGAATACCCAGAAAATGATGTTAGTGAAATTTAAAGTTTAATTAGAGTATGGTTTTACTCCAATATATTTCAGTTTGTTTTCATTTTTAAGTTGACTGTTTAGAACCCAAAATGATTTTTTTTCCTACTGAGCAATGGATGGTTAATAGGTTTCCAGGTTGTGTCATGAGACTCATTTATTCTCATTTATTCATTCAGTCGTTCATTTATTTGGATCCTTTTTAAATGCTACCTCCTTTGGTACCCAGTCTAAACTTTGGTACCCAATCTAAACTTTCAAATCCCACATCAAATATTTACTATTTCTATTTTTTGCTTTATTTTCCCTAACCTATCACTATGTAATATTCATCTATTTTTACTTATTTATTATTTCTATTGTCTCTTACCAAGTAGAAAATAAGATTCTGAGGGCAAGAATTGTGTCAGTTTTTTTGAGCAGTTGTTTTTCAATGGCTAGGATAAGGCACATAATTTATGATCAACAAATAAACCACAATGGTGATTCTTGTGCTCTCAAAGAACTGAAATGAAGTACAATTATGCAAAAAAAAACCACTAAGACTTACCACAATTGTGAGCATTTTATCATTTATACTGAAACAGAACCCATTGGGTAGAAAATGGGGCCATAACTACCTTCATTAGAATGGACAATGTGATAGACAATACATGTTCTCTCTTATCATCCACAACAGCTCAACCTAGTGATAAGGAAACTGAGGCTCAAAGTTGTAGATAAAGAGGTCGCATTCACCCATCTACAAGGAAAGAGTAACACGGCTGGATTTCCATTTCTTTCTCCAGATTTCACATTCTTCCACATGAAATGAAATGAAAACCTTTTTAACTCTTCTTTATTCTTGCTAGTACCCTTTCAATAGTGCTAATGCTTTAGTACAGTGAGGTAATCATCTAGCTTATTGGGAGAGAGAGAGAAATTTTGCAGAATTGGGAACAGGAAATGGGGAAAGGACAAAAGTTAAGAAACCCCAAGAGGAATAGCTGGTAGAGTTCTATTTATGATGGCTAATCTGCTTCTCAATTTTTCAATATATATATATTTTTAAATAAGGAAAGAGCATAAAGCAAGCTTATTTGAAAATAGTATACAGTTGGCAGTTAATGTTTATGATCTTCTTGATCTGTTGGCCCATTTTGTAACCTTATCAGACAGTGAAGTCTGTGTCCATTGACTTAAATGTTACTTATTTTATGAAACTCAACATAATGCTTTTTTTTTAACCTTACCAGCACAACTCTCTGCATTTAGAAGCAGTTGAATCCCCTTTACCTTACCTCCATTAGGAATATAAGAAATACTACAATTGGACTTATTATTAACATATATTTCTATTTTGGATGCATGGAAGACTTCTATTATATGGAAATCCATGATTTCTTTTAGTGTTAGTAGCATACATTTAAAAAACTTAACCATATGACATAAGCAGTGTCCTACTGGAAGAACAAATTATACCATTTATCTGTTCAAGACCTTCATCATTTCCCTTCTGAAGTTAGAATTGTCCAAATTTGTCTAGGTTATTCATGCTGAAGAAGTATATAATACTTATTTTTAATTTTTCTTGAGGGGGAGGTAATTAGGTTTGTTTGTTTGTTTGTTTATTTATTTATTTATTTATTTATTTATTTATTTATTTATTTATTTTAAATGGAGGTACTGGGAATTGAACTCAGGACCTCATGCATGCTAGACACACACTCTACCACTGAGCTAACCTTTCACCTCCACAGAAGCATATAATATTTAAGGCAGCTTAAAAACAAATTGTCTGAGTACTTTTCTTTCAGTAATGCTAAATGGGTTAATAACCCACTGAAATTAGACTCAACTTTTAAAAAGTTGATTTTGACTGCTCCTGATTATAAACCATCTCTCTTGATGCAAAATGGTAGTCTGAAGTGTAATTTACCTAACCATGCATAAACAGAAATTCATATTTGAAGCTCTTTGTAGTAATAATTTTAATCACTGACATCTTGCCTGACTTTTCTCACCTACTAGAAACATTATTCCAGAAAGAAGCTGAGATATATAATTTGTTAATATATTATTTAATTTATGTCTCTTTAATTAAATTTTCATGCAGTGCATGGTTTTTGTTCAATCTGATTTGACAGAGGAGGCTGTGAAGCAGCTTTCAAAAATCCAGAAGGGAACTCATATTTTTCCATTACATTTAATACAATTTTATTGTTTGCTGAGTGAGGTATCTTCTAGTTTACATAGGTTAGCAGAATAACCTCATATTTACAATAGGAGAAGTTTCTCGAGGGAAATATCCCTAGAAATATATTTTGAATGAATGTATTATTAAAGCAACTTCTTAGAAAAGTGGCACGTGGGTTGTCTTATTCATTCAGGAATGGCACTTACCTTCCTATATTAGAGAAGATGTAATAGGAAAAAGGATCAAATACAGAGAGTCTCTGCTCATTACACACATCACTTCTGAGACTGCATAGGAAGATTTTGTTAACAGTTAAGTTAATATCCAGTATTTGTGAAGAGTTTATATGTTTTCCTTTTAAAAGCTGGAATCTATTACTTTGAAAATTATTATGAGTGAGCTCAAAAGAATATGAACCAAGTAGCAGTATTTGTTTTTCATCAACACAAACATGCATTTACACACGTGTAGAAACATGCATACATGAATAGATTTCATGATTAAATCTTTCAGTTGGGTTTGATTTGAATGATATTCTCAAAATAATTTTCTCTACATCAAAAATGAATATATTTCAGTTTTCAATGTATCTACTTTCTGTGTATATGATTTATTTTAATACAGTTCCTTTATTTTAAAGAATGGCCTTAACTATATATATATATATATATACACATATATATATATATATATGTGTATATATATATATAAAATAATAGTTTTATATATAAACACGAACAATAGGTAGGTAGGTAGATAGATAGATCGACAGATAGAAAAGTATCCTGGAAAAATAATAATGAGATTGAGTAAACACCATAAAGAGAAAAAAACAAAAAACAAAGGACACAGAGATATTTATAGTATTAGAAAACCCAGAAACTTGGATAAAGAAGTTGAATGAGTTTAAATTTAGCTTTTATTTTTGTGCATATATATATTTTTTTTTCATTGAAGTACAATCTTGTGTCAATGTCTGGTGTACAGCATAATGCTTCAGTCATACATGAACATATATATATTTGTATTCATATTCTTTTTTACCATAAGGTATAAGATACTGAATATAGTTTCCTGAGCTATACAGTATGAACTTGTTGTTTATCTATTTTATATATAGTAGTTAGTATCTCAATTTACCTTTTATTTTTTTTCCCTAAGAAAGCAACTATTTTTTATTCAGAACAATACAGCAATGACTTGAGGCATAATTACTGCACATAACACGAAACATTTATTAAAAGGTATGTAATTTAAAGAATAGGCAAGGATTGTTTTTCTAGTCTTTTTGAGGGTTGTTTTGGGAAAACATCTTAGTAAGGTCACCATATTTTAGGTCTGTACCTCCCTTTCTGGACTATAAAAACTCAGTCTATGGTGAGGTTTTTTAAGAGTACCAGTTCATTCCTAAAAAAAGAAAACCTAGATTATACTGTCTAAAAAAAACAATGTGCCATTTGGAAACCTACTGATGTTGGAATGTTTACGTATTCACTAAAAACAGCCATAAACAAATTAGAAGATTTATTGGCAAACAAAACCTGAGCTCAAGGTGTTGGATAATCTAAAATGATATTTCGATTGTCCACTTACTTTTGCAAGTAATTTCTCAACTAAGTTGAATTTAATTGTTTAAGATTTGTCATGGAGGGCTGAATTTGACCATTAGCTCTATGCATATATTTAATATAATATATACCTTTCTAGTTTATGTAGAAACAGCCAACCCAAAGGGTACAATTTTATTATAAGTGTACTAGAAAATATGAGAGTTGTATGTAACATCAGTAGCTCCACACTTCTATTTTCAGAATTAATAAGAATAGGAAAAAAGTTCGGAGAATGATCTGGAAGTAAGATTACTTACATACAACAAACAGACTTATTATCCAAATGGTTTCGGTATTTAGAGCTTGGCAGTGTCCATTTTCCTCTCAAAAGGAAATCTTATTTTAAAATTGTAATAGGAACTTCTTCTGAATTCAAAGGTATTTATTTTTCATTTCTTGTACCCATTATAATATTTATTCTTGTGTTTAAATGAATGAAAATCATATTTGTGTGTAAGCAATTTTACAAAAAATCAAAATTCCGAATTCAGACTTGAGTTTTAGCAAGCATTATTAAAATGATACTATTTTATTTCAGCTGAGCGGCAAATTAACAAGTGCTAGGATTACTATTTGATTCCATTTTTCTTGACTATTAGTTTTATGGAATAATAACCCCTTTTTTATTCAGTGTAATCTAGCAAATGCATTGCATCATATAATTTTAACTACATGCATCATGCCTATGATAAAGCAAAGCCAAAAGAAAAATATTTCCAGAAATACAAAATATGGACCTTGACTTATTTTAAAATTAGTTCAGAATCTTAACAAAAACAAAAATATTCCTTTTAAAAAATTTCCCATTATCCATCTATACACCTATTAAAAATTCTGATTCATAAGGATTTTAGTAGAACTCTTGCTCTAAAATGCATGGAAAAGGGACATAATGAAAGAGTAAAAAGTGTTCATGAGCTGGAAAGGGATGATGCAATGCCATAAACCTGGGAATCAGGACACAGAGACAAAAAGTAAGAAAAAAAAAGTAGACTTGCTGTTTTGTGAGTCTGAATGAGCTCTCAGCAGTAAGTTGCTGTCCAGAGCAGAAGCCAACAAGGTCTAAACAAATCAAGTAAGATTGCAGCTGATGTTCCTTGAAACATTGAGTATAAACAGACTCCAAAAAGCTCAAGGCTAAGAGTATAAATGATTCAGATAATGTACCGAGGATTATAAAAAGGATAAATAATTTGTGGTAAAGAATGAACACATTTCGAAAATGATTTTAACTCCATTTCCCAAATTAGTGGCAAAATCCAGGGTCTGCCTCCATTGAATTTTATCATCTTTCATGTGAAGCATGACTATTAAATAATATTACTTCTTTTTAAGTAAAACATTATTGGATTTCTTCTTTATTTTTGGCACTTGACGATGATCGAGAATAAGACTGAAAACATGCAGTGCTAACATCACAAGCACCATGTGACCTTTAATAAAAATAAATTACAACACATTGCTATATTTCAGATGATCATGTTTTGGAGTTTTCTTCTTCCTCAATACATTTAGATCACTTTCTATAAAAATTCCACGTCCAGACTGGTATCTGAACATGATGGATCTGAATCCCTAGAACCAATGGTCTTAACAAACACACTGAGAACATCTTGTTTTTTGTATTTAATATATATTGTTATATTTGGATGCCATTTATATGTGATTGCCTTGTTCTTTGTAGCAGGTGTGTAATGTTGCAAAATTTTCTTAGTCAATTCTCTGTTGATGGGTAGTTTCCAGTTTAATGTGAATTAAAATAACATTGTAAAGTTTCGTTTGTGCCCTAGACAAATAATGCCCCCTTCCTCCAACAACTCCATCTCCTAGTGCCTAGAACTAGTGAATGTGTCACCTTCCGTGACAAAGTAGACTTTGAAATGTGAATGAATTAAGGTATTTGAGACAGAGGGATTATCTTGGATTAACAGGTTGGGACCCTCAGGAGGACTGCAGCTCGGCCACTGCCTTAATGTTAGCCCAGTAAGAACTGTGACAGACTTCTGATCTACAGAAATGTAATGTTATAAACTTGGATTGTTGTTAAGTCCCTCCATTTGTAGTAATTTAGTACAGCATCGATAAAAAAGAATACATTATGCTTGCATTAACATTTCTGTAGATATTCATTGCTTGAGGTAGAGTTACTGAAATACAGAAAACCACATACTTTAAGTGTTTCAAGAAAAGTATAAAGGCTGCCCAGTTGGAAAACATCTATCTTTTATAGTAAAAGCAAATATCCTACATAGCAAAGCACATTGCTGTCTTGTCATCTTGTATACTTCTCTCCTAAAAAGGTTGAAAGCCTAGGTATTATTGTTTATGGAACCAAGATAACACAATGCACTCTCTTTTCTTCTGGAGCTCAAAATCAAATCAAATCAAGTCATTTGTTGCACCTAGCAATAAATAATAGAATATGTAAGACATTCCAGTAAAAGGTGCAAAAAAAAGCTATCTGTTAATTTTCAGTAAGAAAAAGTATTCTAGCTCCAGTTATATATTTAATGGGACAGATTTCACTGCACAATTCTTATTCCAAACTGTGAAGTGAATGTGTGCAATGCCAAGTCAAGTGACAATTGCCTTCATTAAACTATCTTAATGGCTGATCATTGGGTAAATTTTTAATCCCCAGCTTTTAAAAACACAGAAAAATCCACTGATATTTTTAAATCATTTTGATAAATTTTATTTATTTTAAATGAGATGATATTTTCTTTTCTTGCTGTATTTAAATGATTTTACTTATTTATCTATATATAAATTTACTTATATATCTATATATGCAGTTATGCATGTACATATTAACTGATTAATCAACCCAAATCCTTGGTCAGAATTAGCCTTAGAAAATATAATGAATGCACCAATAATTTTCTTTGACATTTTGTCAACTTACCTACTTCATCCTTCTTCTAAAATGCTTGTCTCCTTAGATGAATAAAGATCTCTAATTTACTTCTGCCCTGACTCTGCCGAGAATATCTTCCCTGTTCTGTATCTTCCATCATCCCATTAAAACATGCATGTTCTTGATCACAGCCCTGGAGCTCTTGGCTAATTGAATTAGTCATTGTAATGATTTTTAACATGTTATTCTTATGTTGTGAACATATGTTGAATTTTAACATCAGTGTTCAAAGACCAGGGTCTTGATTCGGAACAGTGTGTTTGATGGTGAAATTTTCAGGCACCAGAAAGTGAATTGATATTCGTTTGTTTGCTTGTTTTGTTTTGTTAGGAAAGCAGCCTATTGGTAGCACACTTATCAATTCCTGGCTAGTATCTTTAACTCATATGCCTATTTAGAAAAATGGAACATGAAATAAAATTTGGCTTTAGAAAATATGATAGGGTAATTAACTGTAAAGGAGCTATAGAATGTACCTTGTAGCTTGTCCTGGAGAGACTGATATTGAAAACAGAAGCAATTCAGTGCTTCTGAATTCTAAATAGTACTTTTCTCTGATACACTTGTGTTTGGTTATTATTGGGAGGAAGTAGCGTATGTTTGAATAACTGTGTAAAATATATCTATGAATATAGTTTATTTTTAGAGTAAAATAATCAGTTGAAATCTCTAGTCTCTAACTGTCCTTCCTGGTGCCATGATTCCTCAAATTTGTAAATAATAATAGCAGTATAGAAAAATCTTATGTTCTTTTTCCAGTGAATTGGAGAAACCTCCTTCAAGGAAGTTGTTCAGTAAATCAATTGTCAAGTCATGTTTTCTACCAGCACATCTCACTCTATCCTACAAATGAAAAAGCCTGAAGACTATCTTGTGGCTAAAGCTTTCAATCTCAATTTTGATTGTGTCCCCAAACCAAGGGTTTACTTAGAAATGGTATGTTTCCCAAAGATATATCAGAGCACATTATAATGACTATGACACTTTTGGGTGGAATAATCATCTCCCTAAAATCAAACCTCTGAAAATTTGGTTGGGGGCAGAATGAGTGATCTCTATCCAGACAGCAGCTGAAGGTCGTGGGTTTTGCCCTTGGGTGTTGTTTATGAAGCCAGGGAGTGTTTTACCAGCAATCTACTTTTGAGCCACTATGTCTGTGGTTTAATTGCAAATTTGATTCTCCTATCACCAAAAGCAGTGTCAGTGTCCACTATTTGGGTCACATACTTACACTAAAGAAGCTTTATATTTTCAGTACCTCTGTGTGTTTCTGATGTGGATAATCTGTGCGTTCTGTGATGGTGTACAATCAAAGTCCTTTCTTACATGCCAAAACTGGAACATAGACTTGACTTACTGTCATTAAGAGATGGCTACATACCAGTCTTTAGTATTCCACAGCTTTCTATTAAATTTTCCTGAACATGATACTATGTCTGTGGGACTGGTATTTAAGAGAACATCTCCTGGTGTTGCCTCATGGTTTGAAACTAGACTAAAACAAAAGAAAAATATCTTGGCAAGAAACCACCAAGTACACTTCTAAGTTTAAAAGAAGAATTAAGATAAAGAGATTTCCTTGTGTTTAATTTGCATATTACCTTGGAAATAAACAAGGAAACAAAGAATATGAAAATTCTACCGTAATTGGAGGGGATAGTGGTGTCAAGAAATTTATTGTAAAGAAGCAGAATAATTTTCTAGGAAAAAATACACCAAAAAAGAGCTTATCATAGCATGTCAAGGAGAACATATTAAACTATAGATATCTAACTAGTAAATTGCTATTACATTCCTTGGCAATTCAGTAGAGTGATATATTCATGAGTCATTCAATAAATGTTAATTGCTGATGATTAGATAAAATCCTGCCAGGCACCCCCTTGCACATAAAAGATAAGTAAGTGACCTGAGCAAAGAGAGAAATGTTTCTTTTCTGTTACTACTCATTTGTCATCCTTAAAATCTTGATAATCTCTGTGGGTCATTTCCATTGATGAGTTAATTAATTAGTGTTGATCATCTGAGTTTAGTAAGAGAGCCTGTGTAAGCTCCTTTCTCCCTGTGTTGATCAGCACTTAACAGATAACAGTGATGAGCATTTCTCCATAAGTGGGGAGTGAATTAAGAGCTGCCTAAGCTAAGACAAGTTCATTTTAAATTTTCCAGTCCTTGAAGGGTCCTGTAGCTTAATAGCTACTTTATATACTGCTTTGCAGATCTGTCTTTAGTTTTTTCCTAAATGCCTCATCATCGTTGTATCTCCTCATTCAACCCTGTGAAATAAGTCAGCAGTCTGAGTATTTAAACTAAGAAAACCAAAGGTCTTCTGCAGTGTTCAAAATGGCACCAAAAAAAAAAAAGTGGAAATTGTCAACCTGATGCTGTCTTACGTGGCAACTGCTTAGTTGACCTAGGCCATGTTACTGCCACACGTTTGGGCTGAAGGCCAAGCACCATCCTGTTAAGCTCGCCTCCATATTTGGGGAGGGAGTTGCTGAAATTAGGGTATTTTGGTGGGGGAAAATTTAAAGGAACCTCGGCATTTTTTTAATTTGAAAGATTACTTATTATAATTTGTCCTTACCATTAGCCCAAAGTTTTGACCTCAGTTCTGTGATCTGACATCTTTCTCCCTAAAGGCTTAGGATACTGAGCCCAACTGGGGACAGATGCCCACACGGCACTAAGACATAAGAGACTCTGTGACTGAGATCAATGTTCCCCCTAGAACCCAATTCTGGTGACTTGACGGGCAGCACCCATAAGCTGTTTGATGACTGACTCTTTAATCCTGACCCCGACACCTAAATTCCTTGCTTCTGTCCTCTTTCTATCTCAATTCTGGTTTCCAAAGTTTTCACTGGGTAAGAAACTAAGTCATGATTAACCTTTTATCTCTCATAGCCTTCCAGTCACAACTTCTCATCTGTTTCTACTATCTAAAACATCATTTCGCACATGGTCTCTGCTTTATGTCTTGGGTATATAGATGTGGCTGCTCTTAATAGCTAATACAATATTACTGCCACAACCACTGCAGTAGCTACTAGCATTTTAATGTTTTGTCAAGCAAGTGATATTTATCAGCTATTTTACTAATCATTTTGTATGTCTCATCTGATCCAATCCTAACAAAAATGCAGGGATCTAAGTATTTCCTTACTCTGTATTGTTGGAGAAATAGGGTTTCAAAGAGGTGAAGGAACTTGTCCAGATTTGTACACTTAGTCATTTACGTGGCAGAGCATGAACTTGAAGGAAAGTTAACCTGAGTCATAGGAACTTTGAAGAAAGTATCTCTGAATCTAGCCCAATATCTTTGTATCTCCATCAACCAACATAACCTACTACACTTGGGGGTGCTCTTGAGCTGACGGTGAAGCCACTGACTTTCGTGGTCTTACTTCAACTCCCAGGTTTCTAAGTACTTTTAAGTTAAATTATTTATTTTAAAGAGTGCTTCTCCTATTCAAATATGTACTCTACATTTCATGTTTTGACTTACCTGTAATTAATAACTCTTTATTTACATAATGTTAGCTGCCTTTGAAAGGCCCCAAGTATGCTTTTAGTCTTCCCCAATCAAAGTATCTCATTACAGCCATTTGGGATATGATCAATAGCTGATGAACAACTTCAAAGAAAATTGTGTAAAATCGAAAGGTTGTGGGGCCAAGGAAAAGTAGCCTTGAGATGAAGGACTTTTCTTTTCAGTAGTGAACAATCAAATATGTTTATTGTAGAATCCAGTTTCCTATAGTCCTCTTATGTTTGTGGCTTAAAAAGTCACATGGTTATTGAATTAAAATCTCAGTTAAATTTTAACTTCTCATCCTGTCTTACGATATATTATTTTCACCATTCATTAGCATATGTATTCCTCTTGTAATACTATATTTCTGAATGTGGGGAGAGATGAGAGAAAGTTGCATTTTAGTTTTTATTTCTTTGTAGAGTATATTTCACATATGAAAAGACGCTTGTTTGCAAAGTTTTAATATATATGAAATATATATTTGTTTATGAAAAACACCATACATTATACCAATTTGCAGGCATTTTCAAGTTTCTTCTTCTAAAATAGATGAGGTAAACTTTATTTAGATGTGATAGGGGATTGGGCGACTTCTTGTTTCCCTCTAGCTAACTGTATAATTTAGGAGGGAGTCAACATAAGCAACAAACATGTCTAATCAACATGCAGTTAAGCTTGGAGAAATGTGCTAGCATCCACAGTTGATTCATGCCGGCATGGAGGACAAGCTTTCCCATGTCTCCTATAAACATTACCACAATAGTAGCAGTTTATGTGCTATGCCTTTTGCCTTTGTTCTTCATTTTAGAAAATGATGTCCTGGTATGCACGTGTGTTATGCATAATACTCCTATGGTGCAAAATTATCCCAAGAAACCTTATATATTTTCATGAATAGAAGAAACTGAGTTATCTCTTCTATGAGAGCTGTATTGCATAAAATATCACTATAAATTTAACCCTTTGTAGTCATTTCTAGGATAGCTGTTCCTTTCATTAGAGAAAAGGTACACATTTTAAACGCCCAGGTTTAATGGGATATTAAAAATCATAAAATAAAATTTATAAATTTAACTAAATTCTTATATGTAAGCATTCATGATTGCTATACACTATACAAGAATAATAAAGTGTTTAGCATTAGAAATATATTTCAGTGTACTAATGTTTCAATACCAACATAATATTAACCCAAATGAAGAATAGTATATTAAGAGATTCTAAGTAGAACAAAAGTGGACACATTCGTACTTCTTATCACTTGCATTCTCTTTTGTTTTTTTAAATCACTTTATTGTGGTGCAACTGACCTACAAAAAGCCTCACATAGTTAATGTGTACAAAATTATTCCTCTGGAATGGGCTTCCACACAACCTCCCTACTCTAAAGGAATTGTGAGTTTATGCTCCCTGGCTAAAGCTTACACTTACCAGCCTCTTCTTTTCATGATGTCATTTCCGTTGTCATCATTCTGTCTTATTCTGTTTTTTTTTTTTTAATTGAAGTATAGTCAGTTACAATGTATCAATTTCTAGTCTAGAGCATAATATCCCAGTCATGTATGTGTATATATATATATACACATATATTTGTTTTCATATTCTTTTTCATTAAAGGTTAGTATAAGATATTGAATATGGTTCCCTGTGCTATACAGAAGAAATGTGTTTTTTTAATCTGTGTTTATATATAGTAATTATCATTTGCAAATCTCAAACTCCCAAATTTATCCCTTCCCACCCTCTTTCCCCCAGTAACATAAGATTGTTTATTATGTCTATCAGTCTGCTTCTGTCTTGTAGATGAGTTCATTAGAGTCCTCTTTTTTCTTTATTATTTTTAGATTCCGCATATGAGTGATACTATACGGTATTTTTCTTTCTGTCTCTGGCCTACTTCATGTAGAATGATGATCTCCAGGTCCATCCATGTTGCTGCAAATGGCATTATTTATTCTTTTTTATTGCTGAGTAGTATTCCATTGTATAAATACACCACAGCTTCCTTATCCAGTCATCTGTCGGTGGACACTTAGGTTCTTTCCATGTCTTGTTCTATTAGAATAATTTCCTATAGTTTATAAATGAATTGGAAATCTTCCTCTCTCCTCTTCCCAACTGCCTTTCTCATTCACTTTCATCTTCTTAAGTGCCAGAGGGCTTACCTTAGTATCATCATTACATTTTAGGAAAGAATAAATCTATTTTTTTATTTAGACTCTCAATAAAACATAAATTATCTATGTAAGGCAGAAATGTTACTGAAAGAAAACAGCCCTAAGAAATGTCTAGTCTTGTGGCTCATATCAGTTTAGCCTCAGGCAACTAAACTGCCTGTCACATATAAGATATGGGTTTATGATTTAACTATCGTGAAGGCATTTTACAAAATTGAAGTTTTAATTTCCTTCCTAAATATATAATTTTATTTCATATATAATTGAACATATCAAATTTCATTTCATGAACAAGATTGTTGTTTTAATCAAGGTTGAGCATCTTTCAAAGTTTTGTTTCTGTATGAGTCTTACATGCTTGAGTATACAAAAATAAATTTTTTGAAAAAGTGACTTTTAAACTGCACACCACGATACTCTAAGTGTAATGAAGCATTTTCAGTATCATTAAAAGAAAGAATAATCAGGGCAGATATGTTTAATTACACCACTTTTTATTCTTTATGGACTGGATAAACATTAAAGAATGACAATGCATGGCCACAAAGATTTTACCAAACGGAAAAACTTTTCTTAATTTCAATCAGTGTATCCATCCATCCAATCTGTATAGACTATCTTGAGAAAAATGACCTCTTAATCACACCTTTTGTTCTGATTCTGGAGGTAAGCAATGCCAAAAGAAATTTAAATATGATTGAGGGTTTTATCCATCACAACATATAACTGTTGTTCATTAGGTCAATTATTAAAATCCTGGCACATTGCACAACTAATTATATAAACAAAGCAGTATAATCCATTATGCTAATGCAGAGTCAAAGCCTGAGAGTTATTTGTGGTATTGCTTGTATGAGCAAGAGAGAGGGAAGGGCAGTTCCTAGAAAGAAGTAATTGGGTCAAGTGTAAGTGTTAAGTAGAATTAGGACTTGTAACAAAAAATTCAATGATAATGCATTGCATTACGTGAAAGTAGTAAACAGAAATATTAAGATTCTAGGCAAGTTCTATGAGTATTTTAGTACATTTTTATTAGTAATAATAACTCCTTTGTTTTACCTTATATTTAATGTGTAATTTCATTGTTAATTCTAAATTTCTCCTGGGAAAACAATGCATACTCATTCACATATATATATATTTATAATATATGTAAATGTTTCCCTATATGTGTAGATATTTATGTGTTTTTGTATATGTATATACTCATTTATATACAGATCTACATATACACTATATCTTGGTATTTTATTTTTCAAAATTGATTTGTTTTTCTATCACTACAAGTCTGATTCCACTGAGATACTGGAAGTGGAAACATGCAAATGAAATTCACATGGCAAATGTATGTCTTTCCTTTGAAAACTGGAAGCTTTATAATTAGTTTGAATGTTTTGTTTCCTATTTCCTTTATTCATAGTACATTAGTATACTTATCTTCTAAAACTAAAAATCTGTGTTCTGAAAGGCTTACTTTTGTTTCCTTTTAAATACCTTTAGTGATAGAAATTTTAGTGCCAAAATATAATTTTAAGCATCTTTAGTGCTTCATAATTTTCACACTTTCTCTTTGGCAAAGTGTTTGGGTTTTTTATATGAATTCATTTCTTAAAGGAAGTACTTATTTAAGCAAATCATGAAAATTTAAGTTTATATCATCAGACTTTATATGCACCAGTGTTGTTTATGTTGCTATTTGGAAACAAAACACAATCAATGTAAATGAGAATAAAAGTATACATGCTCTCTGGGCAGCACTGCTTTCCGGTTAAGGGCACATGCTTTGGGATCACCCCTGGGGACCTGTGCTTTCCCCAGACTCCTGACTTTGGCCAAGTTACCCATTTTGTTAAACTTCATATACTTCCCCTGTAAAAAGGGAATAACAATGACAACCTCCCAGGAACTGACATTATCAGCAAATGTGCATGGTATTAGGCATACAGTTAACCAGTATCAAATGAAAACTTTTGCTATTTTCTTTACCATATTTTCAATTAGTATCATGCTTCCATCCAGAATACCAGAGAAATGAAATCCAGCTTACCAAAGCCTAAGAAGTGATTTTGTTACTGGTAAAAACCAATCAATCAAAACAAATAAAGCCAAACAATGATAATGACAACCAGGAAGTGCCAATTCAGGTGTTGGTGAAGCTTCTGAACCTGCCCTTGAGATAATGCAATTTTATTCTGTGCATAAATAGTCAGGTCCAACAAAAAGATAACCACATTAATTAAGGATTCCATGGTTCTCTAATGTCTGCAGAACTAATCTCAAGTATTGGGTACCCTGAGCACTAACAAAGTATGAAATTAAACACACACGTATTCACATATACATATATGTATGTACATGTATTGACACACAGACACAGAGGTAGAGGTAGAGACAGAGACACAGCATGGTTGCTCACAATAGCCATGATGCACAAATCTAATCAGAGGGAAGGCTCACAATATAATTCTATCAGGGAAAGTCTTGCCTGCTTGGATCTGATAACATTCCTCATTTCAAGATATACAAAGTTTTCAAATAAATGTGTCATTCTGATGCAAGTTATAGAATGCAAATATCTCTAAGTTTTACTTCTAATTTGGGTGTATATTTATTTATCCCAGAAAAGAACCAACTTAAAAAATTCTATGAAAATCTTAAACTATGTAAGTAGAGCTAAAATGGAGTCTAATTTGATTCCTTACACCTATGAAAAGGAAAAGAAATATGTACATAGTAGATTTTATAGAAAGAGGATTTCAAAGCATGGAAAAGGATAGAAAATTACTTATCAAGTGTAAGAATGATTTCCATTGACTTGCATTTTTCAACAACTGTCTGAAAATCTTGCTGTGTATAAGAAAACAGCTTCATTGTTGGGGGAGCTCAGAGCATTTTGCCAATTCAGCACGGAACAAGTAAGTTTGCTTTTGAAAGTCTCATCCTGATTTATAAAGAACACTTAATTTGTTTCCTTTTGTTGAACTTCAGGTTAATCAACCCAGGATTTTCAAGCTGGCCTTTGAATGTTCTTCCCTGTTTTTCCCTCAACTGTAATTACTTACAGGGAATTCTTTTGTTCTTTGGGGAGTTTGCCGTGAGACAACTCCAAAATTTGTGAATAATGGGTTCAGACTGCTTCTGCCTTTCAGCTCATCAGTTTCATCCCATTCTGGAAACTGTAGAGTCCTATGTTTTATCAGCTGTTTATATTGGTTTTCATTGTGATTACATCCAAAGAAGCCTTGTAAAATTAAAGAAAGAAGGGAGAGGAATGACACGGGTCTTTTCCACAGGACCTCTTGTAGGCTGCTGTCTCATTATGTTAACAATCTGCCCAGAGAATGGAGTCAGATCTCCAGAGCAGACTAGACTTGATTTACTTTACAGGTCTTTCCTCCCAGCCTAATTATTGCATTGCAAATAGTGATTCTTTCACCCCATGAAGGAGCACTGTGATCAGTGCCTGTGATACAGGTGCCGGGGTCCGCTACGGTAAGTGCATGTTAACTAGCTCCCTGTATCACAGTCAAATAGCCTGAGCATCGCTGAACAGGAGCAGACACCTTGATTTACATATTTCTGAGATCTCTAAGTGAACATGCTGGAACAGTTAGAGACAATGCTATATGATATGTTGATTGTTAGGTAAAAATAGACCCACTATCGTAGCAATGTTCCTTTTAAAAAAAAAAAGTATCAGGCTAACATAGCCTCTCCCTATCAACACCATGTTTGAGATAGGGTTAAGTGTTTTATATCGTATTTTAGAGAAGAGTGAGTATGGTTTTTCTAGTTGCAAATTGTAGTTGCCTTTCATATTGCTTTCATGTGGCTTGCATATTAAATTACCAAAAACTGGGTGGCATCAGTAATAGAAATTTATTTTCTCCCAATTCTGAACTCAGAAGTCGAAAACCAAGGCATCCTCAGGGCCACACTTTCTCAGGAAGCTCCAGGTGGAAATTCCTTCCAGGCCTCTCTCATAACTTCTGGTGGCTATGGCGATCTTCGGTGTTCCTTGGACTGCGGTAGCATCCAGGCCAATCTTAGCCTCTGTCTTCAAATTGCTCTGTGTGTTTCTCCTCTCTTACAAGGATACATGTCATTGTATTTAAGGCCCATCTGTATAATCCAGGATGATTTCATCTTGAGATTCTTAATTGAGTTACATCTGCAAAGCCCTTTTCTTTTTTTCCTAAATAAATTCACAGGTTCCAGGGATTAAGACATCAGTTAACATTTTTGGGGGACACAATTCAACCCACAACCTCCCAGACATGATGTTTGCCAGTGTGATTAGTATTTGTCATGTATTTGCTAGTCGTTAGACAATTATTTTCTGTGGTACTACTTAAAAACTCATTTTAAAATAGAAATTGTTTCTCATCAAAAATGGCTTGAGAGAAAAGTGCTACTAATCAGTTAAAAAAGGCAGAAAATGTCTTCCCTTATAAGACTTTGAAATGTGAAAGAAATAACACTAGCACTGTGAGAAATAAAGTGATTAATTGCTTAAATATGAAAGAAAATATACATATAAACTATGATATAAAGTAGTGGTTTTCAATCATGGGTGATTTTGTCCCCTCTGCCCATCCTCTAGGGGACATTTGGTAATGTCTAGAGACATTCTTTTTTTTTTTCATTGTGGCAAAATACACATAACATAAAGTTTACCATTTTAACCACATTTAAATGTACAGTTCAGTAGAATTAACTATATTCACATTGCTGTGAAATGTCACCACCATCCATCTCCAGAACTTTGTCATCTTTCTGAGCTGAAATTCTGTACTCATTTAACAATAACTTCCCACTCCTCTCTCCCCTAGACCTTGGCAACCACCACTCTGTTTTCTGTCTCTATGAATTTGACGACTCTAGGTACCTCATATCAGTGGAATCATACATTTGTTCTTTTGAATCCATCCTATTTTACTCACCATAATGTTCCATGGCTCACCTGTGTTGTAGAATGTATCATGATTTCATTCTTTTTTGAGGCTGAATAATATTCCATTGTATATATAGACCATATTGGGATGTGTGGATTTCTTCCGTCTTTTGGCTATTGTGAATAACTTTGCTGCATACACTGGTATATAAATATCTGCTTGATTCTCTGCTTTTAGTTATTTTGGGAATATACCCAAAAATGGAATTGTTGAATTATACGATAATTCTATGATTAGTTTTTTGAGGAAAGGCCATACTGTAGACACATTTTTTATTGTCATGGCAAGGCAAGTGGGGGTAGTCTAGCATCTTTGAGCAGAAGCCAAGTATGCTGTTCAACTGCCTACAATATATAGGAGAGCACCCTTCCCCATTAGCAAGGTATTATCTGGTCCAGAATGCCCATCATGCCCTGTTGAGAAACCTTGTTTTAAAGAAATCTTAAATTAAGAACAATCTTGATCCTATGACTTTAGTTCTTCCAAATAGCATCAGAGAGATATGGAATATTGCATTATATAATTCTGTAAATAATGCTTCAACCATAAGACATTGTACAATACACTTTCTCTCCTCTCCTTGTTCTCCTCTGTGATACTGAACTACATGTTGGGCAGTGAAGAGGATTGATGTTCAACTGCATTACTTTCCCTCAGGTTTAGGGGAATTTTAGTAAATTTCAAAAAAAATTCATGAAATCATACATAATTTTAAACATGCATTAAACATTAATATTAGTGTTTTAAATTTATTCAATTATCTATTTCCAGGAATATAGGTTACAAACTTCTAATTTTCCCTTGTTTAAAGAACAGAGTCTAAAAAGAAAAACACATTAGGGTTCTTCGAAAACTTGTGGGAGAAATGTAATGGCCAACGATTATAAAAAAAATCTACTTTATAGAAAATAAAATATTCAAAACCTCTAGTGGCATAGAATTTTAAGGATAGAAGAGATTTTAGATTGTAGAGGGTCAATGTGTGACTGGTACTGCACAACTACTGCTGGATTGAATCCACTGCCTCTATTTCATCGATGAAGAAAATTGGCACTCACGGGGGTTTAAACAGAGTCCTTAAAGGCGCCACCTCTGTTCTGTTGGCTCCAAAGGGCCCTCTGTGCCATCACTTCAAACCCATGATTCAACCTTCATTTTACCAATGAAAAACCTGAGACTCAAACGAAGATCAAATCTAGCTTCCAATCGGGTATGTTTTCTCATCACAATTCTTACTCAGTTTAAGAATGATTAGAGTCTCTGTCAGCCACTCGTAGACTCAGGCTATCTTAGCCAGACAGATCCTACCTATCTGGATGATTAGTGCATTTCCTCTTTCCAGTTCAGAAATGGAAATGTCTAGCAGGTCATTTGGTCTAGAAATTAGAGGCCAAAAAATATGATTACAAACATTTGACTGCACATAAGTAGAGTTTCGAAGTATATTATTAATCAAAACATCTTCCTAGAGCAATCCAATTTTGCTATTAGTAAGTTAATTGCATCGTCTCACAAGAGTGATGGTTTGTGTAGACATAAACTAAGATATAGATTATAGAAATTTCACTAAATGAAGTAGGAACACTTCTTTACAGTAATGTTAGAGAATATTCATTTTGTCTGGCATTGTCATGAGTACAGAAATTATTGAAGATGATTACTTTATGTCTTCTCTAAAATAGACGGTTGCACAATTTAAAAGTACAGATTAATATTTCAGATTTTTTAGAAAAAAGATTGCATAACTATCAGAGAAGTACATCAATGATTATGAAATATTGAATTGTAACGTAAATGAAGTTTCAGTGACCATTCATTTAGTACAATTGAAAAATCATTCCTCCTTTTTTCGATGTTATAACATCTCAGAAAAACAACTTGCAGAAAAATCCATCAGATTCACATATCACCTGTAGCACATGTCTAATTAGCAGTGAATTTTAATCAGCGTATAATGTTCTGCTTTTTAATCAGCACACAAAGATAATTCATGAGCTTATGTAACTTTTAATATAATAAAGACTTTTTCAATCTGAGATGGATAACTAGCTAAATCTGCTGTGTTTATTCATCATGTCCGTATTTTCTGAGTTATAAATGTAGTGATAATACATGACAACATGAAGAAAATTATGTCCTAATTGCTTGTTAATATTTAGTCTCACAATGTGAATTATAATATTATTTAACCACTTATTGAAAATATTGAAATGGCATAACAATATAACAACAAATGTAATCACTTCATACTTACATGAGTATGTGCACTACATTTAATCTCACACTCAAGTTCAGGGACATTAAAACTGGTAGGTTTATTTTTGTATTTACAAGGCAATCAATTCAATAATAAAAGATTTTATGGAGCTAAAACTCACCAGAAAAAAAAAATTCCTGTGTCAGTCCAGACCCGGTTGGGAAAACAAAAACTATGATGGTTACTTCAACAGAGAGTTTTTAATATAGGCAAATGGTTAAAGAGATAGAGGAAGACTGAGATGACCAAGTGAGAACACTGAGGGAACATTGAACTAGTGACTACTAGACACAGTTACCATCCTCAGGACTGCTGAGCAAAGGAAAGAGGTGTTCAGAACCTAGAAGCTTGGAGGAGGTACCTGTCCTACAGGAATCAGATCTTTGAGGAAGTGGTCTACCTGGCTAGTGCTCATAGATCGAGTTCCAAAGACACAGAATCCAAACCTCAGTGGCTCAGAGGAGGGGTCTCGTGGAGCTGGAATTCTGAAGAGGTGGAACTAATTGGAACATCTTCTGAAATGTGATGGGTCTGTAGTGTGGAGAGAAACTAGAGTCTGAAATGAATTGCAGTTGGAACCAACTGGCACAAATGATAACGTACCATTGCTTGAGTGATGTTGTCAGGAACCTACAGGAATCTTCTCTCCCCAAAGGTGTGAGTTATATTTTCACTGGGGCCCTCCTCCTCCTTTCCCATCAGCTAAGTGCCCCATCCTAGCAGAACCTAGCAGGGAGCCAGTTGCCAAAAAAGAAGTGCAGTTTGCAGAATGCAGCCTCTATATCATAAAGTAGGCAGTGGAGGAATAAGTCTAAATTGAAAAATAATTGCTTGATAACCATCACAGTATCCAGTGCTGGTTTCAAAGCCTCTCTTACAGTGTGATTATACAATATGTTACATTTATTTCTAGCACAGCAAATTACCATCAACTTACTAGTTAGTGTCCCGAAAAAAATTAGTGAAGGAGAAAGCATGATTGTGTTGTATGTGCCTGAGATACAGAGATATAGTCACATCAGGCGAATCACTGTTACTGAGATTTATTTTTACATAGCCCGTCTTCAGGATATGATAGTTCAACAGAAAAGCCTGATTTCACTGAATCTATGGCTGGAACAATCTAGATTTAACATGAGCTGTATTATAGGACTGAAGCCTCAGATTCATTAACAGAAACCAGAACCCACATATATTGATTCCTAAACTGGGGTCAATATAGCACAATTAGTGATTAAAATATTTATATAAGTGATGAATGTGTATTCTTTAAGAAATGTTCATATATTTAATCCAGTAGATATTTATTGGCCACTTGCAGTGTGCCTGACAATGTCTAAATTGCCAGATATATTGAGGTGAATGAAAAAAGACCCTTTATATATATATACATTAATATATAATAACCATCACATTTGGCTGTTTGCTTTCACTCATCTTCTATAATATTCTTTAGTAATTAGTTCACATACGGCAATCACAAAATTTTTACGATGATGTTTTTCTCTCAATAGGTCACATTTTAACCTACTGATGCAGTTGTGTGAGAGTGGCCACAAGTTAATGCCTGATATCACCTAAGGGTATCCCTGATGCAATCAATATAAACCAAACTATTGTTCTGAGTAAATGCAGCTTCAATTGTGTGATGTCTTTCCCTCAACTGACCTTATAAATTAATTTGCCTGCAACCCACACAGTTGTTTTCTGATATTTTGGTTTATGTTGATCATTTGACGATGCCTTAGGCTGATGCAATTAACAAGGTGTTTATGCTTTGGTAATGCATTTCTTGAAATCATATTACATACACGATTTTATTACAGACATCCATTATAGAAATTCAGATAAGATCCTTTCAGCTTTGAGTTACAGTGTCACCCAGAGATGACTTTTTTGCACTTGAAGAATATTTCAACTGATGGTATAGGGACATTTTGAAAACAACAGGGCATTGTCTAGATTTCTCAGCTGGGATATCTTTGTGGGAGTGTCCCATACTCCAACCAGCAAGTCTGCTAAATGCCACCTGCAAATTCCACCTTCATTTTTAAAAATGTCTTATGTATTTCACAGTATGTGTGAGGTTATGTGTGACTGGAGACATGGCAATGTGTTCTACTCTCTCTTCTAAAATTGTTTTTTGAGAACGCTGCCATTTGCTGTGCAAAAATATCATACCGATGGAAGCTGAATTTCCAAGCCCACCGTTTCCACCTCACGTTACTGATATCAGTACTAATCAACTAGACACGCCTAGTAACATATTTGTCATTTACCATGCAGGTATATTACACATTTCTGTTTAAGAGGACACAATTTGACCCATTTTATATACAATTTGGAAAAATATAAATCCTGCCAAAACAATTTTGTTACTGGGAAAATAGCTGACCAATTCTAGGATATATGAACACTTGGCAAGTTGTTCCTCAAAAGCAACCTTAAGAAACATCCTGACATTTTTTAGTTTTAAAAATGGACCTCTAAAATTATGAATTATTAATATTTAATAAATAATTCTATCACCAAGTATATGTTGCTAGTTACTGTGCTCAAGTCATGATGATACATAGGTCCTCACAAATCCCTTTACTTTCTATTCTTATCCGTGGGTTCTGTGAGAATCTCAGATGAATGTGTCTTTTCTTAGTATAGGATAAAAAGCTTACACAAAAAGCACAGTCTAAGAAATTGTTTATAATCAATATGTGTCTGAATGAGATCTGGCAAACGTAGAACCATTCCAAGTTTACGAGAACAAGCACACCGCCACAACTCTGTGATATAAACAGGAGCTTGTTGCTATTTCAATTACAAATGAGGAGATTAATGTTCATAATGAGTAAAACATCTTAACAATAAGATGTGGTTAATGGTAGAACCTGAATTAGAACTTATGCCTCCTGCTATCTAGATAAATGCACTTGTTCACTCACTACGCTGAATCTTCTCTAAATCTTAAATAAGTCCACAGCAGAGAATTTGATTTTCTTTTTAGAAAAAAATTTTTTTAAATTTTGTTTTTTTTTTTTGAGGGGGGAGGTAATGACATTTATTTGTTTGTTTGTTTATTTATTTATTTATTTATTTTTATTTAATGGAAGTACTTGGGATTGAACCCATGACCTCAGACATGCTAACCATGCACTCTACCCACTGAGCTATACCCTACTCCTCCCTGAGAGTTTTATTTCTTTTGAATTCTCATTGATAGGTGTTGTTGGCAACCACTCGTATTGTTAGTCATTGTTTTATATTTAGTTCCTTGTATTGTAGGCAATTTTGTACAGTTCTCCTCAAGTAACTGCTCGCTTGTTTATATCAGTGCCCCCAGGAGAGGATCATGTTGATAACTGAATAATGATAGATTTGTATACAGTGATACTCATCTTGATCAGAAATTGTATAGAATGGTTTTGTTAGCACTTCTCTAAATAAAATAGTGATTGGAATATTTTACAGCAAAAATTAAAGATAATTCTAAATGTAATTTAAGTGACTGTAATATCTAAGTTATATTGTTGTACTATAACTATGGGTATTTGTGTTAAATACTGTATGATAGCTTACATTGAATGAGAACATAATTTGTAAAGGGATGGTTATGAATTAGTATGGGTTTGTGTGGGTGTTCTCAAATACATTAGCTGCATTGGGATTGTTGCCAGATAGCTTAGAAAATAGCAATTAAATCTCAGGGTAATATTTTCCTTAATCAATACCTAATACGTGAACTTTAATTAATACCGGTAGAGTGAATATAATTATATTATTTCATCACAGGGCTTCTTTTCGAGTCTTTTATTAGAAATGAAGAACACTGAATTATGTAAAGGTCTACAAAACCAGAGATGATGCTTCCAATCTACCAAAATTAAGAAATGTGCCTTAATTTTCAAAATTTTGTATATTTTGACTAAGGAAATGTTTCCTCTCTGAAATTCTAACATGTTACACATTGATAATAAAGCTATAGTTTTAAGTTTCCTTCGAAGATAACTGACGTCACTTTCAAATTTATGACTTAGAAGGTGAACTGAAGGTTGACAAAATTACTCCACACTTATGGGACCTAATATCAAAGACACTTTTCCATAGCATGGGCATCATTGAGATTATTTGCAGTTGATTTCTACCCTGATGTGTGAAGTTTTAAATAGACATTCAGAAGCCCAGGGCCCCATGGCTCAGGGTAGCCTAGCCAGAGCTTTGGATGAATGAAGGTGGATTTTAAAAAATTCAGGTTTAAGCAGGTGTCATAGCATTCTTTCTTCCCCCTGTCCTACTCCTGCCAGGAAACTCTTAACTTTTATTTTGAAAAATATCATCGTTTCAATGAAACTAAGTATGATGAATACCTGTTTGGAGATAAGAAATAAATATGATGACCATTATTTCAAACATTATGACTTCGATATGAAATTTGAAAACATTGTTAACCTATTTTTAGACTTTTATGGCTTTCAACACATTTTTACAAATATAATGCATGTTTTCATTCTCCTGTTCTTGTTCTCTTCAAAAGAACTCTAATTTCAATGAGTATAGAATATGTGGGTTTATTTTCCCAATAGTGGTTATAGTGAATACGTTTATTTTTCCTCTGAGATATCAAGACAGATATTATAGTAGTTTTCAAGTGCAAAAGCATCTATGTTTTAAGTAGTTTCTATTGCTTATCACATAAAAAGTTAAAACAATCAGGAAATATCAGATATAGCTTTTCTTTTTTTCAGTCTTAAAGCAACAAAACATAGGAGGACAGATGTTTTGACAATACACTTGGCCAGGTGTTATTTCATAGCACACTTTAAGCACTCACAATGATAGGAATTCAGTATTCAGCTATACTAGCTATGTCAACAGAAGTCACATTGGTTGAAAAGCATCAAATTTGGATGAAAAAATTGTTTAAAACTTTTAAAAGTATTATAATTTGTAAAACCTTAGTGCAACATGCCTTAGAGCCAAGGTTATGAGATCCCTGATGTTTCATGAGATTCATGGTTGGGGACAGATGTCATGTCTGCATCCTAGCATTTATTAGACTATTCACTGGGAATCTTTAATTCCATTTTGAATAGAAATGAATGTATTCTTCACCTAAACGTGTGGTTTTTTGTGGGAAGAATTTGAGAAAGAAACAAGGAAAGCTCATTTCTGACCCTGATTTTGACACCTCTCAGCTATTTTTGCCAACTTGCTTTTCACTTCTATAAAATGATGAAATTTTCCTAAGTGACCTTAAAAGTGGCTTCTTGGATCGCCTTTTCTAATATACTGCAGTACTTATGGTTGGCGCTTTTCTTTGTTGCTATAGCCCTTTACACTGTCCTCAAACCTTTGATGTGCCTGTTACGTACATTAAGTGTAAACTTCTTGGGAGCAGGAGAGGGCTTAGATGATTCTTTCATCCTAATACCAGCCAAATGTGACCTTTCGCATGAGTTACATTTGTATTTGTTGGAAGAATAAATGAATGATCACTGCAGTTCCTTCTAACTCCGAAAACCTATTAAATCTTGTCTGGATTGTCACCGAAGTTTCTCCCAACTTTAAAATTAGGCAGTTTTATATTTATCTATTCCATACCTCGATTTTCTTAAGTAACTATGTCACTTACCTGTTATATTGTGATGATGGACTATTTGATAGCAAAAACCAAAGTGTATTCCATCACAGAAAGTATTGTTTGAATGCTAAATATTAAATAATGGAGCATGCCATGTTGTAAATCCCATGGAGACAGGAGTGATATAGAGATTCGATTTCTATACTATCATTGCTTATAGTCCACAGTCTATGTGTGTGTTTGAATCACTGTTCACTGGCATGCATCTTTGTTTTTATTTAGATCGGTTTTATGTGGTCCAATTCTTTAACAAAGCTAGATAACGCTCATCAGATTTGGAAGCTGTTTTTAATTTTCAGATGATATGTCCTTTACTTGGAAAGATAATACTCAGGGTATGTCTTGAGATACAGTCCTTAAAAATCAGAAAGAAAGAAAGATTCAGTAAAATCTCAAGTCTGTGCCCTGCTTTTTCTCGAGTGGAGAGACTGTTTTGTCAAGAGCTCCATCTGCAGACCAGGGACAGCTTGTGAGTCTTGCTTCGTGATCGAGTTCTGAAGAATGAGCCCTCAGCTCACAGTTGTCTATTAAAATTTGATTTGATTGAAGACACCTTTCTGAGGTTAATTTTTTAGCAATGTCAGGTTTTATATGATTTCTGAGAGGATAGCTGTAGGCTCTGTCAATGGGAATTCACTGGGAGAGAAGGAAAGAAGAAAAAGGAAGTAATAACTATCGCTGAAGGCCTGCAATCAAGCATAATAAAGTCTTCAGTCAGCGGTTTAAATAAGTACACAGCAAATTAATTTTTGTGCCTTTTTTTTCCTGCAGAAAATTGATTTATCTGAACATTTTCTTCCATAAAGGCAGTTTCTAACCTGTCATGTACTCAGCACACTTTCCCTAGCGATGTGAGTGAGAACAGTTCGGCTCCCACTGCCAACACTATAATTTTGGTGGTTTAAATAATGTGTGCTCCTAGCAGTAGTGTTGTCAGCAGTGATCCCACCTTGAAGGAGGTGGGGGAGGGGTGAGTTTAGCCACGCTTGAATGTGTTTTCTATTGGGGGGGGTGGTCTCCAGCTTTGGAACACTAGAGGGCTGTATAAGTCTTTTTTTCAGTAACCTGTTAAGGTGCTGGATTCCCTGAGAAGATAGGGTTCACGTTATAAATTAAAATTAAAACTCAGTCTTTGAAAATACAAAAATACAAGAAGAATGTATAAGAACAGCAATAAATGAGTGGCTAGATAGGCACGTGTGTTTCACTTAATATTCTCTATTTCAAAGCATAATTACTACCTGAGAACACCTGTTTATTGACACTATTGGTCTTCAAATCAACCTTCCCTTAATTTTTAAATGTCTACAGATATTTTTCCCTTACAGCCACCAGAGGCAATATATTTTCTTACATAATTAATGTGTTTATGTTGTAGCACATTAACAGTAGGATAAAAAAAAATGGGGTAGTTACAATGAATTTGCTACTACGTGTTCCATATACATAACAGCAGGGTTGTTATGAGGCTGAAATGAGATAATAGCTGAGAAAATGCTTTGAAAATATGCAAGCACTATAAAAATGTAAGGTGGCTGTATTTATGGTTATTAAGCATTAAGTTTCCATGGTATAATGACTTTCAGACAGTGGTTTCTGGAACATCACAGACTGAATGAGATTAGGGAAAGTTGCATTGTTGGTGAAGCAGTTGATTCAAAGCCACATCACAAAGGATGATAACTCACCTACTTTTTTTCTGGCTTCAATGCTTCTATATATCAACTTTTAGTTTCAAGCTAATATAAGCCTTTCACTTTTACTTTCATGCTGGATAGATACCAGCACTTTGTGAGCATCTGCACTTAAATACTATAAAAGGGGAAAAGCACTTTTACGTAAGTCGCCTACATACACGATCTCCATTCATCTGTAAAAACTTAGGAAGAGTGATGAAACAGATCAGTCCACATAAACGAATAATAGGTGGAGCACATGATGATCTAAATAGTTTATTGAATTATTACAAAGCTGAGGTTACATCAATGAGTGGAACAAAGGCCGGGCAGAAAAAAAATAAGGCAAAAATCTAGAGCGTCAGGTATGTAGAGACACAAGCAGTTGTAAAAGAAGGCAGACTATGGTAAATGTCTTCAACAAAGAAAACATAAATAGAAGAGAACAGTACATATAGAAGAAAGTGTAGAAATCCTTTATAAACAAAATGGTCTCTGAGAGAGAGGATTTGGACAGCATATTGAGAAATACAGATGAAGAATAAAAATCCCTCAGGAGAAAGGAAAATCATAGGCAATATTTCTCAGGTAGGAAAGAGTAAGACTTAATTCTACAACATAAACTATTATAACATAATAACATAAATATAATGAAGAACTTTGAACTTTACCCTGGAGGAACTATAGCATAGGCAACAGAGGAGTAAAAGGTCCAAGACCACTGAAGAGAGTAATCTTCCAGCACTAAACAGAAGGTTCGAAAGGGGAACAGTCAAGGGTGTCTGGCAACCTCATTTCAAAATTAGGTTTTGAAACAGGCAGTAGTCAGCCGATATTAGGGGTGGGTGAGTGGGTGGCTCATATTAGGGAAGGAGTAAAAGTGTGCATGACTTTGTTTGGATTTGTGTATCTATTAACTCATTCAAAACAGATGTGTTGCGCAAGTACTAGACACTTAAGTTCTAGAAGCCAGTAGAATACATTAGTGGATGTCCAAGCTGGAAATTCAAGTACAGAACCTGAAAAAGGAGTCAAAACTAGGTATATAGGATTGGGAGAAATCTACGTAGGGTGGTGATTGAGCTTAGGGTAAATGCAAAAATCTGAGAACATGGAAAGACATAATGAAGAAAGAAGGCCTCAGGAAATGTATTTTTGCAGGATATAGAAGAAAAAATTACTGTGACACATAATAAAATAAAGAGAGGAGTAAGTGAAACAACAGAAAAAAATGAAGAAATAGACATCAATGAAGCAGAATATTAAAGAATGATTACTAAACATTTTTAAATCTGGAGACTGGAAAACCTTATCTCAAACAACCCCAAGGGTAACTCATAGATTTACCATCTAGTCCTTTCCTAGTATTTCTGACCTTGAATCAAGCATATTATTCAGTTTGGCCATGTGAAAAAAATCCTGTTTATTGGAGCTTGTGATTGCCTCACGAGAGTAACTCAGACTTCTCCCAAAATAGCCCTGTATCTCAAGGGTCACCTGCAGTTTTTTGTAGTTGCCCAAACTATCTGATCTGGCTTTCGGTAGTAACTTCACATCTCTTTCTTTGGGAGAAATTAAGACACAGGCATTTGGTTCTGAATAGTTTTTTTTTTTTTAATAAAAGTTCCATTTCTTTATATTTAATTTCCTCAGATTTAAATTAAGACATTATAGTTAAAATTTTGACAATCTGTATTTCTGAGAATTTTTTCTAAACTGTGAGATTCTCATTACTAGTCCCATACTCTTCTTGGAATGTTATCTCCGAAGGACAGAATAAGGTCTCTGTTCAAATCCCTGGATCTGCCATTTATTAGCAAATGACTCACTTATTAGCAACTTTGAGAAAGTGGTGGAAAGTAAGAAACAGGTACATGACCACCTTACACCCTTATCCACACTGACTTAGAGAAGATGAAGGTATATTTTCCAGAGGATATATAGTATTTACTTTGTCCTGTGATTTTTTTGCAGTATATGGAAAAATTGGGCTTAATTCATTCTTTTAATTACAAACGTTTTATTAAGCCAATGCGTTGAGTATTTTGGACGACCTCTCCAAGTGACTTGAAATACTACTGAATTGATGGTGTGCCTTAACATATTAAATAAGCTAGTCATCTCACAGTTATTTAATTTTGGACATTGATTTAGAAGACTATAACAAGTTTGCTAGAAGTAAATATGAGTTGAATTTCAAAAAGAAATAAAATACATTTCTGTTAATATACAAAGTATACCTCAAGATCTCATACTTATACTATCAGAATGATTTTATTGATATGAAATGCAAAACAATTACTTTTGTCATATATACATAATCAATATGGTTTTAAATGGACTATATTCACATAAGGTGGAAATTATATGTGACAGAATATGAGGAGAATCCTTTCCTCTTCCTTTTATATTGTTTTCTTTCTTTTTTTTTTTTTTAGTGAGGATCATGATTACTCAAGCCATGACTTCACACTCACAATCACAAAACTAGTAATACCTACTCTATAAATAAAGCAGGAGTTAACAGACAAACCTTATAACTCAATTCCTATTTTAAATTTGTATAGAGAGGTTGTAAACTTCCAACTTTAAGAATTTCTGTTGTGATAAGTAATTTAATTAGAATCACTTTTTAAAAATTTCCAATGACAAATATAGATTGTGAAAGAATGTATATTACCAGGTGATGCTTACCAAAGACTAACTGGATATTTTAGGTGAATAATATTTACTGTTATGATTTATATCTTCATATAATTCATCAAAAGCTACCATGAAAAAGTGTCAATGTGTAGTGATAAGATAGCTATAATTATGGTACTCTTTCCAGTAACAGTTACTAGGGATATAAACACTGAAGTGATGTATATGTAGGGTATGTTTAATTAAATTTACAAGTGAGAAGTTAAGAACTCAGAAAGTTAAATAATTTGTTAAAGATTGCATCCATTTAGATGGAACCATATCTTCTAACTTCAAGCTTGTATTTTGTCTGTGTTGGATTCTAGGTTGCCATAAAAGTTTTAAAATTCAGGTTTCCCATTATTTCTATTAGAGATTCATTATTATTTCTTTCTAAAGAGTCATAATTTTCACAACACTGCTCTACTTGGCATTGTGATCTGCCTTCATGGATGTATATACATTTTTTTTTTTCTGTTTGGAAAGACATAAACCAATAAGCAAACTTTCGAGGGACAAATGCAAGTAACAATTTTGAGTACTCGGGAGCAAGTAGGACAGACTAATTTACTAAGTCAATAAGTATTTGGCTGTTGCTGGCAGTTCTTCTGTTGCTTCTCATGCTTGTATATCTGCCCTTTAGCTTTGACTTACAATGATTAGGAGCTTTCCAAGAGATTCTATAATTTGTGCAAATAATTTCAAGTGTTTGTTCATGTATTGATAAGTAAGATTATACCAGTAGGTAGGTTAAATCAGAGAAATGACCAATTACATGGAATAACAAAGGGCACCATTGAAATTAAAATATAGGACTCTTAAATGACTGTGCTGCAGGAGTCAAGCAAAACACTAGAGTAAGCTTTCTTTTTTTTTTTTTTTTTTTACAATTTCAAATATGTAAGAAGCATTGTGCTAGGCCTTATAAAAAAAAGTACTAGGAGTATCAGAAAATAGTCTCCCCCCCAAACCTTCTGATCTGTTCAGGGGTGACCTATTTAAGGTATAGAATCTTGAAAAGTTAATTGCACTTAGAATGATATTGATGTCATCTTTTATAAATGAATCATATGTGCTCTCACTCTTAAAATACCACTGTGAACTACATTCCTTCAGAGAGACTTTGGGTAACAAAAGAGACTTGGATTTGGGTTTGAAAGATGGCTGAAATTGGGGCATGTGTGATGAACGCAAGAGACCATTAGCTTTGCTTTACAATAATGAGCATCGTTCAGGGTGAAGTTTGAACCCTGGGCTCCGTCTACATACCCTCAGACTTCAAACCTGTGACCTACTGTTTCCTGGCTGTTTACTATCACATATGGTCTTTTTTCTTCTTAGCCTGTTTCGTCATCTGTAAAAACAGAACAATAGTAACACATATCTCATATGGTTGGTATGAGAATAAACGAAATGAAGCACTTAAATACAGTGTCTGCCAGGGAGCACCAGCTGCTAATATCAAGATGTGGGCTACAAATGCATCCATTGGACTGGAATAGAGGGTTTACTGCAGTAGCAAAATGAGATATTATAATGCCTATGGTTTAGTGTTTAGTGTGGGGAAAGGGGTTTGGGAACATTTGGAAATATCTCTCAATTTTGCTGTAATTAATGTCTGATTGTTTTCGAAGCCAATGAGGTATTAGAGGACTCCACGGAGGGCAACGACTAATGACTGGTGACAAGCACGATTTGTCAGTTAAACCTTGTAAATTGACAGTGGATCTGGAGTAAACTGGAGTTGGACAGATTGTAAGTGCCTGAGGGGCAAAGGGGGAAAAAAAGGCAAGTGGAAAGTGTCTTTCAGACTTGCCATCATCACTGAAGTTTTCCTTGATTGTGGGCTTTATAAGCCACCCCTCTTCTGTGTCATGACAGGTTGTAGCATTGTATTTAAATGACAAGTCCCCCTGCAAGTGAATTTAACAAGGTGGCGGTCCCTACTGGACATTGTAAAATGTCCCCAGAAAACCGTTGCCATTTTTTCTAACCATTCCATGGACTAATAAAAACCACAGAAAGCAAGAAATAGGGCTGCAATTCCATTCTCTCTGCAGCTGCTCGTGTAAAACCACTGTTTTCCCTGCACCTGAGATGTTTGCCCGCAGAGAGTTATTTTTCAAGCTGCCTATGGAAACTGAACAGATTCTAATGCCACCAATAGTTTTCAAAGCTTTAACTCTAATACAGCTTTGAAAGTAATTAGATAAAGAAAATTAATTCCAGTTGGGAACACATAAAAACATTTCATTTGGAAACTGACATGAATAAAATTATAACTATAGTAAACATAAAATATGAAAATCTAAAATTACAATGCATTCTGACTTTAATATTTCCATACAAATTAATGTTTTGTTAACACTCAGTAAAGTACGCAATAGCCAGGAGACCAACACAACAATCAGAAGGGAAGATGCTCTTTTTGTGCAAAGCCTCTGGGCAGACCTAAGCTCTGAGACTGCGCTGGAAACAAGAAAAGATGCTGCAAAGAAAAGCTGAAACAATGCATCAGAGAGTGTTCAACTGGGCATTTGCTCTCTCTTTTTCTTCTTCCTTTTTCTCTTTAGATAAAAATAGATAGATAGATAGACAGACAGACAGACATAAAGATCAATCATACATTCTCTACAGAGGCAATATTGCCCCGAGGGATAAACATACATTATTTCCATGATTGAGGGCAAAAAAAAAAATTAGATGTTAGAATGGTTATGGTTTCTTCAAAGAGGCACTGTACATAAAGAATGATACAGTATATACGTGGTTTAAAATTTCACAGGACAGGCGTGATTAGGGAAAAAAAACCTAAAAAGACTTACTAGCTGTGTGATAATGGAAACAAGACTAAGAAATACAGATGAAGATGTATGAATTCTGAGCCATTAGTAACTTCTATCAGGACCCCTAATGGTACAGAGAGATGGATGACAGAACAGCAGAAGCATGGAGACCAAAACGAAAACAAACAAAACAAAACTCCAAAACTGTTATATGTGTATACTTAGACTGATGTGTACAATATCTGATAAACACAACTTTAATTTCAACTGAGCTCCACAGATATTTATTAAGTGCCTACGAGGTGAGAGGCACTGAACTTCCTCTGGAACAAAGCAGTAAACGTGCTTTTATGGGGAATATAAACCAGAGGAAAAGAGTCATCAAACTCTTACTAGCAGAAAGGATGAGGGGAAGAAGGCAGGTGCTTGGAGAACATGTAGCAGAGGGACCTGTGGAAAGATACTTTTAATGTGATACCTGGGTGATAACTAGAAGACAGCAGGCAAAGGTCATGGAAGAGAGCGTCCCAAGCAAAGACACTAACATGTCTCCGTCCCAGAAGTCACAGTCAGTATCATGTTCACATAAACAGATGGAACCCAGAAAACTGAAGTTTAGTCCCAAGGAAAAGGCTTGTGGAAGATGGTAAAATTGAAGTAGCTCAGAGATAGAAAGAGGCAAAGTAAGTCCTGCTGAGCATTTTGGAGTATCTCCCCATAGAAACACCACTGCATAATTTTAAGAAATAGAGTCATTGGCCTAATCAGGGTGGTGCGACTTAAAGTCTAGACTAGGTCCAGGGACACTTCCAGTGTTAATCAATGTTTAACATCAGATTTCTTTCTAAGTACTGAAGAATCCTCTTGCAATGTTTCAAATGAAAATTCCAAAAGCTGGAATTGTTGCTTGGCCACACGCCATCTGGAAATTGGTGAAAAGGAAATAAAGAACGCAATGGTTTATTTAGTCAATTATACAAGCAGTGTACTTGTCAGGGGCAAAATATGGTGACAAGATTTTACAGGGCATGTGTGGCAGTCTGAATTGAGATGCCTGTGACATTTGCCGTACACTTCTGTAGTTAAGGCAGCAGTCCATGTTGATGGAAGGAATAGACCTAGAATTTGAACAGATGTAGGAGTGTAACTGAGCTTGTTTTTAGGACGTATGTGATTTCTATCTGCAACAGCCTAATGATATTGGGATCCATCTATAAGTGGTCATAGGAAGCTCAAGATTTGTTTTTGAAGACCTGTAGTTTTTAAAGTAAAGTCTAAAAGGAGTAACAGATTTTAAGCCTTTTCTTTAACAGGGATACATAATCCATTAAATGATTCCACTGCTCTATCAGTGTTTTTTTATTTTTTGACAAATGAAGTGATTGAAAAACAAAACTACACCTCAAAATATTTTCGATAAAAGCAAGTGACAAGTTGTGAGAATTTAATAGCCAGAGCTTTTCTAAGATGTAAATAGCTTGCATACAAATATAAAAATACACCACAGTGAAGGCATTAAAAATGAGAAGAAAGTCTTATCTATCATGTCTATTTTGTCTCATATCAGTGCAAAGTTATTATGTGCATATGTGTAATATTTATTTTGATATGTTAATTTTGCTGCTTTTTTCTTTCTTTCTTTTTGAATTATATTTGGCTGTGAAAGTATTTACAAAACATTACATTTAAATTCATCGTATTCTCTTGAATTGGGTGGCTTGTTGTTTTGTTTGTGTTTGGAGGAGTTTATTTTGGTACTGTATATTGTCTAGTAGTTCTCATTGGTAGTAGCCCCTGGGTTCATTTAAAAAACAGCAGAGATTTAGAAATGCCATTAATCAAAACGGGAAATTATAAATGACAATGCAATTTTATTTTATGACAGTAACTCATGGATGAAAGTAAAATCTGAAGAAAAAAAAAACAAAACACTGTAAGCTTGTCCAAAAACTCTTTGTGAAATAGCAAATTCTTAGAAAACATAGAACCTTATAGAGTAAATGATTATAAAAACTCAAAATACTCAAAAATATTATGAAATATACCAACTCAAATAAAACTACACAGGTTCTCTAGAGAATGAACTGTGCAGTATGTGTAATGGGCTGCAAAACTAGTTGATGGATTGATTAGCTACATTCTAAACTGGCAAGATCTCATTAATCTCTGTCTCTCATCAATGAAAAGAAACTTTCTAAATGACCTATAAGTAGGATGGCCATTAATTACAAAGTGAGGAAAGACTGAATCAGCATCTAAATATCTCTGTATTGTTTCTATTGCTCTCTGACTTCACCCTGTCTCTCACAAGTCCGAGATGTTGCAGTACCACACCAAAAAAGGTGTTAGAGACAGTGCACATACCTCACCCATGCTGATATCAGCTTCCAAAGTGCCTCGAACATAGTCGATCCTCCACAAATATTTGCCAAAGAGACCTGAGAATTGAAACTGGGAATCGAAACCCTTAAACACACGTGCTGATTCTTACCAGAAGAAATAGCAAGAGAGAAAAAAATGTGAAAACCCTAGCCAGATTATCAGAATTCTTTAGTCGTATTAAAGAAGATGTTTAAAAAAGCAATTTAATTTGATGGTTTATCCCATGAATCATCTGCCTTTATTTAAATAGAATTTTCAAAAGATCATCCAATTAAAGATGTGCTCAAGACCTTGCCATGTATCAGGTGAAGTAATTTTCAAAAGCATTTGCATAATAAAAATTATAGAACTTGTTCTTTTCAGCATTGGAAATCTATGCATATTATATCTCTGAAAGCGATTATGTCTCTATATTCTTAGATAACGTATTTAAATAATCTATCGGGGATTTGCTTTTCAAATTAAATTACTATAACATTAATATTGCTATGTTAATATAAAAATGAAGGTTTCAGACACATTAATTCTAATTCAAACCTTTTCTTCTCCTCATCTTTCAGAGCAAGGCAATAATAATTTGGAACAAAAAAATTAAACACACATGAGAAGGTTATGTTGAATTGGGAAGATATTGTAATCTTTAGGCTAAAAGCTTCAAAAAAACCACTATTGGATCCAGTGCTTTGGTTTGTGTGTGTTTGTTTGTGCCTGCGAATGCATGTGTTATTACAAGGAGTAAAATGCAGTTGAGTTCAACCTTTTCAAGTTTCCAGTTCCACTGAGCTGACATTATAATAATGATGGTATTTGTACTATGGCACAATTAGCATTACTTTATGAATTCCTATAATTAATAAATTGTTAAAAGACCAAAGTAAAATTTTTTAAAAGTTGACTTTTTTTGGGAATATGAAATATGTGTACAAAATGCCCAATAACTTGACAATAAATGCAGTTAAATGATTTTTAAAAAAGTGTAAAATGACAATCAGCTTAATTTAAAGCTTTGTTTGAACAGAGATATTATGTATTTATTTATATGACATCATCTCTCACCCAAAATGATCATGGTGGACAGGTTAAATGTAACGAATATGTACCTTAGAATATGCCTTGGGACCTACAGTGTACAGGCCACAGACCTTCTTTCAGTGTTTATCTGAGCTCCTCTTTTTCTTCCCTGCAAAAACAATGAAAAAAGTGCATTAACTATGAATTCTAGGTTTGATTTTAGGTGTCTGAGTGGAGAATCCTTAGAAAGTCTTTGAATATTTCTGTACTTTTTCAAAAATTGCTCATATCAGTCTCAACAGAATTTTCAGCAACTTGATCAAGATTTTTCAAAGTACTCAATATCCATAGAAAACAATATTTCTTTATCTTGTACTCAAATTTCACTGCAAGTTCGTATTATTTCATAAATGCTACTTAATTGATTGACTATCAGTCAAATTATTAGTTAAATAAAGAGATTGGGAACAAAAAAGATAATGTTGGTAAACACTCCAGCCCATCAGTGGAAGTTGGTATGCACAGGTAAGCCGACCCCATGTGTCCTGTTAGCTCTGAGTCTCCAGACTACTCTGGGCGTAGTCGATATGGTTTATGAAAAATATTACCAGGTATTCAAAGAATGGTAATCAATTTATTGGGAGCCAGTTTGGCGAGATTATTGCACTGTACGTAGATTGTGGCCTAGAAAATTTTTAATTGGTATTCAGACCCCTATACAAATTCCAGATAATACGCAGTTTCTAAAGAAACTCATATCATATGAAACTCTCAGTCTCTCCCCATGTATGTATACATTTATATGTTTATATATCAGATGACTAGCTCAAGGTTTTCAGCATCTGAATAGCAAATACAGTTAAAGGACACACATTTTTCAGTTCCTAATTTGATTATGTATCCTGTTTTCTTCATAAGAAAATTCTCATTCTCTTATTAAATGTTCCTCTTATATAAAGTAATAATCAGCATGGTTAACACTGCAGATCATTTGGTTTGTATTGACAAACCCAGCTTCCACTCTTGGCTTTTCTGATTAAGAACTATTTGGCTTTGCACAGAAATAAATTATTGACTATATATGATATGTTTAGAACAGTGCCTGGCTCACAATAAGTGTTATGGCACATTTACTATTACTAAGTTACTCAATCATTCTGAAACTTGGTTTCTAAATCTTTAAAATGGGTAATTCATATGGTAATGTGTGTTAAGAACTCCATTGACTCTTCTGTCATAAATAAAAAGCTTTGTGTTAAGTTTTGTTTTATGCATTTTAAGTTAGGATTGAGTTTCAAGGACTTTTCCAGGCTCAAAGGAATGAAAATAAGATCTAAATGCTATACATCTATGTGCTTCTGACATTCATTTCTTTAATTGTACTAATTCATACACTCAATTAAAAGCACATAAATTAACTGACTGTAATATTTATTACAAACTTTCTATTGAAGTACAGTCAGTTACAATGTGTCACTTTCTGGTGTACAGCATAATGTTTCAGTCATACATACACATACATATATTTGTTTTCATATTCTCTTCCATTACTACAAGATATTGAATATAGTACCCTGTGCTATACAGAAGAAATTTGTTTTTTATCTATTTTTATCTATAGTGGTTAACATTTGCAAATCTCAAACTCCCAAATTTATCCCTTCCCACCCCTTTTCTCCCAGGGAACCATAAGATTGTTTACCATGTTTGTGAGTCTGATTCTGTTTTAGTGTCCTCTTTTTTTCTTTTCTTTTTTCTTTTATTTAGATTCCACATATGAGTGATATCATATGGTATTTTTCTTTCCCTTTCTGTCTTACTTCACTTAGAATGATGATCTCCAGGTCCATCCATGTTGCTGCAAATAGCAAACAGTATGGAGATTCCTCAAAAAACTAAAAATAGACTTGCCATATTATCCAGCAATCCCACTCCTAGTCATATATCTAGAGGGAACTCTAATTCAAAAAGATACATGCACCCACTCTTCATAACAGCACTATATACAGTAGCCAAGACAGGGGAGCAGCCTAAATGTCTATGGACAGATGACTGGATAAAGAAGCTGTGGTATATTTATACAATGGAATACTATTTAGCCATAAAAAATAAAACAATGTCATTTGCAGCAAGATGGATGGACCTGGAGATTATCATTTATTACAATTTTAATTAACAACTTTTAAAGTAAACCTCTAATGAAAAGTAAAATAAGGATAAAGGGAAACAAGAGAGTCAGCTAAGGTCAATGTTTGTACAGTAACACCAGAAATAGGTGGGAAGGAAAATGATCACCATAATATATCAACTTTATAAAATAACCAGTCATATATTTTCAAAATTTAAGGAATAACTTATGGTCACATGAAAAACATCTCTTTAGAAGACTCTGTTCATGGTTGTTACATGTTACATTTAAAAGGAAAATTATGCATTGCTAATTTTTAAATAAAACAAATTATTTTTAAGCAAATACTCATACACAAAGTAAGCATTTTGAAAGGAACCAAATATCCCTGAAGCAGAGCATTAACTAATATATATTCCTTAAAATTTCTCCAGTATTGTATGAACTCCATAGTTACTTAAAAAATCTTTTAAACATGTTTGTATACATTTTAAACCAGCTTATTTAGTATCCTGGAGCTTAAAAATGAAATTCATAATTTACATAAATTTAAATAATAATAAAAACATTGTTGACTTGTGGCTTTTTGTAATCTAACCTAGACATGCATTTCTTCTCATTTCAAGGTACTTATAATGAAATTTCACATTGATTAGATAGCATTTTAAAAAATTATATCATCTTAAAATTGTTGTCTGGGCATTGTGTTTACCGTTTTCTAAATTGCCTTATGAAGAAGTTAAGAAGACAAGTACCCTGATGGTTGTACATTCTTTAATGATTTTCTAGCCATTGTCAGTCCATTAACCTTCAAGACATTCCTGGATCACTATCTGTATCTTCTTGAGTTTGATCTAAGAGAAGTTCTACCCACATACATTGAGTAGTTGGAAAATGAATCAATATTGACATGTAAATAGATGTTCATATTTTAATGGTGTAAGGGAAAACAAATATTTAAATTATGCTCAGAGTGCTAACGAGAGTATTTTACAGAAAACTATGCTTCTGTACACCTGAGAGTCTATAGTTTTATGATTCTCACAATTAGGAGATACATGACCTGCACTTAAAAACATGCATGCCAATCAGTTACAGAATGAGACCCACCTGTGCACACTTCAATACAGAATTGTTTTCTTTTCCTTATGTATACTTCAGATTCATCAAGAGATAGATAAATGAGAGTTACACAACACGAATCCTTAATTTCAATGTTATTTTTAAGGAAATGACATAATAAATGAGAAGAGCCTTGATGTTCAGAGTAATACACCAAGGCAAAGTCTTAGCTTCACCAATCACATGTCATGTGACTTTTAACAAATTTGTAAGCCCTCCACAACATCTATTTACAAGTCACAGAGGATTATAGGCATTATTAGTGGGCAGGTATTCTTAATTTGTCCTTTAATATCTTTGCAATGTTTCCAACACTTTTTGGTTCCAATTCAAACATAACAAATAGATAAGTTTGGTCCAATGGCATAGTATTTGATTGCTAGTGTCATGTGATATATTTCCATTGGACTGCAGTGATTTTAATTACTCTTATAAAAGATGTGTTATTCAGTGAATCATATTAAAATATGAAGCAAATGATTTTGCACTAGTTTTTCAAGTAACAGTGCTAAGGTGAGAGTTCAGTGGGTGTGTCAAGCTAACCTGCATAAAATGAAGTTATTGAAATTGTGAATCTTCATGCTGTGAAGATTGAGATAAAATATAAAAATAGTGCAGAGACTGACATATGAGAGATGACCCTGAAAAAAATCTGGATCGACCTACCTGGGACTGTTGAAGCTGTCGAGGTGCAGAATTCAGTCATAATACAAAGTTGCAGGGTGGAGAGGAATGGAGCAATCTGCCTGTTTCAAATTATTTTGTGTGATGCTTGAATACAGACTAGAATAATAAAAGTAGAGATGAAAATTACTGCAGCTATCGGAAAGAGATCTAAGTTAAACCTCTCCTTCAGCAAACAAGAAAGCTGATGCAGAGGGCTTAACTGACTTGGTTCTTGAGGACAGAGCTACAACCAAAAGCCCACTGTCCTGGCACTGTTCTTCCCATTCTGAAGAAAGATGAAGGAAGGGTCAGGGAAGGAAGTAATAAGTGCTGGGTACCAGTTAGAGGCTCTATAATATGTCATTTAACAGTAATCATCCCACGTAGATGTCATGATGATCTCTTCAGGGGAGACACCTGAAACTCAATTCAGTTTAGTTACTTGTTCCCTTGACAGGTAACTACAAACACATGAATAAAAGAAGTAATCCTCTATCTAAATCTAGATCCTGAATGTAGATCCTGATCAAAAGTGCACATTTTTGAGTACTCTACTTTCTGGGAGATAGATCAGCACTTATAACCAGAAACATGCAGTAATTCACAAAACAATTACCAGCACGATTCTCTGCAAAATCTTCTAAATTTGCAATTTCAAAATCCAGATATATTTCCATTTCTTTTATCTATTTAAAATATTGTTCAAAATTGCACAAAAGTGATGTTTACAATTTCAAAAAAGAGCTCTTGGATAAAATCAAACCATAGGCAAATACACGAGCAACAGGCTTCAGAGGAGAATATACTGCCTAGTGTCATTTGTGTTTATTGCATTTTACTATAGCTTATAAAATGGAAAATTAAAAAATCCACAAAATGCAAATGTAGGTTTTTATCTTAAAATCTTCAAAATTTTTCTGTATGCATATATTTTTACTGAAGTATTTGTGGATACTAACTAATATATATAAAATAGATTAAAAACGAGTTCATACTGTATAGCACAGGGAACTATATTCAATATCTTGTAGTAACTTATGGTGAAAAAGAATATGAAAACAGATGTATGTATGTTCATGTATGGCTGAGGCATTATGCTTTACATCAATTTACTTTTACAGATAAGGAATCTAAGGCATCGTAAGTATAAATTTCTTATCCCCACAAAATTCTTATCTAGCTTTCCTGTAACAGTAAACCAACCCTACAAAAATTAAGATTAAGTGAAAACACAAATCATCACACAACTTAAATTAAAAGATTATCAGGAATGATTCAACATTAAATGCACAGGGAGATGTAATTTAATGGTAGTTCCTCTTATTTACTGGAAGCATTAGTTCACTACCCTTTTACATCTAAGCTCAATGTAAATATTCATATTTTATAATGTAAAACTTTGTTGAGGTTTTCTATATAATTTTCAGAGCATCTTAGAGAAGTGGAATAAATATTAATTAAATTAAAGTGAATTACATGAAAGGCAAACATTTATTGTAGTGGATAATTGATTTGAACTCACATATCCACAATTATACTGCAGATTTTTAAAATAAGTACAATGGGAAAATAATTATCACTTAGTTCTATTCTTTATTGTTAATTATATCCCTTTGATAGCTCTGATATTTAGTGAAAAATTCCTATATTCAATTTTACAGTATATAACAGGAAAACTACAGAGGGCATGTTTTACAGGTTATACAATTTGAGAATATAGCATAAGCTAACATTACGCCCACAGGGCCTGTTTATTTTAGTATTAACCTCTACTACTGGTTTCCCATCTGCATTTAATAATTTTTTATGCAATAAGATGTAAAATGGAAATTCTTTCTACATACATAAGTTTATCTATATAAATTGTTGATAGGCCCCCGTTCTAGTTTTATACTCTAGTCAAGCACAATGTCCATTTTTAAGGTTAAAGCAAACTAACTGTGATCATTCCTTTAATAGTTGTATCAGACAAGGTATATTCACTTACTGTAAATGTAGGTACAGATTTGTAAATCACTCTCATAAAATTAGCTCCAAAGATTTTGAAAATGTTATATTATCTGGATTCCTTATAGTAAACATCTTGTTGGGTGGTGGGAAAATCTGCTGTCTGATATTTGAAGAGGATCTAAACTTTGAAAATTAATGCCCCCTATTTTTATGTAAAATACACTAATATTTAATTTTATGTACTCTATAAATAAAATTCAAAAGAATATCTCTTAATTTTAGGCCTTATTATAATTCCCTAAATGTGTTAATAGCAACAGGATATCATAAACTGATTTTTTAGTGAGAAAATGATACGAAGAAGACAAATTAATCATAGCTGTGTAATTACCTAAATAAATAAAGTATTAAAGTAGCTGTTGTCAAGTACTGTAAACTACTTAAATGAATGTAATATACCATAATAAGTCAACTGAGCCAATAACTAAACACCTAGATATTAGGCTTATACTGTGGTGTCATCCATCGAAGTTGAGACCCTATGGTATGTTAGTTTGCTGGGGCCGCTATAACAAAGTACCAAAACTGGGTGTCTTGAACAACAGGAATCTTGTTGTCTCAAAATTCTGGAGGCTGGAAGTCGTAAATCAAGGAGTCTGCAGGATTAGTGTCTCCTGAGAGCTGTGAGGGAGAATCTGTCCCAAGATTCTCCCAGTTTCTAGCAGCATCAAGTGTCCCTTGGCTTGTAGATGAGGTTGTCCCTGTGCCTTCACAGCTTTCCCTTTGTGTTTGTCTGTGTGTGCCTGAATCCGTGTCTGACTCCGTGTCTGAATGTCTTCTTTTTATAAGGTCACAGTCAGATTAGATTAGGGCCCACCCTGATGATTATCTGCAGAGGAAGATTCTATTTCCAAAGAAGGTCATATTCACAAGTGCTACAGATTAGAATTTCAGTGGTGGGGGGGGTGTGCATAATTCAAACTGTAGCTTATGGATATCATATCAACTCATTGTATCACCAAGATTTTCCAGAAATAATGATAAACAGTGATTGATATTTGATATATGTGAATGTATGGAAGCAGCAAAAATTAAGCAGAAATACATTTTCTCTTTCAGTTAGCATCACATAATTTCAATCTTCCCTTATACATCCCTCATTCTTCCCAGTAATCTGAGTACCTGTTGTTTCCTGTATGATATATAAAAAATAATTCACGCCAGCACATTGGTAAGTTTCCATATTTTTAAAAGATGCTGCTCTAAAGTTTTGAATCCCAATCCATAATTACGATAACAATGCTTGTGTAGTGTTTTATCTCAAATCCTCATTTGCTTCTTCTTTCAACATACACTTATTGAATACCTACTAGGTGTCACAATTTTTTATCGGACTATCTCATTATGAATTACTTAAATAAAGCATATAGATTACTTAAATTGTTTATTTTATTTCAAAACTAAATTTCTTATCTTTCAGTAAATATTTGACTCCTCCCATTGTTCAGCATTCTATTAGGTACTCATGGAACAAGACCAATAAAGCCACTATCTTCACAGAATTTATATTCTAGTAATGTGACAGATTGAAAAAACACTAAATAAACCATTTCAGAAAGAGATGAGTTATAGAAGGAAAGTAGGACAGTGGGAGAGAGATGTAGGGAGAAGTTTGAGGATGGGGTGGACTTAGATACTGTCAAGGAAGTCCCCTCACGAGAGGTGCACTTTGGTTGTTTATAGGAGAAACCAAGTAACAACGCTCGAACAAATATGATTACCTATGTATAATGTTCTCATTTACACATCACATGTATAAAGTAAACTTTCTCGTGGGAGGGCTTTACTTTTCCATGCGTATTTAAGAACAATGACTCTTGCGAAGATGCCTGATGATTAAAAGACACTTCACTATGTTTGTTCATTTCATGTAGATATCAGCTCAAGCAACTACTAATTCACTCCAAATGAATATCCTCATATATCCTTGTTGTCTGCTTGCTTTTCTCCTCCCTTCCACTTTCTTATCCTCCATCTCCCCTAGGTTCTGAGATGTTGGAGAGTGGCTCAGGCTGCTCATTAGGAAATACAGCTGTGACACTTCTGAGAACATGGGCTCCATTTCTGTCAACCAGGCACAATTCACACATCTTCAATTGGCTTCATTATTTATTGTTTTGTAGAACAGTGACAGGATACTTGGCTCTGTAGGAAAAAAACAAAAAAAGAAGGCCAGCTCTTTCTGCCCCAAGGACAAGCAATTTAAGTTAGACAATTCAGACATAAAACACAATGGCTAAGAAACTGGTTCATTTTCAGAGTGAAAACAGCCTGAGTTTTTATTCTTGTTTGCAGAGGTGGCAAATTTACTGCGGGATACTTTTTTAAAGAACAAATAGATACAGAGAGACGGAAATGGAGAGATAGTCAATGCTATCTTTAAATTTTATTCTTTGTTCTCAAACCAGTCACTAGTTAAGTTTTATCCCCATAGTGAAATACTAGAAACGAAGTCCAGAATATAGCCTTAGATGGACACAGGTATACGGGGATATTCCATCTGATTACTGCCAAATGGAAAACAACTAAAACAGATTCAATGAAGTAAAATCCATGCCAAAGTCAAATGCAAAGTGAAAGTAAACAAAGCAATTATTACCAAAATTATGGGTGAAATAGTTTCCTAAAGATTATGAAATGCTTTTTATATCAAATCAGTGATCTGGAAGCAGTGAGGCAGAAATTATTGAAAACAAATGTGAAACCACGATGCTACTATAAAGTGCAAAACCTGTCAAATACACTAGATTTTTTAAAAATCTGAGAAAAGAATGCAAATGGTTTCTTCATTGACAATGTGCTAAATGATTCATAGTAGATGCTCAACAAAAGTCTTTTTTAAATAAGGGAGGGAGGGAGAATGATTTTTTCAGAGAACGAATGATTTTCAATCATAAGTTGCTTCCAAAATGTTAGTCTTTGAAATGTGACAGGTTTCTGGAAATTCTTGGAAGACTTTCTCCAAGACTACTCCATGATACCATCTACATTTCACCAAGAAATTCATATCTCACTACGAATTGCCCAAATCAAGCAAATGGACTACTTGTATTGCATGGTTTTAGGAGAATTAATGGAGTTTGAGAGTAATCAAAGAAAACCAGTATTTCAGGGTTTGGAGCCCTTCAGTCTAGGACAATTGTGGGTTAGCTGTTACCATGTATGTGTGATAAATAAACAGAAGGAAAACATGTAGGATTTGGGATCTTGGAGGCAAAGAGAGACTGGAAAGGAAAGTTAGACAAACACTTAGGGAAAAAAAAATTGCCACCATGTAAACCACCACAAATGTTGTGCATTCAGTTGTCAAAAAGGGTTACCAATGTTTTCGTTACATAGTTATCATTCACCTTTTCAAACTGTTTTAAAAGAAGAAGCAGAGAAAAATAATCACCCTAATCTGCCTTACTGACTATAGGCCGCTAGAAATTATAACTGGAGAATCTACAGAGACAGGGAAACAAATAAGTAATTTAATTCCCAACCTCCTGAAACTCATATCGTTTCAAATCATTCAGTGGATTTTATTCATTGTGCTTATTCCACTGTAAAATTAGATGTACAAAGAAATACATAATTCTTTGTGTTTGATATTGGCTATAAATCTCTAGAACCAGCTTAGGCTACAGTTATTTAAAACTATGTCTCATGACCACATTTGCAGGTTTTTTTCCAATATTTAGTTAATACTACAGAGACAGGTACTTATTAAGATTCATTTAGTGGTGAAGCTAAGGATAGCTTGCCTTCACATGCTGTTGGTGAGATACAATAATATACAATACAACTCTGTGCGTGGTACTGGATTTGTGCTCTGTCGGGAATAAAGTAGTTGGGAGGATATAATGATTGTCCTTTACAGCAACAAGGACAAATTCACACGTGCGCATTTGTAGGTGGAAACAGATCCTAGACTTTTATCATTCAAAAGGAAGTATAAGCACTATTAAGGAATAAAATATTACATATTTGGAGTTCCTCATCTATGATCCCTAATGCTACTAGGTCCAAGGTCCTAGATTCAATTCTTCAAAGATTTCATTATAAGATCAATAGGCACTGAGGAAAAAAAAAATTACAGCCATTTGGCAAAATTTTATTACAGTGTATTTATATTTCCATTACTGTGGATGCTTTATAAAATAGCCAAATATTTGGGACTAGCCAGGCTCTTGTTAGCAATGAACTATCACATCTGTGAGTGTTTTACAGATGGCAAAGACCTTTCAGCGGATGACACACCCAACTTCCTCCTGCTCCCCCATCTACCCTCTACCCCTTCCCTTCTGCAATACCCAACCATCACAGGCACACTGAGCCAGACCACTGTGAGATCCCTTTAGCCTGACTGTTTTATCTCCCTTTCTTTTCTCAGCTTACTCCACTCACATTTTCAGATCCATCACCCCTATGAATTCTAAAGATTGATGATTTATCATTTGAGTCTATGGCCGGCATTAGAGCTTCCTTCTTTTCTTTGTATTCTGGTTCCTCTTTTTATTTGGTTTTCAAGTATATGAAGTTTCAGTTTCCTTATAACCAAGCATCAATAAATGATAACCATTTCTAGGAAACAATTAATGCAATGTGAAAATCTGACTCTCATAATACAGTCTATTTTTAATAGGAAACTCTGATCACCATTATTATGTTTTTTAATTGAAATACAGTCAGTTACAATGTGTCAATTTCTGGTGGATGGCATAATGTCCTAGTCATGCATACATACACATATATTCATTTTCATATTCTTTTTCATTAAAGGCTATTACAAGATATTGAACAATAGCAATAAAGAAATAAGTGTTTTCCTGTGGAGAATCTGACACATGGTAGAATTAATTCTCCCCAAAGCTTATTCTAGAATCTGCCTAGCTAGCATGGTGAAAATTCTTGAACTTTTTCATTATAGCACAGAAAGATATACTGTATCTTTTCTAGGTAGTTTAAAAAGAAAAACCTATCTTTTAACTTACTTCTGGCATTTTCTACAAACGGGGTCACCTTACGGAGCTTCTGGCAAAACAGCTTTATGAGGCTGCTTCGAGACCATCCAAAAGACAGAAAACCTAGAATTTTAGAAGCCATTTGGAAGAATCTGTGCATGAGGAGCAAATGGGACCGAGAGCCAGCTGGAGCTGGGACCAGACATCCAGCAGAATTCCATCTGGACTCCAGTAGGACCTTCCCTTGCAGTCTGTGCAGCGTGGAGTGATCCTTGGCTTCAACCTCGTCTGGTTCTCTGGCCCTCACCTATCTGTTCTGACCCACAGCCTGTTCCACGTTTGACCTGCCCCGTTTTCCTGCTCTGACTTCTGGATGTACCCGTGTTGCCATGACAACCAGTCCTTGGTTTGGACTCAGCCTGGTTCCTGGTGGCAGCTTCTGCACTCACACACAGTCAGGTGCTCAGTTCCCAGCTTTGGATACATTTGCAATCTTAATTTGTTCACTTACTTCAGGCCTCTAATTCAGCCATAACCTCCTTGGTTTCACTCTTTGGAATCTGAGGTCTAGACCCATAGTCCCAAAAATGGGCCTGAAGTAGAAAACTTCAGCTTGATTATTTGATATTATTTGGGTCCTGTCCATGTCTCTCTTCAGTGGGTGGCTTCGAAAGAGCACTCTGTTAACCTTTAGTGGGGAATACTTCCCTACCCTAATCTAATCTTTCTCAAAGTCATGAGTAAATCAATCCTGCCAGCATGCATTTACTTTTCCATGAATGGTGCAAGTGTTAGCTTAAATGAATTTCTATCAATAATTCAATTTAAAATTATATTGAACATATCCAAGGGGAAAGCACATGTAGAGGACAGTACCTGACATAAAATAACCACATAAAGAATAATCAGACTATGGCAGGTGCCCCAGAGGTACATTAAAATCTAACAACAGCAAAAGCAGAGCAAAAGTGTTCATAAGTGGCAGAAATGCTGCACATTGGGGACACCAAGGAAGTCTTCCTTTTAGAGGTAGAATTTGATGTAGCTCTTTATGAACTAGTAGGATTTGGCAGAAAAAGGCATTATAAGTGGACCTAACAGACTAAAGAACAGTAAGGCGAAAAAACGTGGAATTGGTAAAATATAGAGCATTATCAGGGAAAGAGTTTTTTATTTTGGTGGGAGGATAATGTTGGTACAGGACAATAATAGGACAACAAAGTGGAGCAGTTTGCTGGAGTTTTCCACTGAGGGCCTCAGAGTTTGTGTGAGAAGGTTCACTTTTCTGTGCAGAGACTGGTAAGACGTTGTCTAATCCACTCATATCCTCGGAAGATTATTTTTTTATGCTGTAGGAGAGAGAGACTGAGATTGGGGTGGCTTATAACTATTTCAGGATATTACGAGATGGTGTGCGTCTTCAAGTAAAGGTCATGAAAGTGAGACTGTAGAAGAAATGGTGGGTAAGAGTCACACCGCAGGGAGTAGACATGAGGGTGCTAAATGTTTATTATTTTCCATGGGTAGATAGATCATAATTTACAGGCGAGATAAGTACATTTCTTCTTTTAGAAAGTAAACTTTGAAAGTGAAATCTTTCTGGAACTTCATGGAAGTTCTTAGGAGTCACAATACCGTCGAGAGCGGTGGTCCCCAAACTTAATGGCGTATCAGAATACCCTGAACAACTTGTTAATCTTTTTTGATTTAATAGATACTAGGTGAGGTATTTGAATCTTCATTTTGAAAAATCAAAAAACAAAAAACAACTAGCCCTTTAGGAAGGGATCTGAAAATTGCTGATTATTGGGCAAGAGGGTCCATACACAACCCCAAGCACTCCCAGAAGTCATAAGAAACTACCACGAGTGCTCTGACCTCGTAGTGTTGCTGTAAATTATTTTAGCACTGACTCAATAAAATGAATTCTTATTTATCCTTATCCCAACACAGATGAAATGTATGAACTATAAATGGCATAATTGTGTATGCAGGCAGGCAGGCAGATTATTCAGAAGAGGTGTTCAATGAAATAAATCTTGAACGTGTTTAGAAACTCTTTTCTCATTTTTTAATGGAAATCACCATTGGCCAAATAGACTAGATTGTGTTTCTCATGTAGCTAAGAGGCTAGTGAAGTTATCCCACAGTGGTCCGGTTGGATGGATTCAGTGTGTCCTGCTAGCAGAATTACAGTTGAAAGTCTGTGGTTCTTTTTTTATCTTGCTCCAAGCTCCATGGTGCTCAGCCAAGCAAGAAGCTCCAATTGCCTTCAAAGATGGCTCTTCACTCGGATGAGCACCGTAGGGTGCGGAGCAAGACCGGGGTTTGGCCTCGTGCAGGAAGCTTTAACATATGCCTCGTTTTAGATCAGCTTGTGCCTAAAAAGGCTTCCACGGAATTTTCAAGGCATGTCCACATCTCTAATATACAATAGGAAATTATGAATTACAAACTAAAACAGAGTGAACCATATGTTTGCAAAAGACAGGCTATTAGGACAAAAACGTTTAAAGATTAACTGATTTCCATGTCCGTGTTCTGTCTGTGCATCTAGTTCATGTGTCAGAAAATACAGCAACAATTCATAGGTCAGTGGTGCCAAGGTGTTTGCAGATAAATACATATGCATAATCATTTATTCTGTGAAAATTAATTTGCATATTTTAGGATATAGGCCACTTTCCTACATTAGCAAAGATATTGGCATGGTTATGAAAACTTTCATCTTTACTTCCCAAATCGCTTTTTGTCACTGACTTCCAAAAATGATAATGTGTGCTCTATTCCCCAAGGCCTTCTCAGGCAGTGCTAATTCAGCAGCATTTTTCTCTCATGCTGTCAGGTTCTACCCAGTGATTTTTTTTCCTGACGTTTGGAAAGATCCTCCTGCTTTCAGAGATATGGAATAGCAGTCATGGTTAAAGGGTTTTCTGATTTTTGTATTTGTTGTTTTTTTTTTTCTTTTTGTGTGTTTTTGTTTTGCTTTGGATAATTGTACACTTTAGTTTTAAATATCTCAAGATATTTCCTAGGTAACATAACTGAGAAATCTGCCCCAAAGTTTACGAAATATCATAAACCAATAAATATCATTAGATGCTATGATCTAATCAAGACTAGGACAACTTATTTGCCCCCGCGTCTCCTTCCTTTCACGTCATTTAGGTTAGGGCTGTTAAGGTTCTCCAGTGGAGACTAGTTTGACAAAAGGTTGAAGAGAAAAAGAAATTGAATTGTGTCTTCTAACATAAAATATATCATGTCAATGCTTATTTTTAAAACTTTAAGTGAACTCAATATTCTTTGGTTATGTAAAATAATGTGAGGGTTTGAAATCTAAACGTAGAAGTGTTTCAATTCAAAATGAGCTGCAAGTCTTAGCCTTGAACTCTCTTGTAGTGTTTCTCGCTAACTCTCACATAACATACCATGTTTCAAAACTGAATTATTTACGTCTTGCTTGTCTTCTCTTATTTGCCCTTGACGAATGTTGAGCTGGAGGTGACCAGACCAGAGCTCTCTACCAACACCTTCCTTCACCCCTTGATCTTCCACCTCCCCATCCATCCTTTCCCACTTAGCTTTTCACACTTGTCTGAGAGTCGACTGTGTGCCAGGCCCTTTGCCAAGTACTGAATACGAATTATCTTGGACAGTTGATGTAAATTAGGAAAACTGCTTGGTTTGTTGACATTTAAGTCCTATTTTCCACGTTGCCTTTGAATTATTTATTTTATTAGTTCTTTTGGGTTTCATCTTTTATATACTTGATATTTCCTCTCCAAGTTGCTAGCTACACTGAAGGATTCAAAGTTTCTGGAAGCCTTCCCATCCCCACTCCCCATGCCCTACCCCAAATATGCACACTCACAAAGCACACACATGAATGGTAATTTTTCAGCATGTTGTCACAGCATTAACCTAATGTGGGAAAGGAAGCCTGAGCTATTTTATTGATTGGCTTTGAGTGATTATACCCTAAAGAGTGTATGTGTTAATGCCAAAGGGCTATGCTATTAGAACTTCAGAACTATGTGATTATAAGTCTAAATCAACCAGAAAATGCAGTTTGCTCAAAGTCCATTCTCCCCTGTTTATAAATAGCATATCTGGAAGTTAGTCATGTAACTCCATCGGTCCATGGAGAGGATTCGCCTTCTGGTATCAGTTTGTGTATCTGTGCATGTATTTATTTGCTTATGATGAACCTAATTATATTTGTTTGTGGATAAAACTGCGGCCAATTTCCAACTTTTTCATTTGAATTAGCAGCAAATTATGGTCCTAGGGTTGGTTCAATGATGATTTCATGGTCTAACCCAGATAAACAAGGGTAAACCTCAGGGGACCTCTCAGTGGCAAAGCAATTTTAATTAGTAAAAGATCCTGAAACTGCAGACTCCAAACAAACAGTTATTCAGCAGACAATTTGGTGCCATCAGTCAGACTCCTCATTCACAACTTATGAAAGACAGGGAGCTTAGGGGAAGAACTGGTGATGGGTAATAAGAAGTGTCACTTAGAGTTAGTTCCTGGAAGTAAAGATCAAAGTGAAGGGGACTCGTGCTCCTGGCACTAGAACTCATATCAAAGTGTCAGGTTTCCGAATTATCTCAATTCTGCAGTTCCAGCCAGGGCAAGGGAAATGCTCAGTTCACTTTCTATAAGGAATAATAGTCTTCATCTTGAAATTCTTAGCTCTTAATTTTTATTTCCTATTAAAGGTCATAGGAAATGGGAGCATAATTATAGCTATCGCTAAACTAACAGGTCACCAAACCAAGTCCTCGAGAAAAGTCACTTCATGCCAGGGCTTGATTTTTCCTCCGTTTGTTCGTAAATACTAAGCTGTTAAGTTTTGAGGATTTTTACTGATATCCTCCTCACTGCTATTTTCAAAAATTACTTTCTCTGAATACTCTCTATGAATTGTTTTAGATTTCAGTTATTCGTAATAAACAACTAATAATATAGCATGAATAATAAATTGCTAGATGCATTTCTAGAAAGCATCACTACAGTATTTGCACTGTGCAGGCTTAAAACTACTGTTGCAATTAGAAATTGTATATGGAAGAAAATCCTCACAACCAAAACTTTTGGTTTTTTCAAAGAGGTGTTCCATGTGAATTTATTGGTCATTGGAAGTCAGATACCTGGGTAGATCAGTCATCATAATCAGTTAGGTAAGTGAGTATCAATATTTGGACACACTTTTTTCATATTCTCAGGCCAGTTTATCTAAATGCAACCTTACTACTCAGATACTGAGATGATTCATTAATTAGCCCAAAGATGGCCACAAAGGAAACTATGAAAAGTACGAAGCAGAAAAGTATGAAGAAATAAAGACCTCAACTCTATCCTCTGCAAATAGCCAGGACAGGTCTTGCTTCTCCAGGTGGATGAAAGCTGGTGTTGAAGGCATTTAAGATAAAAATAAATAATTCCACTTTTCCAAGGAACCTTTAGCAGGCTGGAAACTTTCTCCTCCTCCAATATTCTTTTTTGAAATCCCAAGCCTCATCAAATTATGATTTGCTCAGCTGTATGGTGGTGTATTATTTTCAACTCACAAAGAAAAGTAGCTAGGTGTGCTTGTGTGTGTATGAGAGAGAGAGAAATTTTGAGCACTCATCTGCTTTGAACACTGGAAAGATTTAAATAATTCCCATTTCTCAGGAAGTACAGCTTCCTTCAGCAGTTAATAGTCTGGTTTAAGCACCAGTAAAGCTATGGTGCCTGAAAAGCACCGTCCTCAGCTCTGCAGCTCCTTGTCACAGGCCACCTTGTCTGCCCCTGGCACATGCACTGGTCCTGCAGTAAAAATGAGCTAAAATACACACCCTCTCCCCAAATCCACTCTCCTCTGAGGCAAAAGTCAGACCACATTTTTTTTTAATGATTCCCTGGGTAGAGTTAAGTTGAGAACAAAAGAAAAAGTAGAGAAAGAAGAGACCAAGGGCTCGGAAGGGGTTGGTGGCATTGGGGAGGGTGTACAGAAACAGCAAAAGGAAATAGAAGTTTTCAAAGTTGCTCAGGGAGAATCCAGCAGAATGGCAGTGCTTTAAAATTGGCGAAGAAAGTTAAAACCTGCTAAAGAATAAGCAAACATTCTTTTCTTTACTTCTTCTGCCAAACACACAAAACATACACCCCAAATGGAGGGATAAGCCACTGTAAACTGCATCTGGTCTCCCATGTTCCAAGGCCTGTTTTAGTGAAGTCACTTTTCTGTAAATCTTTCTGGAATGATTCAGAGCAGTGCTCCCCTCCAAGGATGTAAAACTTGGACTTATAATTGAGTCTGACAGTGTTAGACCTCTTCATGGATGACGAGCATGTGCACAAAACATGCCTTTGTGATTGAAATTCTGTGACTCAGTTAATACTTAATGAACACTGATCCAAGGCTAGGGATATATTTGGCAGGAAAGCAAACATAAGCCTATCTTCATGGTGCTTGGAAAATAGTGGATGAGCAGCCAGTTTATCATTGTATTGACTATTTTCTGTATTTCTGTCATTTAAAAAAAAATTTGAGTCACTTTTCCCGTCATTGGGGATAATGTCGGGTGTATGTGTTTTGTTTCGTTTTGCAAGTGGAGAGAATACATGCAATTAACAACAAGGAAAGGGACCTAACCCTTATACTTAAAAAGTGCGTCCGGGAGCAAGTTAGTTACTGAACCTCTTTTTGTCTGTTTCCTCCTTTGCAAAAAGTCCTTAAGTCTTCACTGAATATAGTCATTAGTATAAGCACCTAATACAGTGACCAGAAAACAATAAATGCTCAAAAATATTAGTTCCTTTTTTTTCTTCCTCTTGGCTGCTAACATAGTATTTCATCAGATCTGAGAAACCACAGATTGCAAAGAAAATATTTAACCATTATTTTATGTACCATTAAGAAAGTAATGTGTAAACAAATGGGTGTTTAAATTGTGTTCAGGAGGCACAGTGGTTTTGGTGTTTCAAATTTGAAGGTAATTCATGTTAATAGTATAGAAAGAGATGAAACTTATAATCACTATATGTACACACATTCACATATGTATTGAGGAAGGCATGGAAATAAAAAATAAATTAACTAATATAAGATCATGCCTAAATAATACCCTTAAGCATTGCTTATTTTATAGTTTAAGCAACGATCTGGAACAAATGAATAAATAATCTTTAAAACTATAGATGTCTTTTAAGCTAAAAGAAAATTTGTTTTTATTTCTACTGGAGAAATTAGAATAGAAAAAGAAACACTTCTAAATTAAATACAGCTCAATGTAACAGTGTTTCTTCTTATTGTATTTATTATTTTTAAGTAGGAAACACTTATTTCTAAATGTGTTGAGTTATACTGGCATCAATCAACCAAATTATCCAATAGTGTTATCTCCCAAAACAAATTTGATTGTTATAAATAACTTGAGGAAACTCAAACCACTCAACACGCATACACACAAACGTAAGCAATCGAAGTCTAGCAACAGGCAGGATTCCTTAATAAGACTTCTTTGACATGGAAGCACTGGAAGACTAACATTATGCTTCTAATAAACATGATGATATACAGAATAATCCACGTAGGTGGCGCTACTTTGAACTCACAAATGTGTTCAGAGTTTCGGGATGCCTTTCTCTGTTCCACTGGCAGGAAGAGATATTATGGCACACATTTCCATGAATTCTCGGAATATAGTACACACATACACACATGCACGCACACCATTCAGGTCTATTGGATTCCAAAGGATTACTTGCATACTGGATTTCAAATTGCTGTAAAACCCAACACAGAGAATTTTGTTTAAAGTCACATTTGGAGTCAGAAAGTCTTTAACCTAGCCAAAGCCATTCTTGTGACATAATCTGGGCCACCAAGGGGGTCCTTGCCTGCCAGTCTCTTTGTCCTCCTCCTACTTGGCATGTTTCCTGAACTGCTTGGGATCATAGCCATGTGAGAATCCCGTATGATTAAGGGGCTTTATGTGCAGGCAGACTGATGCCAGATGCCTTCCTTTCATTTGTTGTAGCCCTTCACCTAGAAACAACAGACGCAGTGGTGACCCTGTGAGAGCTGTTCACAGTAGGAGAAGCTAAGGAAGAGCTCGCTGGAAGCTAAAATGATCCGCTTAAAGGAGCAGAGGCTTCCCTAACTTCTTTGGAGCATAAGTAGGAACTCCTGTAAATAGCTATCACATTTTAGATCCATTTATCTAGGTGCCCTTTATTCTGGGCTCTGAGAATCCTAATGAATTCTAACGCCAACTGCCTGGTGGCCCAGGCACACAAGTGTAATTAAAATGCTCATGGAACTTTGCTTGAGAAAGCTCCTTTCTGTTGTTTCTTTTTCTTATTCCTCCTACTCTGACTTGCTTTTCTGGGGCAAGAGATAGTTCTCCTTTATACTCTATTTTAAATGTTCAAATATTCTTGCTTCCTTTTGGGAATTCAAGAAAGGAATAGCGCTATCTTGGAGTTTGCCAGGGAAATGGCCAAATCTGTTAGCTGTTTCCCTTTCTCTATGTAAAGTGAGATCTAGGGTGTACCTAACCATCATAAAAATGTTCAAACTTGGAATTTTATAAACATGCATCTTCTCATTAGATTATTCTCCACTAGTGGGAAGCGCTTTTACAGGACTATTAACTCTTAGAGGCACCTCTTTCAAGGGACTCCAGAGAAGGGGATCTTTTCAATGTCCCCAACCCCCAGTGCTCTTAAGGGATGCATGCACCTTTAAATGTGTGCAACTTGCCTAGAAGGAGTCATTTTCACAGTAGAAGAATGACATTAAAAAAATAATGATAAAATATCATTAGCTTTCAGAGGAAAACTGTAGAATTTTTATTTCTTTTAGGAGAGAACAAAGTACCTAACTAAATTTGTTTTTCAAAGAGTAGCCCAAATGCAAGGAATAGGGAACTTTTTTAATTAGGATGTAATTCCAGAAACCTCTGATGGCATCTTAAACTCTTCAGAATATGGAAATTTCAAGCTTTCTCTGTTGATTAACTCAGTTCACTAACACTGGAATGGACAGGGCTCATCACTGCTAAGGTTTACTATCACACTTGAAATCAGCAGGTCAGTGGGGCTTCCTTGACTATGCTTATGCTCACAACTGGGTTTGTTCAGTAATGAGCTGAGCTAAGTAAATGGCCCAATGACAAGCATTTTGCTTTGGTTTTGCTTTTTTCCTTTTCCTTTCAAAATCTTTCTTTTGTTTTGCCAATATGCCTGCTTTTCTGGCACACCTGCTTTTCTCCTCTGATAGTGTTAGTTCTCTCAGAATCAATTGTGAGCAGCTTGCAACCAAATGCCTGATTAAAAAGTTAGCAGACCTTGAGTGCAATTACTTCAGCTCTATAGCACTCAGGCATTAAACCCGGTGTTAATTGTTTCCCATTTTTGTAACGATCCTTATAATAGGATAAAAACAGAAGAGATCATTTCTTGTAGTTAAAACAGCAGAAAATAAAAAGTCATCCACTGTGATTAATCATTGCAATATGAAATTCGACACTATTAGGAGTAAATACATGTTAGTATAATTTTGAATTCCAGCAAAAGTCATCATTCATTCCATGTCAAAATGTATATTGCAAAAGATTATCTGCCTAAGAAGGAGATTTTTGTAATAAATAATTTATGTAATCACTTAGGATTTTCATATTTTCCCTGAGCGTTATTTACCTTAATTAATGTTTATGATAAATACATATTCCCCTTTATTACATAAATCACTTTATGGTCAGAATGGCATATATTTTCAAATGTATTACAATTTTTAAACTGTTTAAACTAAATATTTTTAAAGGATTGACTTTATATAAAGAGAAGGAACATTAAGAAGGTTGTATGAAAAACGTATTTTAGCCAAAAATTCCTCATCTAGTATTTCATAACATTGAAAAGATTGTTTAGAATTTTATTATTTAAAATTCCTAATGTTTAAATGTGCCCTGCACGTGTGAATAAAGAAACACTTGAAGACTCTTACCCCTTTTCTATTTCCCATTCTGTACAGCTATTTTGTGCCTCATTTCTTTTTCTTTTTTTTCTAATCCATGATCAGGAAATTAAACTCCATCGTTTGTCAGGGTTGTACTCACTGGGCCTAACCTCTGGTTTAGATTGTTGAGATTCAGGCTGTGATTCTGTATTTTCTTTCATAACAGTGGGGTCATCCCTGGCACAGTTCTCTGTAGTTCCCAGAGAGGAAGACATTGCAGGCAGGGATACAACTTGTTGAATGGCCTTCAGAATTAAAACAGTGGGGAAATTCACTGACACAATCAGCAGTTCTATACAGTCCATTTCACCTGCACTGACATACCCTTTTTCAGGTGTTAAAAAAAATGCAGAGTTCCTCTGCTTATTTTTTTTTTCTTTCCATCAGTCAACTCAGGTAAATTTTCAGTATTATTTTCTGAACAGTTAAGTATTTTTGCTTCATGTTTAAAACAATATTCAATCAAGCTAGTTCTTTTATTTTGGCATTGTCATTAAGGGAAAGAAAGCTTTATGATTATGTAGATTGTTACATACTTTCATGCAATACATATTTTGAATGCCTGTCAGGTGTCAGGGACTATGCTAGGTGCTGTACATAGCAAGTCACTTAAGATATGGTTCCTGACTTTGAGGATTTTCTACTTTTAGTTCTGATTAGTAATAATTTTCTTCATGTATGATTTTGATCATAATTTCAGATAATAAGCTGAAAATAACAGATATCCAAAGAAATCCTGAAACAAACAATGAAGAGTGTATCAAGGTACTGTTATTAAGTACCCTGCATTATTAAGACCTAATGATTAAATCCTAAGAATATAAACATCACTACTGTTACCAACTCCAAAACTCGTTCTGCTTACTGCACTACAGGCCAATAAGTTGGGAGGCAAGTTGTTGGGGCAAGGAATAAAGACTGTATTCGGAAAGCCAGCAGACAGAGAAGATGGGGGACTGATGTCCTAGAGAGCCATCTTCACTGAGTCAGAATTCAGGCTCCTTTTATACTAAAAAGGGGAGGAAATACGGTGGGTTTTGGAAGCATCTTGGTGTCAGAGTCCTTTGTTCTTGCAGCTGTCCACGTAGGTCAGGTCACGATGTCCCTGTAAACCTCCAAGAACACAAATGTTATTTTTCATTCTGCAACTTTTTGAAAAAATTTATATGAATGGGAAAGTGTTATACCCTTATAGGTCAGAGCTTTGAGAATGGGCTAGCCTGCATATTTCAGGCTTGAGGCAACATTTTTTCATAACAGGTGCAGAACCAGCCTGACTAAGCACAGGAAACAGCACAGGATTAGAGCTAAAGGAACAGACCTACTATGGAGTCAGATTTGTTCATCCCTATTACACTACAGACCATGTTTATGTTAATGTATTTTGGTGGGAGCACTAAAAACAGGAGAGCCTCAGAAGCATTGGGAAATGGGCTTCAAAAGTATCTAAATTTTTAAATGACACCTTCATTTAGGGGATATAGAGTTTACATTCCAGAAAATAAAGCAAAAAATGTGGACAAGGGGCTACTTCTGAAGAGTTATTTCGTATTTTTTTATGGAATTATAAGCTAGTGTGACTGTGAATTGTAGTCCCCCAGCATCTGCCAAGTAAACACGCATGAGCTGCCACATTCCTTATTGGAAGACTTCCCTAGGTGAGTTGGGTCCTTCTATAATATACTTCTATTGCACCCTGAATTTCTTTCTCATGAAAGCTAAGACATTGGGAATTACTTATTCCAGTCCATAGCACTTACTAGAAAGTAAGCCTTACGAGTGGAGAAACTGCCATTCTTGATAGAAAAAGTCCCCTCAGTTTCTAAGAGTACCTGATAGAAAGTGGGTGATTAACAATTTTTGTTGAAAAGGTGAGTAAAGAGCTCTCAGGGATTTCTTAAATCTTAAACTAGTCTGTCTTAGCACATATTCCCCACACTTACAAATTATTCTAATAGTGCACTTTCAGGCGAGTCCACTTTATGAGGACTGATAATTTAAGTAGTTTTCCTTTTACTTGATTTTGTTAATAGGTACATCTCTTGCATACAGTTTATATGTATGCAAACTCAGTGAATAGAATATGTTGGAAGATTTTTAACATACATTACTGAAATAAATTTAAATCTCAAGTTGTTCATTTTTAACTCCTTCCTTCACCAGAAATGCTGTGATGGTACTTTTTGCTCTAAAAATTTGGCTCTACTGACATTAGGAGCGACTATATGTGTATAAGAGTCAGATGATCATCTCCGTGCACAAAAAGAGGTTTTTTTCCTGTCAGTTTCCCAGGAACTAAAATCGGTTAGCTGCCATGTTTGATCCGTTATCATCCACCCTGCAGTTCCAATGAAAATCTCCTAGATTTTCATATCTATGAAAAGTTAGTGATCAAACAAGGCATCTGAACTACATTCTCCATGTGCTTTGTCAGTTTGTGAAACCTAAGATAAGATTCCTCCTGTAGACTTTAAGCTCTATGATCTATTCCAGGAAAAGTAATTCCTTAATTCCCAAAGTGCCATCATCTATCTTCCATCTGTCAGGCTAGGACATGAACTAGATCAGAATTATTTTCTGATATGAAGAACATTTTATATCACCTTCCTGAAGTTAACCATCTGAAATGTGTCCCTAAAAGTGTCAAAATTGGTTTATATCCTTGCAAAACACAAATTAAAATGTCTATTTAATGGAGAACTTTTTAAAGTTTATACTGTTTCAAAAATGTCAAAAAGGAACAAAGGACAATTGTAGACAACAATCACAAATTGTGCATACAGAAATATTCTTTTTTGAAATGCATATAATTATATAAATATAGAATGTTTATTTATGACTTAAAAAGGATCAATTATGGCTAAATATAAGAGTGATAATACATGAGTATTTCACACACACACACACACACACAAACACTCACACAAACTCAGTAGAAGTAAAATTCAATACATGTAGAACAGTGTTATCATTTAAATTCCTTGAAAATAATCTGAAATCCTCTTCACTTTTACTACTAAAATCTTTGTCTACCTCCTCTCCCTGTTTAATTCTTAGGTTTTTTTTTTGAAAATTAAACTTAATTTTTAAAGCAGTTTTAGGTTTACATAAAAATTGTGCACAAACTATGGAGTTCCATATATAGTTTCTTCCAGAACAGCTTCACCTATTAACATTGTACATTTGTTTGGTACATTTGTTACAATTAATGAACAATATTGATGTATTTTTAGTAACTTAAGTTCATGGTTTACATTGCTGTCAGCTCTTTGTGTTCTAATATTTTTTAATATATCCTAGATAAAACAATTCTTCTTTCAAATATTTAATTGTAATTTTCTCCCATTTTACTTAAGTATGCATATTTAAACAATGGCTCACAACAATAATTTTATTAAAAATAATTTTTTCCTGACTAGCAATTTGTCCAGCAAGTTTAACATTATGTATATAGCATAATATATTTCTATCAAGATCCTAAATATAAACTTTAGGAAATTTGGCATTTGTTTTTTCAAATTGCAGGGCTGTAGTAAGTTGTTCTCGAAATTTAACGCACAGGCCAAATTGTACTATATAATAAGTTGTTTCTGTAAATGTTGTAAATGTTTCATTCTGGAACTGCCTTTCCATCTTTGTCCTGGACAAAAAAAGAAGGAATTTCTGGGCACACATGTGGGATCTCAGAGTCAAGGGGGCTTAAAAATGTTTACTTTCTTACCTTCAAAAAATATTGCTAAGATTTTGTAATCTTTACCTTCTGGACTGGGTAATGCTGTGTCCACATTTGGAACATAATATTTGGGAGTTTTTGTCTCTCCAAAAGTAATACATTTTTCTGAATAGAGCTCAATATTACATAGATGCTACCTAAATCGACAGAACCTTTTGACATACAGAAGTTTTTGACTGACGTTTGGATTTTAGATTTGTATTCAGGGAAAGCAAATTATCCTCAGCAAACAAACAACTGAGATTGGTGACTCGGTGATGTTTTCAGAGGAAAGACTAAGAGCCACAGGGCAAGTAGCGAGTATCACTGAGATGTAGGATTTTTGTTTCAAATAACAGGCTCAAAGTCACAGTGACTGTCTGCAATACAAGGTGAATTTTTTTTTAAAATAAAGTCGAGCCACTTTGAATGTTTAGAACAAAGTCTGCTCTACCCAGGAGAAAAGAGATATGAAATCTTATTCATGTTTATTTCAGCTGGGTTAGTTTCTCTGTTTTCTTAAGATCATTATAAGGGCTCTAACAGAGTACAGTAGGTAGTTACATATTACATTTTTCAAAGCAAAAGCAACTTAAAACATCTTCCTCTAGTTTATCAGAACATCAGTGTTTTACACTCTACTGAATGATGCTTATTGATACTTTCAAAACTATTTTGATAGGATTTCCATATGCAAATATTACTGCTCAATACACATGCAGCAAGCTTGTGTCGTGAGGTTTTTCTCAGATTTCGGCAATTCGAAACCCCTTATGAAGATCATTGCCATTCATCTCATAGTCTCATACCATACTGCCTTCACTATTCTTCCTAAATTTAGATCCAAAAAGGTCATTCCTGTATATAAGCCAAGAACAAAGCCGAGACTGATGCTCATCTAAGGAACAGAAGTGACACGCTTCAAGGAATGCTGTCCTTCAAACTGGCCCTCTTCTTTTCCTCCTCAAGATCATCCTTTCTCAAAATATTCTGGAACTGCTCTTTTGTAATTGTCCTCAAAGATGGTTTTTAAAGCCATTGAAGAAAATGTACCATGTTATTCTGTACTCTCTCCTCTTAAAAATGCTATTGTTCCTCATTACAGATGGCTGTTAGTTGTTTCAAAAAGTAAAATCAGATCAGAAAAGGCAAACAGTTGGCACCTTGAGACACTGCAATATAATGTCACCACAGGCTCCCAAAACAATTCAAGAGCACAAACTGCAAAATCTCTAAAAATATAGGGGCACCATTTCTAGGTTAAGTTCCTCCTTCTTAAAAGAACTAAATAGATGTTTTGTATAATTTCCATTTATTTAAAAAATGTTTTTACTCATCTTGTAATCACAATTATATATGGTGAGTTCTATACTCCGTGAAGTATCATTGCTAAGCAAGTAACTTTTTTGTTACCAGGTAACAGTATACATTATGTGGCACTAAATATAACCAGGAAGTTGCATTCTTTTTGGAGTGCACCTTGTGGTATCAGATTTGTCTAGATTAATTCAGGTTTTCTCAGATTCAGTTAATAAAGTTTGGATTTCATTTTCAACATTAATAAATAAAGCAAAGATTTCATATGCATTTGACAATTTCCTTGTCTAAGAATAGGAAAATTTCACATGCTAGCTAAGACATGTGCATTATGTCTGTATTGGAGTTTGTGCATAAATTTTATTTCATTTGTATATACATACACATACACAAATTTATGTATATGTTGTAGATATATTTTTAAAGTATTCTCATTTTCTTCCTAACTTATTCTGAGAAAAAAAGAAATATGACTTGAATATCAAACACTCCTAATCAAAATTTTTCAACTGCAAACAATATTTAAATCAATATCCTTTGAGAGAACTAAAACATGACAAAATAAGAAAACACTCGCCTTTCACAGTAGAAGTGTTTTTACAACACAATTACAAAGGATAAATGAAATTCTGAGTAATTATTTAAAATCTGATGGTAAATACATACACCATTTTTAGAGAATATCTAGTCATTCTATATCAACCTCTATCAATGTATCACCTGTTAGATAATTTACCAATGAGTCCAAGATTTCAGATGAAATTTCAAGGATGCTTGTTTTGTGTGTGCTCCTTATGGCAAAGACAATTTCTTCCTTATCTGTGCTGTTTCCTCCTCCCCTATTCTGGAAAAAAACATTTCTCAAATATGTGTCATGTTTACAGAAAAGCCTAGAAAAAAAAAATTCAATAGTTGGTCAATAGTGTCTTGCCAGTGCACACACATTTCCACACCCTCTAAGTGTAACTTGAACTTTGACTTCTGTTTTGTAGATGATGTCCTACTATCCATCTTTTCTATGCAAATTAGTCCCCCATTAACTTGCCCATGAGGATTAAGTTATTTATCATGACTGTTTGAGTGGCTCCTCCTGGTGGCTCCAGTAGTTACATGATACTCTTCATATTTGAATCATAGACTAGAAAGAGGCCCCTCTGCCAGAAGTATCATTCCCTTTGACATTTTCCTTTTTTGCTGAAGACAGTATGATGGATATCTCAGAATTTGTTATCCATAGACTGTTAGTGACATATCCTTTACATGTGTTAGGATTAGTTCAAATAAGTTCTTATTCCTTTACTGCTTCTGAAAAGAATTTTTGTGTTCTTCTTTATACTATAAAAATAAGACAAAAAGTTAAATATCAAAATGAAACAGGAGTGTTTGACACAAGATTGATTGTAACAGATTATACCACATTTTAGGCACAATCCTTCATGAGGGCTTTGAGCAGCCTCGTCGTACAGTATTTCTTGGAAAATTTATACAGGTTGCTTCTTGCTTCTTCTATGCTCTATATGTTTTATTCTTTAAATTGCAATAGGGGATCCTCTAAACCTTTGAAATACTAGTTTTCATTCTTACTATGTAATTATGATCTTTCACGTGTTCAGTAATACACAAGGGAAGTTTGAAGTGTGTATGTGTGTATTTAAACTCTTTTGAGTCAAATATCCATGGTCTGAGGTTAATTCTAATATAAAATCGGGGCTACCTCTTAAAAAAATACAATTTACTTAAAGAAAATACGACCTATCTTGGTTTTACGTCTTCCTTTGTATTGAGAATTAAGAGCGAAAAGCTAGAGAGATACCCATTACCTCTTTAGTTAATTCTGCTAAAACTACCTGACAAGAATTGTCAAATCCTAAACCAAATCAGACTCTATTTCTGTTATCAATACTGACAAGATTCAATGCTTTTCTTTAGTGGTTTTTTCAATTAACAAAAGAAGGCTCACTTTTTGTAAATGACCCGCATGCTATGTCAGTGGGTTCTATATTTTTACTGAATAACAGTAATAACTTCGTGGAATTCCTAATTAAATTGCTATAACTATCATGTACGCTGATTTTGTAAATATGATAAGGATAACTTCCTGTGTCACATGGATTTGTTTACACTAGAAAACTAAATTGCAAAGGACTCCTGCTGAGTTGTTTCTTCCCTATTTCTGTGCATATAATTTATAGATGCAAAAATTCTGCTTGGAGATTCAGGAGCAGCTGCTTCTGTTTAATGCAGTCATTTTATATTTTATATGCTCAGATAAAGTGCTGCATTCCTACTGGGCAACACTTAACTGTAAGAAATAGGTTGAGGGTATTTCTGATAGCAGGAATTAGATAAGAATATAAGGAGCAAAATAACCAACAATTCTGACAATTCATAATCCTCTCTGCTTGCTTTGGAACCCAGAGGAAACTTAGGACTGTGGTGATGCCACCAAACCAATGATGAAAGTTGATTCAAACCCTTGTTCCTGTCTCTGGTGTCCCACAGGGGAAATGATATAAGGAGGAGACTCCTGTTTTATGTTTGTTTCTAATATTTAAATCCAAGCACCATGGTTACACCCAAAAAGACTACAAAGAATTTATTTTCTCTCAAGTTCCTCAAAGCTATCAATTTTTTTTTGCACATGAAGAGAAATGCTTCCTGTCTCACAAATCATATTGAGATCAAAAGGAAATAAAAATAAAATTACATTAAAACTTTCATCGTATGTCATTGCCGTGAGTCTTCCAGCCGTATGCAGTCCTGAGAGGTATTCAATGCCCTGTATTTACAAGGCACAAAAAGTACAGGTCTTTAATCTGAGGAAGTCATTTCACAAGACCTTTACAAAGTAAAGTAAACAGGCTAAGTTTAAGTTTAGTGTGAGCTTCCCACACACACGGAACAAGCTTTCTACATTAAGCATGCAGTTGAGTAGTGAAGTTAGAACAAAAGCTAACAGCTCTATCCTGGAATGAAGTAGTTGCCTAGCAGCAGATAGCAAACTGGTTAACAGAGCAGAAAGTATAGTATTGATGAACATTCCCCATTTCCCCTGAAAATGCTCTCCAACTTTATAAGGCCAGTTATCGTCCATACCCTGGTCCTATTTTACACAGCATGGATGACACTAGGAATCAAAAAATACATTTCAAAGTTGCTGACACCTTATACTCATCACCTAGGTCAGTGAAGTTGTTTTATATCTTCCTCCAACACACACTGAACCTGCCTGTTTGTCTCCAAATAATCTGTCGTGTAAACATTAAAGGGGAAATAAGAAAAGGCTGAAGCTAGTGGTTTGTTATCGTGTTTCATTTAGCTACACTCCCTGCAAACTTCTTGATGGGGAGACAGAGGACATTTCCCACAGGAAAACATCTTTGGAGGACGAACAAAGATACTTCATTTCTACCACATCCCCTTTAGATTTTCTAGTTCCGTCCTGGGTAAATCAACTTCATTCAGAAAATATTCATGATAAGCTCACAAAATGTCAAGTGTATACATTTTTCAGAAAAACTTGCTGATTTGATTTCATCAATTCTTATTAGAGGTTGTTAACATTGCTTCAACTATCTAGAGGAAAAAATTGCTCAAGGATATGCAGAGTCAATAAGTCTGTGTTTGAGTCAAGAATAGCCTACTCTAACAGTCTTAGTTACTCTTCTATCCTTTTTATTTTTGTTTTATTTTCACAAATTGGCAATGGATTCCAACAGACCTTGTTTGCCATAAACTCAGAATGCACTCCCCTTCCCTCCTATTTCTCCCTAGGTTATTGCTGATTAACACAGTGAAGGTTTATTCATGCACTGACCTTGCTTAAGTATGCATAGCTTGCAAGAATTAGAAGGAAATCAAATTATAAAAAGGTGACACAGCTGCTGGTCAAAAGCATCCTCAGAACTGTTAAAGAGTACTTTAATGAAATTCTACTTTTTTAGGAATTTGTATGATATGCTTTGTGTCTTGTTCACCATTGTATTCTTAGCAGGTAGAATGGTTTCTAGCATATAGCATGTCAGCTTTAATAATATAATAGTTATTTTAAATACCAGGAAAATTGAGTTGATTCAGAAATAGCCACAGGAATTCCAATTCAGGATATGCAAACTATGGTGGATCCAGAGAAGTAGAACAGGGAGCTTGGTTTTATAGGGAAAAGGGAGGAGCTTGGAAGACTGTAATAACCAGAGTCCATTGGAAGAAGCTGGGAGTCCAAAGTAGGAAGGCTTCTTACTGGTTGGGCTGTTACAATCTCTGATTGGCTGGGCTATTCAGGGACCAGAGAAGTTTTCTTCTTGTCACTGGGTAATAAATTAGGAGACCCTTCCTGAGGGAGATGTAGGAGTGTATCTCTTTCTATTTAGGATAATTCATTAATGAATGGTGGCATGTGAGAGCTCCCCATACAAACCTGTCCTGCCTCTTGTTTTGGTTGAGATTTCTTTAATGAATTACACAAGTACGTGCTCAATAATTATTTATTATTTGAATGGATGAATAAACTTTATGTTGAAAATAAGAAAAGGTGGATTTTATTCCCACTGCAACCTATACAGACACACCGCTTTACCTCATTTCCTCATCAGCAAAATACATAGCAGATTAAAATAGACTAGGAAATCCTTAAATAAGGTCCAGCTTAAAAACAAAACAAAACAAAACACAAATACACAAATTCTACTTTAGCAGAGGCCTTTTACCATAAGTTTTTCCAATAAAGAGGATAGGAGATTAACTCATTTTACCAGTAAAAAGTAATAAAATGACTCATAAAATAATTCTGTGCTCAAAATATTTATCACCAGCTGAAAGCTCCCTTACAATTTTGTCCTGCAAAATTGTTTTTTAGCTGCTTTCTTAATTTCTTAGTTTCTTGATGAGAGCTCTGAAACATGAATGAAAAAGAACATGTGTGTATTAGTACTAACTTCCCTTCAGTCGAGCCTGTATTGAGTAATGGCAAATTAAACTATAACCATAGATTGCTTTGGGGGTTGCATTTAACTTAACTTCTAAACTGCTATGAGTTTTACTTGATTATGGATTTTATTAAGAGGAAGAGTATGCATTGATTTTTAGATGGCAAGAAGCTATTAAGGAACTTTCTATTGAATTGAATCAGTGGTTTTAGCTGAAAATGTTTTTTTCTTTTTCTGTCACTTAAAAATTCCCCTTTCCATAGCTTGCAACCTGAGACTATACTCATAATTATTACTTTTAAATTTTCAATTAAAATATGTTCTCTTAAAAATAAGAAAGAACAAAATGTTTCTAACCAATGTTACAAGAAATATTTGAATCAAAATGCAGTTTCCAGTCCCCAGGTATTTTTAATCCTTTATGATATGATTTACTTTGAGAAGAGATACCTATGAAAATATTTTGAATAAAGAAAAAGCATGTCTTCATTGGATTGTATGATGAAATAAAGAACAAAACAAGTTCACATATGGAACTATAACACTTTTTTTGTCTTTTACTTGATCCTAAGTATTTTCTGGTTGATGTCTGTTTGTGTGTGTTGGGGGGTGTATTTGTGTACCATCTTGAGACTAGATAGATACATAGATGATATATTATTTTTTAAATGTTGTTAAAGAAACTAAGAATTAGGAATATTTCTTTGAAAAAATGTTTAAAGAATCTTCTATAAATTAAACCATATTTAAATAATTCTAAAGCACTTTTTTCTATTTCTGTTAGATCAATTTATAATTTTCCAGAAAATTTTATTTTTTTTCATTTTTCAGTTTTATTAGGTAGAATTGTTATAATTTGCACATATACAATATATTGCGTGTAAATACATATACACAATATACTACACACATTTTTAAAATTTACGTATATGTACTGTTCATTGTTTCTAAGAATGTTTAGAGCTTTAGTTTTTTAAACTTACATAGTTATCAAAGGAATAAAGCCAACCACAAAATAAGAATTGATTCAAAAAGGTACCTACACTCTGCTATTAACAGCAACATTATTTATAATTGCCAAGATATGGAAGCATCCTAAGTGCACATCAATAGATGAATGGATAAAGAAGATGCAGCATATATGAAATGGAATACAACTCACCCATAAAAAAAGAAGGATATTTTGCCATTTGTGGCCCTTCATTCACTTTTTTTTTCCACTTCAAAAGCCATAATTTTCTAACTGGAGTTAACATTTACATTGCATCAAAAACATCAAAATACTTAGAAATAAACTTAACCAAGGAGGTAACCTGTAGTCTGAAAACTGTAAAACATTGATGAAGGAAATTGAAGATGATACAAAGAAATGGAAAGATATCTTGTGCTCTTGGATTGGAAGAATCAACACTATCAAAATGGCCACACTACCCAAAGTAATCTACAGATCCAATACAACTCCTGTCAAAATACTCACGACATTTTTCACAGAACTACAAGAACCAATTCCAAAATTTATATGGAACCATAAAAAGACCCCAAACTGCCAAAGCAATCTTCTGTAGGTCTTTTCTTTTTTTCTTCCTCTTTCTTCTTTTTGTTCTTTTTTTGTATGGTTTGATGACTAGAGAAGTTCCTTTAACATTTGTTATAAAGCTGGTTTGTTGTTGGAGAATTCTTTTAGTTTTTGTTTATCTGTGAAGCTTTTGATTCCTCTATCAAATCTGAATGAAAGCCTAGTAGAATAGAGAATTCTTGGTTATAAGTTTTTGCTTTTCTTCACTTTAAATATATTGTGCCATTCCCTTCTGGACTGTAGAGTTTCTGCTGAAAAATCAGCTGATAACCTTATGGGAGTTCTCTTGTATACTATTTGTTGTTTTTCTCTTGTTAATTTTAATATTTTCTCTTCATTCTTAATTTTTGTCAAAATTATTACTGTGTCTTGGTGTGTTTCTCTTTGGGTTGATCCTGTGTGCACTTCCTGGATTTGGGTAGCTGTTTCCTTTCCCAAGTTGGGGAAGTTTTCAGTGATTATCTCTCCAAAAATTTTCTCAGGTCTTTTCTTTCTCTCTTCTCTTTATGGGGCCTCAATAATGTGAATATTAGAGCACTTCATGTTGTCCCAGAGTTCTATTAAACTATCCTCATTTCTTTCATTCTTTTTTCTGTTCTGCAGTATTAATGTCCACTAATCTGTCTGTTAGCTCATTGATCTGTTCTTCTGCCTCATTTAGTCTATTCTTGGTTCCTTCAAGTGTGTTAGACTCCTCAGTAATTTTATTCTTCAACTCTATTTGGGTATTCTTTATATTTTCCAACTCTTTGCTAAAAACTTCACTTTGTGCATCTATACGCCTCTTGAGTTCTCTGAACAACTTCACCATCATTACTTTAAACTCTTTCTCAGGTAAATTGCTTATCTTCTCATCACTTATTTCTTCTTCTGGGATTTTATCTTGTGCTTTCGCCTGGGAGATATTCCTCTACTGCTTCATATTGCCTATCATTCTATTTGTATTTTTTGGTAGGTTACATTTCTCAACCTTGGAGCATGGCTATCTGAGGGAGATGTCCTATGTGTCCCAGCAGTACGCTCTGTGACTCAAGGGTCAGGGCCCAGCCTGTCCCAGTGTAGATTGTACTTTTGTACAGTGGGATTGTAGTTTTCTTACTTCTGGCATCTGCCCCTGGTGGATGAGGCTGGACTAGAGGCTTATGCAGGTTTCCTGGAGGAGGAACTGGGGCCTGCCCACTGCTGGGTGAAGCTTGGTCCTGGACCTCGGTGGGTAGGGCCATGTCTAGTAGCCTTTGTGGCTCAGGAAGTCTGCTGATGGGTGGGGCTGTATTCCTACCCTGTATGCTGTTTGGCCTGAGGCTTCCCTACAGGCTGTTGGGTGGGGCTAGGTCTTGGTGCTAATGATACAATCAAGATGCCAGCCTCCAGGAAAGCTCATGTAGATGAACACTCCTGGAATGTCTACCATAAGCTTTTATGAACCTTGTTTGTGCCATAGCCATCCCCTATGTCCCCAGGAGACTTTCCAAAACCAGCAGGCAGGTCTGGCCCACGTTCCTATGAAATCACTGCCTCTGCCCTTGGACCTGGTGCACATGAGTTTCTGTGTTCACTTCCCAAGAGAGTGAAGTTTCTGTTTCCCCCAGTCCTTTGGGGCTTCCAGAGCTAAGCCCTGCTGACCTTAAAACCAGATGTCCTGGGATCTCCTCCTCCTCCTCCCAATGCTGGAGCCCTGGGCTGGGGAGCCTGACATGAGACTTACAACTCTCACTCTTGTGGGAGGGCCTCTGCAACTTAATTATTCTTTAGCTTGTGGGTTGTCCACCCTGGGGGTTATGGGGCCTGATTATATCCGAGCATGCCCCTCCAACCATCCCGCTGTGGTTCCCTCTTTATGTTTCCAGTTGAAGAAGATCCCTTTTGCTAGGTTCCAGTGTGTTTTTCAATGGTTTTTTAGCAGTTGGTTGTGGTTTCATTGTAGTCGTGAGAAGAGGCAAAATTGTGGTCCAACTACTCCTCCATCTTGACTGTAAATCAGAAAATAATTATTTTAAATGTCAGTTGTTAACTGATACATTTGTTTATTTAACTTATAATAATTGGCTTAGACTAGATTAGCATTATCTTATGATTTGAGGAAAAAGCAAGGATCTTTCATTGCAGTCATTAAAAAGCTAGGTAAAGAAAGTAAAAAATGGAAGTTAGAGTAGCAGCACAGTGGTAGGAGACTGGCTCAAGAGGAAGCCTACCTACTGTTTACTTAATTTTCCCAAACTCTTGGACTAAGTACTTATTTGCTATAAGTGATGAAGAGGAATACTTAAAAGTTAGAATATGTTCTAATATTACAGAGATAACATATGGAAATTTTAGTGTAGTCAAAATAATAAAAAAAATTAACTATGACAATTTCAAGACCAAACAACACCACTTTAAACACTTTAGTGTCTGTATAGTCAGATCTTAGCTTATGCATATTCGCTTCCCAAAATGTGGGAACAAAAATGCAATTCAACTAAGCAAAATCCTTACTAACTTGATGTTTACACTTAACACAGATTACAAATATTTCCCATGCCAACATAAATGAACATAATTTTAAGTACTGATGATTCAATTGTGTATTATTGCATAATTAATTAATAAATTACCTCCTAGACATTTCACTCTTTTCTACCTTTATGCTATTTTATGCAAAGACACAAATAAACCTTATCACCAAATCTTTGCACGTGGGGATTCCTCTGGATAAGTGAGACTGGGACTGTGGGCTTTAATGTGAGTCATTTACTGGTGAATAACATTCTATACCAGTAAGACACACACAAGAGAAGACTTAAAGAAATGACTGCGATTTCTTAGGTGACTCAGTCTTTCAGTGACTCTTAAAGAACAGTGCCCAATGCAGGACATGTGCATCTTCCCAGGGCACCTTGAATTTTCCCTCTCTTTCATAGCAGCCTACAAGAAAAAGTACTGTAAAAGTGCTTGCTGATGTTTCTCAAATCTAACCAGTGTGGCACCTTCTGATTTGCAGGATGCTGGACATAACTGTATTTGTATGAATGGCCCTTTATGCTGGTATAGAGTACATGATTTCTGATGGAAGCTTGGCCTGATCAGAAATCATACTAGCAGCCCTGAGATAAAGTAACATGGAGCAGCCTTGTAGTAAACTTATTCCCATCTTATTCTTTCTCAGGGCAGCCTGGGACTTGGAGCTAACCTGTCAGTGATAAATCACATAAACAGATGTGGCATTCAACCTGTCAACCAGACATAGCCAAAAATAATAATAATCTTTCCCCTGGGAGAAAATGGAATGGATAAGAAATAGATTTAGGAAAACAAAATGTAAGTGCCCAGGTTTTGGAAAGTCTGAAATAGCCTCATGGTAACATGTGTGGTCCCAATTCAGTCAGGCAGGGTTTCACTATATTTATAATCCAAATTGGGCACATTTCCATGGGGATAACCCCAAAGCAAAATTCCCAGAGGTAGTAAGTATAAGTTCTCCCTTTCTCTCTTCAAGTCTACAAACACTGATAGGATTCTAGAAAGAATGGTGGGGTACCTTCACTTTCTCTGAGAAGAAATCATGTCTTCATGGTCTTATCCTTCACTCCCATCCAAGATCAGCTCTCCTTCCGAGAGCTCTGGCCAAAACGTGATCTACAGGCATGTGTGAGTCATGCCAAGATTCTGCAGTCCAGGCAGATCTTTTCAAAGGAACAGTCCTTTTTTTCTGGGGTGAAGGACTCACATCTTTAAAACTAGCTGAACATTGATAGCCCCAGAAGTTAAAAGAGAATAAATAGCTATTAATTTCATTGAGTCCCTACTGTGTGCCATGTATTCTATACCAGGAACACTTACTTTATCTGGTTGAGCCTTAAAGCACTCCTCCACTGAAGGCACTGTTCTCTCCATTTTATAAGGCCAAGAACTCATTCAAAAAGACATGACATCTTTGCCCGGGGCAGGCTCTGAAAAGTGAGCACCTCAAGCCAGGAGGTCTGGTCCTGGGTCCTCCCTTGGTGCTCTCTGGCCAAACCTGAATAAGTACTGCTAGTCCTTGATGACACTCACAACTCCTGTTTCTTAGCACTCCATGCATCCTTACATTTCATTTTAACTTATTCAAATAGTCTCTTTCTTTCTACCTTGATATTCGAAACATTCTTCTACTTATATCCGTCATTATGATGATAAGTTAAAGATCGATTTGCTTGATCAATTTGCTTCATAACATCCGTGTTGCAATTCTTAGTCCATGTGCATCAACACCCCTACCTCCCATTAGACTGATAACTTGTGCCGAATTTTGCCAATTAAGACTTAAGCATTTTTGAGTCAAAATAATTAGGAAATATTTCCATAAGTGACAGCAGCTTAAACATTACATCACTCTAATTTGGAGTCTTATTGCAAATAAATTACACTAGATTTATATCTCTTAGTCTCACTTATAAAGTGCTAAAGAAATATCATAGTATAGTGTATGTTAGATGTAATGTAATAAATTGTATTTGAAATAGTTTAAATAATATTTTCCTTTTTATTCTCAGTGTAATTATAGTACCAGCTATGGACCAGTAGGTGTTCCATAAATACTAGTTCTAATGACCATGCTGTGAGAACTGCTGGATTAAGATATAACTGATATTGCAGGTTTGGACATTTCTTAGGGAAAAAATATTGTAATTAAAGCAACATTAATTATGTGTAGAAGAATATCACAGATGTTCATTTTCCTTTTTCCTTCTGTCTGTGAAACAAATACTTTGTAATAGCTCATAATGCTTCTTTCAGAAATGCTTTATAAAAATTGCAAAATCAACTGTTCCATTGTCTTTCTCTTGTGTTTTTCCCTTTTTACTCACCTGAGCTGCAACTAAGAGCTATATTACCTCCAGAGGTAACACCAAAGATACTTTAATCACTAAAACTATGGACTTTTTAGCAGACCAATCATGTTAAAACAAATGTTTGGCAATCATGTATAGTGGGCCATCTGGTCATTGTCCTGAATTTTGTGCTTACTACAAAATAATACTAATGAATTAAGTGGCTGTGCTTATTACAAAATAATACTAATGAATAATACTAGTGAATTAAGTGAGGCAGAAACAGACAATACTTGTATTATTGGTTTTCCCTAGAGGGATAAATTCACATGAGAGAGGAAACACTATAACAAATAAAATCAGTAACATGACTTTCCCTGTAAAAGTAGGAATGCATTTGAGACGTTAATATTCAAGTGTTGCTTGCATTTTGTGTAGCACTCATCTAAGCACGTTTCAAAATCTATTGAGAAGGGAAGGAGGGTACTGAGATAGTTGTGCATGAAGGTGAAATGTGCAACAATAGACTCAATTAGTACCATTTATGATTCGAGTTTATGTGATGTCAACATCAGTTCATTAAAAACGTACTGAACTATCAAATCATTTCACACAGGTCATTGAACAGCAATAAAGTGGTATCAACTCTTCTCCATTAGGACTCTGGGCTGGATTTGAACCAGTGACTCACAGGAAAGAGGCTATGTTCTATTCCCAGACTATAAAAAATCATTTAGAAAATAGCAGTATTTCTGTCTATAGCATTTTTTCTCTCCCTGTTTTTGTTTTCTTTGAAATGGATGAGATTTATGACTTGTCTCATGAAAAACACAAATTTTAGGCATGATAAAATGATTAGGTTATAATTATGTCTTTGTATATTATTATATGTTATTATTTATATGTTCATAATTTTATTAAATCTGAGTAAAACTACTCACATGTGACATGATGTTGGAAGGTCTTTTGGTTTTCAAAGCAGAATGCAAATTAGATGCAGTCAGACATACAGCACACGTTTACGACTCTCACAGAATTCTGTAAGACATAAAGCTCCATGCCACACAGGTGTAAACATTCTCATATCTCATGGATTACATCAGCTGAAATAATATTTACCAAGAGAACCAAGCAGTGATCTGTGCTGAAATGCACAATTTTATCTCATTAAAACACCAAAATTTATCGAAGTACTTAAGTGCATATTTTAGGTCACTTCTGATGGTGACATTGTGCACAAAGATGCCAAAATAATATTCCAAACACCTTGTTTCAACAGGAATATTCTGTAACCAGCGGCTGGTAGCAGTAGCTGAGCTAGTGGACAATGATGACTTCATTGCAAAAGCTGTCTTAACACCCTCAAGTAAACATGATGCCAGGTCATTCATAAGAAACCTGATTATCAACATATTTATTCAGATCTATGGAACACATATTTGCATATTTCTGCTTATTTTAAATGTTTCTATAGCTTCGATCACTAGTTTTTATATATATATACATGTTTTGCCTTTCTTGCTACAATTTTCAGCAGTTTACCATGAGTTTCTTGTTCTTGAATTACACAAGACTGAAATTTTCTTGTATATTGCAAGTTGGATAACTCACAGTAAAGAGCACATGATAAATGCTTGTTCCCAGCTGTGTTCCAAGTTTTATTTACCCTGCCTCGACATTGTACTCACTGTGTTGAAAGTTGTTTTGCTTGCGTTCCGCTGCTGCTCCCTTCGGGAGGGGTGTTAACAGCGTGTCCTGTGGTCTTCTTTGTAGTCGCAGCGCCGGGTTACCTTCCATCTCCCTGATGGCTCCCAAGAAAGCTGCAGTGACAGTGGTCTAGGAGACCACGAGCCGGTGGGTAGTGGAACCCTGATCTCACACCCTCTTCCTCTGGTTCAGCCACAGGACGAATTCTACGACCAAGCCTCTCCGGACAAGAGGACTGAAGCAGATGGCAACTCTGACCCCAACTCTGGTGAGTCCCCTTAAAATCTTTACTTAGCATTCTTCTTGTTTTCTCTTGTGCTCTTGAGTTTTAACAATTATTCTGGGGGCAAGTCAATGGATGTTGGGTTGTGTTTTGCTGCCTTTATTGTTGTCATTATGTTCTTTGAATTATACCAAGCTTAATGAGCTTGATATATTGGCTTTTAAATTGTATGATGTATTTTTATTTTAGGAATCATGAAAAAAATGCTACAGATATAATTACAAAAAGTCATTTTTGTAAGACATCTAGATGTCAAAGATATTATAATGGGAAGACATTTGAACATTTTAGAATTGATAAACTATAGTTAAGTGAACATAGTCAAAGAAGAAAAAGAAAAAAAATGTCTGTGGAATGCTACTTTCCAGTGAAGACTTAAAAATAAAAAAGAGAAGATAGTGATTAAGACAAGTATGAGGAAGGGTGATAGTGATTTTAGGGTTTTACATTTTCTGTGCATTTTAGTTTTGGATGATTTGGGGTTTGAGGTTTTTTTAATTGAAGTATAGTCAGTTTACAATGTTGTGTCAATTTCTGGTGTGCAGCACAATGTTTCAGTCATACTTATATATACATATATTTATTTTCATATTCTTTTTCATCGTAGATTACTACAAGTTATTGAACAGAGTTCTCTGTGCTATACAGAAGTTTTTTTAATTTTTATATATAGTAGTTAATATTTGCAAATTTTGAACCAAAGAAAGGTATAGTACTTGCCCAAAATTTTTTGGAGGACTTATTTTTATCCAATATTGAAAAAGTGGAAGCAGAAATGGGTGGGATGGAATTGGCAAAATCCTTTACTCTCTGCACACCCACACCCCACCTCAGAAATCATTGCCCTTTCCAGGTAAGCTCTGTGAGGACATATCTTCCTTGGCCTTTGGAGACAATAGTGGGCAAGTGCTATACCTTCTTTGGTCATGCTATTCTTTGAAAAAATTCACTGACTAGTTTACTTTTATTAAAAAATGAAAAGTCCTATTCGTTAATTATTATGTCCAGACCAAATTAAGGATCATGATTTCTACTTGATTTGAATGAAAGTTTTTTTCTAACTCATCTTAAACCTGCTTCAGATTGGTTGTCTACAGTGGGAAATGGGGATAAGGTGACTTTCTCCTAATGTTCCAGCTGTTTCTGTCGCTGCTTTAGACATTAAGGTGCCTCTGGCAGTTCTGTGGTTGAAGTAGAAATACCAAGAGGAGGTAAAAGCAGGAAAGGGCTTTTTAAACTAGTTCTATTGTGGTAATTCAGCATCGTGTTCTCTGACTTCTAGCAGCTTAAACTGACACTTTGTTTGCAGGGCAGTGCTGGGGAGGCATATTTTGTACTCCTCCCCACCACACCCCTGCTGAAGTTATGCCCCAGTCTCTACAGGGTTTTCTGAGAGATGGCTCTGTTCTCATCGGCATATGGGGTTACATTTGCATCTTCATTCTGCTGAGGTTTCTACCAGCCAATCTTCGAGGAAGATATAAGTAAATTTCATACCAGCTCTGCTTCTCAGTCTTTCATGTCCTGTATATCTTGGTCTCATAAGGAAAACATAAGTGCATCTTTTTGATTTCACATATCCAGGAAGTCAGGACATACCCAAAGAGGCAACTTCTCATCTCACAGCATTTAGGGGAGTTGGCTAACTATTCTCCTCTGATTTCTTGGTTTTGACTAGTCTAAGGACCATTGAACTTATGTGCTTCCATTGAATCAGCCTTTCCTGGACTTGTGTGAAGAGATGGAAAATGTAGGACAGTTCTTTCTAAACTGATTTCCTAGTCACCAACTTCCCCTTCTCCAGTTGTAAAACATCTCTATTTAGCATTACTCTAAGGGTCTCAAAACCAGGTTTTGACCACCTCTTCTGCATGTGGGAATGGTTGGCTCCTCTTGTCTTTGGGCCTCAGCTAAAAGGTTCGCAACTAAACAGTACTTTATATTAGGATAGTATTATGATATATTATCTTACATTTCTGCAGTCACATTTTTGTAAGGAACTTTGAAGAATTTGTGGATTGTGGTACAGTATAACTGAAGCAATAATCTTCAACAGGAATAATCTTACTATATAGATCTAAACTGTTTCTTTTGCTTCAATGGAGTTCATTGCTTGTCATCTGATAATTTTTTTTTCCTTTTCTTTTTATTGAATTTAGTCAGTTTACAATGTTGTGACAATTTCTGGTGTACAGCATGATAGTTCAGTCATACATATACATAAACATATTCTTTTTCATCTTTTCATTATAGGTTACTACAAGATACTGAATATGGTTCTCTGTGCTGTACAGTATAAACTTGCTGTTTATTTTATATATAGCAATTTATCTAGTTCATATACAGTAGTATCTGAAAATGGCAAACTCCCAATTTATCCTTTCCCAACCCCTTCACCTCCTTCTAACCATAAATTTGTTTTCTATGTCTGTGAATCTGTTTCTATTTTGTAAATAAGTTCATTTGTGCCTTTTTTTAGATTCCTCATGTAAGTGATACGGTACTTTTCTTTCTTTCTCTGGCTTACTTCACTTAGAATGATGATCTCTAGGTCCATCCATGCTGTTGAAAATTGTATTATTTTATTCTTTTTTATGGCTGAGTATATATACCACAACTTCTTTATCCAGTCATCTGTCAATGAGTATTTAGGTTGTTTCCAAGTCTTGGCTATTGTAAATACTGCTGTTATGAACAATGGTGTGCACATATCTTTTCAAGACAGAGTTCCCTCCAGGTATATGCCCAGGAGTGGGATTGTTGGATCATAGGATAAGTCTATTTTTATTTTTTAAAGGAATCTCCATACTGCTTTCCATAATGGCTGCAACCAAACTACATTTCCACCAGCAGTATAGGAGGGTTACTTTTTCTCCAAACCGTCTCCAGCATTTATTGTTTGCGACATTTTAATTATGGCCATTCTGACTGGTGTGAGGTGATACCTCATTATAGTTTTTGTTTGCATTTCTCTGATGATTAGTGATATTGAGCATTTTTTCATGGGCTTATTGTCCATTTGTATGCCTTCATTGGAAAATTGCTTGTTTAGATCTTCAGCCCACTTTTGGATTGGGTCCTTTGTTTTTTGTTATTAAGCTGCATGAACTCCACAGTAGTGGGGATTAAGCGTTTGTCAGTCACATCATCTGCAAATGTTATTTCCCATTCTGTAGGATGTCTTTTTGTTTTGTTTATAGTTTTCTTTGCTGTGCAAAAGCTTGTAAGTTTAATTAGGTCCCATTTGTTAATTTTTGCTTTTATTTCTATTACATGGTAGATTACCCTAGGAGAACATTTCTAAGATTTGTGTCAGAATGTTTTGCCAATGTTTTTAACTTAGGAGATTTATAGAGTCTTGTCTTATGTTTAAGTCCTTAAGCCATTTTGAGCTTATTTTTATGTATGATGTGAGGAAGTGTTCTAACTTCATTGATTTACATATTTTTGTCCAGTTATCCCAACATCACTTGCTGAAGAGACTTTTGTCCATTGTAAAGTCTTGCTTCCTTCGTCGAAGATTAATTGACCATAAGTGAGTGGGTTTATGTCTGGGATCTCTATTATGTTCCACTGATCCATGTCTGTTTTTGTGCCAATACCATGATGTTTTGATTACTATAGTTCTGTAGTATTGTCTTAAGTCTGGGAGGGTTATTCCTTCAGCTTCATTTGTTTTCTTCAGTATAGCTTTGGCAATTCTAGGTCTTCTGTGATTCCATTTAAATGTAAGGATTATTTGCTCTAGATTTGAGAAAAATGTCATGAGTAAATTGACAGGGATCACATTAAATCTGTAGATTGCTTTGGGTATTATGGTGTTTTTAACAATATTGAGTCTACCAATCCAAAAGCATGGGGTATCTTTCCATTTTAAAGAAAAGCATCTTTAATTTTTTTATTCAATGTTTTGTAATTCTCCACTTATAATAAGTCTTTCATCTCCTTGGTCAGGTTTTTTTTCCAAAAATTTTATCTTTTTGGATGCAATTTCTTTACTTTCTTTTTCTGATATTCCATTGTTAGTGTAAAGAAACACAACTGATTTCTGTATGTTAATCTTGTTTTCTGTTACCTTGCTGAAATTTTTTATCAGCTCTAGCAGTTTTTAAAGCCTTTAGGGTTTTCTATATATAGCATCATGTCTTCTGCATATAGTGACAGTTTTACCTCTTCTCTTCCAATTTGGATCCCTTTTATTTCTTTTTCTTGTCTGATTACTATGGCTAGGACTTCCAATACTATGTTGAATAGAAGTGGTGAGAGTGGGCATCCTCGTCTTGTTCCAGACTTTAGTGGGAAGGCTTTCAGTTTTTCACCACTGAGTATTATGTTGGCTGTAGGTTTGTCATATATAGCTTTTATTATGTTGAGATATATTCCCTATATACTCACTTTGGTAAGAGTTTTGATCATAAATTGGTGTTGAATTTTGTCAGATGCTTTTTCTGCATCTATTAAGATGATCATGTGATTTTTGTCCTTTCTCTTATTGATGTGGTGTATCACATTGATCAATTTGCATATGCTGAACCATTCTTGTGTCCTTGGGATGAATCCAAGTTAATTATGGTGTATGACCTTTTTTTATGTGCTATTGGATTCTGTTTGCTAATATTTTGTTGCGAATTTTTTCATCTGTGTTTATCAACAATGTTGATGAATATTTCTGGAAACTTATCCATTTCTTCTAGGGTGTCCTGTTTGTTGCCATATAGTTGTCCATAGTATTCTCTTGTCACTTTTTGTATATCTGTGGTGTTGATTGTTATTTCTCCATTTTCATTTCTTATTTTGTTTATTTGTGTCCTCTCTCTTTTCTTCTTGGTGAGCTTGGCCAGAGGCTTGTCAATTTTGTTTACTCTTTCAAAAAAACAGCTCTTGGTTTGATTGATTTTTTTTCCTATTTTTTAATCTCTATTTTATTTATATCCTCCTTGATCTTTATTATTTCTTTCCTTCTGCTGATTTAAGTTTGTTTGTTCTTTTGTTCTAATTCTTTTAGGTTGTAGGTTAGGTTGTTTGTTTGAGAATGCTTTTGTTTTTTGAGGAAAGCCTTTATCACTATGAAGTTCCCTCTTAAGACTGTTTTGCTACATCCCATAGACTGTGTGGCTGTGTTTTCATTGTCATTTGTCTGAAAGTATTTTTTAATTTTTTAATTGATTTCATCATTGACCTGACCTATTGGTTTTTTAGTAGCAGGTTATTTAGTCTCCATGTAGTCATTTTCTTCTCTTTTTTCCCCCGGGTAGTTGATTTCTAGTTCCATGTCATTGTTGTCAGAAAAGATGCTTGAAATAATTTCTGCCCTTTTAAATTTGTTGAGGCTCCTTTTGCCAGAGTATATGATCTATCCTAGAGAATGTTCCATGTGCACTTGAAGAGAATGCATATTCTGTTTTAGGGGGATGTAATGCCCTAAAAATGTCAACCAAGTCTAGCTGTTCTATTGTGTTATTTAGTATCTCCATTGCCTTATTGATTTTCTGTCTGGAAGATCTGTCCAATGATATTAGTGGGTGTTAAAGTCTTCTACTGTTGTTATGTTCCCATCAGCTTCTCCCTTTATGTCTGTTAGTATTTGCTTTCCATATTTAGGTGCTCCTATATTGGTTGCATATATGTTAACAAGTGTAATATCCTCTTCTTGTACTGCTCCTTTTATCATTATACAGTATCCTTTATCTTTATTTATGGCCTTTGTTTTGAAGTCTATTTTGTCTCATATGAATATTGCTACCTCTGCTTTCTTGTTATTTCCATTTGTGCAGAATATCTTTTTCCATCTTCTTTCTTTCAATCTATGTGTGTCCTTCAGCCTAAAGTGGGCCTCTTGTATGCAACATATTGTAGGCTCTTGTCTTTGGACAGGAGCATTTAGTCCATTGACATTCATGGTAATTATTGATAGATGTTTGTTTATTGCCATTTTAAAATTTGTTTTCCAGTTGATTTGATATTTATTTTTGTTCCTTTCTTTTTCTTTTATTTTTCCTTTGGTGTTTTGTTAATTTTCTTTTGTATTGGCTTGGTCTCTTTTTGGTTTTTTGATTCTATTGTTTGCTTTTGATTAGTGGTTATCCTGTTTTTCAAGTATTTTAACCCATTACTGTATCTGTTTGTTTTAGACTGGTAGTCATATAAGCTCAAACACATCCTAAGAAAAACAAGAACAAAAAAAAATCTACATTTTCTTGCTCCCCTCTCCCACATTTTATGATTTTGATGTCCTCTTTTACATCTTCATATTTATTTTCTTGTGGTTCATTGTAGTCATCACATTTCCAATTGTGGTTTTCTCTCTTCTATAGCTTCTTTTCTATTTAGAGAAAATAGTTTAGTATCTCTTTTAGGATAGTTTTAGTATTGCTATAGTCTTTTAGTTTTTGCTTTTCTGAGAACTTCTTTAACTCTCCTTCTATTCTAAAGGATAGTCTTGCTGGGTAGAGTATCCTAGGTTGTAGCTTTTTCTCATTCAGTACTTGGAATATATCTCACCACTCCCTTTTGGTCAACAGTGTTTGTGTAGAGAAACACTCTTGGTAGCTGAAAGCCTTACGGGAGTTCCCTTGTAACTAACTCTTTGTTTTTCTCTTGCTGCCTTTAGAACCTTTTCTTTGTCTTTAACTTTGGCCGTCTTAATTATAATATGTCTTGGTGTAGATTTGTTTGAGTTCATCTTGTTTGGGACCCTCTGGGCTTCCTATACTTGGATATCTGTTTCCTTCTGTAGTTTTGGGACGTTTTCAGTCATTATTTCTTCAAATACCTTTTTAATCCCTTTGTCTTTCTGCTCCTTCTGGGACCCCTGTCATGCATAGGTTGGCATGCTTTATATTATCCCATCAGTCCCTATATTGCTTTCATTGATTTCCAGTTACTATTCTATCTGCTGTTCTGATTGAGTCATTTCCATTATCCCATTTTCTAAGTCACTTTTTTGTTCTTCTACATTTTTTACTCTGCTATTGACTGACTTTAGTTTTCTTTTATATTGGCAGTTGAGTTTTCTGATTTTAGTTATCTCCTCTTTCTAGTTTCTGTTTCCTTTTTACTGTATTCTGCATTTCTATTGATAGTCTCTCTTATTTCCTTTAGTGCTTTTATCACCTCCTTTTTGAACACGGAATCTAGTAGACTGTCAAGGTCTATTCCATTGTTCATTCTTTCAGGGGACTTCTCCTGTTCTTTCAACTGAGAGTAGTTCCTCTGCTTCTTTATTTTACTTATATTTCTCTGACTCTGAATTTCGGAGTAACAGTTATCTACTGTGGTTTTGAAGGGCTTTATTTTTAAAAGGGGAGTGTCTCTGTTTAGACTGTGCACATCTTATATTTTGTCACAATGTTTTTTATTACGGATGGTTGCCACCTCTTTCCTCCTAGTGTGTTGGCTTCTATCCACTTGATTGGGCTATGGTTGGTGTTGTGGTGACCAGAACCTTCCCTGATTGTAGAGCAAGGCCTCCTTTTTCTCTGTGGTTGTCACAGCCCTGACAGTGTCCAGGTCTGCTCCCCTATTGTTGAAATAGAGGTTTCCAGACCTGTGTTTGAGCTGTGGTGTGTGGTAGGCGGGATTGGAGTGTTTCCACTATAAGAGGAGCTGCTGAGTTTTCCTCTGCAGGAGATGTCCGCCAGAAAGTGTCTTCTGTGGTGTTGTCTGTCACTTTTTATGTGGGCTTACAAAGTATACTTTGTTGACACTGCCCTTGTCCCTTCCTCAGCTGCAGTAATGTTGACGACCTGCCCTGATGACTCCCAGGTTCTGTGCCTGCAGAGCCACCAGTGCAGAATGCCGATGTCAGGCTTTAGGACCCACCATACT